>NC_072392.2:27879393-28182424 GCF_028885625.2 Pongo pygmaeus | reverse complement strand
TCGTTTACCGTTGCTTCTAGGCAATCCACCCACCCATGAGGTGAAACATGGAGACCAAGGTAGCTTCCCTGTCTGAGACACATATGGAAGCTAAGAGCTCCAGGGTCATCAAACCTGCCCAATCAAGCAGAAACAGGTTTGGAGAGAGACACAATCATGAAATGGATGTCCACCAACTGACTCCATGATGGACTGGGAAGTGATCTTTGTTGAAGACATTCAGCCAGACCTAGAAGCTTCTAGGCCTCTCAGAAACAAGGGAGACAGAGTAAGAGGGAGGACAGAGCAGGGGCCAGAGCCCAGGCAGGATACAGCACTGTGCCACTGCCACGGGCATAAGGGGAGGGATGCCAAACGGGTAACTTGTCCAGAGAGGCCACCATGACAGAGATTGTTGCCATCTCCCATTCCCGGCTTCCTCTTCAAGACTGTATCATGGTGTGGCTTCATTTCTCAGAGAAGAGCGGTGAAAAGATACAGCCATCTTCTTGGACGTGGGTCTGCTCCTCTCCTGCAGGAGAGTGAGCTCCTGTGGGGCTTTTATCCTTGGCTGGAGTGTGGTCATCTTGATCCTAGAAAAGAGGCCACTCAGGATGGGGATGAGATTTCAATTGCTCCAGGACCCACGCATCTCCTCACGTTGTAGAGGCCTTCACAAACCCAAAGTGGAACCGCCAGGAAAATGATTGACAACCGGCCACATGACCCAGGCAGAGATGCAGAAAGAGGCTCACCAAAGACCGGCCGACATGCAAGAAATCGCTTTCTGGCGCACAGGGCACATTCGTCCAAACACACACACGCACAATGGCACACACACACACATACACACACACACAAACTGACAGAGAGACGGAAAGAAATAGACAGAGAGTGACAGCGAGAGAGGAGAGAATGGGACACACACACACACACACACGCACACAGTCATACAGCGGTGTCACGGAAACACCCCCACCTCAGCCCTCAGGCAACCCCTGAGGCTGCCGGGTTCTGCTCTCCACGCGAATGACCCTCGGGTGAGAGAGCAGCCCACGGACACACAGGCAGACCTGTCATCCAGATTACGGGGGAATGACTTTTGGGGAGACTCACCCGAACACCATCCGGGAAGGCCTGAGGATGGGATGCCGCTCTGCTTCCCCGGACTCTGCCTGTGGTTTCGCCATCCTGGTTGGCCCATTTCAAGTCCTGGCATCCGGAGACGTTCCTGTGGACCCCGTGGAGAAGTCAGGCCGGAGCCTCGGAGCCCCGACACCGAAGCCCTGCCACGGAGGGCTCCTGCTTTGCCAAGCCTCAGGGAGTGGTTTCTACCACAACCCTGGGAATCGCTGTGACGGGGAGAAGCAGCTCGCTCCTCGCGCATGCGCATTTACTGAGCCGAGTCCCGTAGCTCCTGGAAGTCAGGCTGAGGTCCCTTTAAACAATGGCAGCTGCGCGGAGGCAGTGGGGCTGTTCTTTCTGTAGCAGCGGTGGCGGCTGGATACGGGGCCCAGTATGGGGCGGCGTGGGAGAGGGGACCGCGGACGTCCAGTACCAAACCGTGTCACCTGGAGTGACTGGCTCTCCAAGGGCCAGCTGGCCATCGTATCCTGGAGATGGTCAACAAAGCTTTGACCCTGACCAGAAAGGAAAATGCTGGCAGTGCCCTGGACTGAGGACAACCAGGACATATCACGCTTACCTGGGAAGGGCCCATACACAAAGGTTCCTGGAGAAGCACAGGGCCTGTCACCAAGATGACCAACATCTGGGGATTGTGACCCTGGGGACTGGCTATGTGAGTGTACTGTGTGAGCTGCCCCAAAATGCCACCCAGAAAGTGGAAATGGCCCTGGAAAGCTGTAGCAGGGAAACCCCTCACTGGTGAGTTATTCTCCACCTGCCTCCCTCTGTTCCTGGCAACCCTGCCCCATCTCGATTTTCAACCCCAGCTGTGTCTGCCTGGAGGGTGGCATGGCCAGCGTTAGTATTTCCTTCTACAGCTCAGTGATGGGCTCCAGCAGCCCTCACCATGCCTCAGAACCTGAGACCCTTAGGGAAGGACAGGACATGCTGCAAACACAAACCCGGTGAGAGAGGGTCCTCTGGCCACAGAGGTCACAGGTAGGGGTCTACAGACTCCAGTTCTCAGTTCCTGACCAGGTTTCAACCATCAGCATGCTCTTTAACCTTATTATTTCTTGTCATTCCCATCTGTGACATGGGGAAGGCACCCACCTCAGAGGTTTTGTGAGCAACAAATGAATACGATTAAAGTGCCTTTCCTGGTGCTACACATAAAGCCAGGCATGAGTCCTTGTGCAGCTGCCCCACACGTCCAGGTCCCATAGGCTAGCTCAGACCCCAACGTTGGGCCAGTTCTCAACAGATGCCTGGATGCCAGGCCCCCCTGGAGATACTGGGACCCTGGCCTGGGCCTGGACAGAAGGTCTTCCTGTGCCATTTGGAGACAACCGCATAGGTGAGGACTGGGGCCTATGTGGCCCTGTGAAGGGGTGTGCCCTAAGGCGGGGCTTGGGTGCCTCGCTGGGAGGGCACAGGATGGAAAGGCCGGCAGGTGAGACCCAAGGCCACTCTATACCACGTTTTGAACAAACCTGTCACTCTCCACCTGCAGACTCATCTCTGCATATTTAAGACACTATTGGGCCCTTAGTTAAAAAATGATATTTTGCTTGCACACTCAGCGTTCTCATCCAACATCAGTGGGGAATCAAAAATCTTTTATTTGGAAACAACAAGTAAGGGAAGCAATGTTGAAAATTTGTCATGGCTCCATAACCCACACCTCCTCTGGGGATTGATTATCTTCTTAAAATGCAACGTGTACTGTTAGTTTAAATCATCCCAACTGGATAACACTCTTTAAATCTTCAGTAAACCTTTGCGTTTAAACCACCTGCAGATGAGAGTAAATCTGTTAGGTGAGAGGAGAGTGAGCACTCAGTGGAGGTGAAATAAAATCAGGTAATAAGAACTTAGATTGTGGTCTCTTGACACCTCCCGCCCACCCCACCAGAATGTGGCAGCTGAACAAGAAGACATGGCAGGCCTGGCCACAGTGCCCAGTGGGGCTGCCCACCCCAGCTCTTAGGAAACTGGATACTTGGGGCCAGTGGCCCCCCAGGGCCTGTTGTCCACCTGGGTCCTAGGGGTAAACTTAAGACCTGTGTCCACCTGTGTCTTAGGAGTAGACCTAAGACCTGTATTTCCCCTGGGACCTGATGTCCACCTGAAGACTGGAGTTCACCTGTGCCCTACTGTCCAACTGGGGCCTGAGGTCACTAAGGTCGTAGGTATCCCTCTGAGGCCTGGTGCCCACTTGTCCCTGATTTCTACCTGGATCCTGGGTATCCACCTGGAGCCATATACCCTTCATAAGCCTGGTTACCTTCCTGGGGCCTGAGCATCAACTGGGGGCCTAATGTACACCTGGAGTTCAGTGTCCACCTGGGGCCAGAGTTCTATGAGGAGCCTGGTCTTTACCTCGGGCCTGTCTCTCTCTCTCTGTGTGTAATCTCACTTTCTATGAATAGTTTTGAAAAATAACTTTCTGGGTTTTTTTTTTGTTATTGCTCTTACACAGTTAAATTTACATAAATGGACACATTGATTTGTTTCTGTCTTCTCATTTTTTCTTATCACCTTGCTTCAGTTGCTTTATTATTTCTATTCATCACCACTTAAAGGGCCAATCACAGGATACCAAAAACGACTTTATAAGGAACGGTGGTAAAGAAACATTGATTAAAAAATATGAAAATCTGTAACATAAGTATAATTAAAAGTATAATTTTGAAATTTTAATTTAAACAAGTGGGATAGGGAAATAGGTAGAAAATTAATTTTAACTAGCTCTTTGGTAAGCCAGCACAATAATATTGAAAATCAAAAGTAAAAAAGCTGAAAAGGATGTAAATAACACGGTCAATATCTTTATCTAAAAGTATACAAATGTACATTTGTATTTCATCATGTTTTCAAATGTAGGTCATGAATTAGACAACAAATGAGTAATCAATGTATTCTAAATCGTCAATATCATATTGTATTCCTCAAAGCCAGCAATAATTAACATTTTCAGATATTTGGAAATCACTAAGACCATTATTAAGCAATCTTGAAGTTAGAGAGAAAACAATAGGTGAATTATGAAAACAATGTAGTATAATGATAAATACCTTTAGATATGTAAGTTTTTGAGAATGCATTTAAACAGAAATTGGAGGTATATTTCTAACTTTAAGTACATTTTTTAGAAAAAACTGAAAATCTAATAAAACAACTAAATCATCCATCTGAAAACCTAGAAAAAGCATACAAGTAAACAAAAATCATAACAAATTTAAGTAACATAAACTAAGAAATAACAGAAGACAAAATATTAAAATAAGAAAATAATTTTTGATATTAGTAGCAATACTAATTAAGAACATAAGGTATGCAGATGAAACAGAATTTTGAAAAAGCTATTACTAGAGATGTAACATAGATAAAAAATGTGGCCTTCAAATAGCAAGAAAAAATGTTTATCCTGGTTCCTTTCACAAATTCCTCCAAACTCTCAAAGATACACAGAAAGCAACAAATATGAACAAATGGAAAATAGAAAAGCACGACAAACCAGACCTGTTCATTTCACACACTCCTATTAGGTTGGTGTAAAAGTTATTGCAGTTTTTGCCATTAAAAGTAATGTCAAAAACAGCAATAATTTTCACGCCAACCTAATAACAATCTTTTGTTTATAATTTGCCTTTTTCTGCATATGGGACTAATCCAAGTATTTAGTTTCCATATGGGCATTATGATCGGCATGGGTTTGTGGGTGGTGGATATATAGTGTTGGCACAATTTGCTATGTAGGGTTTGCTCTTAGACATCCAGATAGAGTTACCAGGCAGTAGCCTATCTATTCTCTGAGTCTGGAGGTCTGAGAACAGGGTGGGTAGGAGAATATAGTGAGAACTCTGTGAGGAATTAGAGATATGGGGGTTACACTCTTGACCTACGTGTAGCCAGCAAGCCCTATTCAATGTGCTGAGTTTAGAGAAAGGCTCAGACAAGGGCCTAGAGCATGGGCAGGAGAATCTGCAAGCTTCCCAGGGTTCTGCCTGGGCCAGGGCCATGCCCAGCACAGCCTTGAAAGGACAGAACTGGGGTCCTGCAGTCCACCTCTGTGGGCACCTGGAATTACGACCATCCCACCTGCCCTAGTGTAGACAGGGGCTACAGGAGATGAAGCCTCCGTTTTCTCCTGTATATAATGTGAGGTGCTTAGAGCATGAAACCGTAGGGTTTCACATGCTCTGATAGTGCTTGTTGACCTTGGTTTTTTATGAATGACCCCGTGTTTGCTGAGACACTTGAAAAAAGCTATTCACTCTGGGGGTCCTTCAGAGCAGAGAGAGGCTTGGTGGTTCGGGTGGATGAGGATTTGGGATAGGACAGAATGTGCCCAGGCACTGGACCCTGTGTCAAAAGTCCCGGAACACGATCAAACCTCATTTGGAAGTTGGGGGAAATTGCTGCCCTGGCTGTGGTGAGGACGCCTCGAGAGTGAACTGCACATCCCAGGAACTGGAGGCAAAGAAGGGACAAAAGAGACTGCTGAGGTCCTTCTTGCTGCCCTTGGAGCCTGCAGATCCTGCTCCTTTGCCTCCTGGGACCCTAGAGAGCCACTGACTTGAGGAATCCTAAATGCAGGTCCCTGTTTTGTTCTGTGATGCTCCTGCCTGAGGCTGCAGTGCTGACGCTCGCTACGGGGTGGGTGGGAGGACAGTGTTCTGTGTTCCTGGTGCCCACTGAGCTGTTCTCATGCATCTGGAGCCAGGGGAGAGTCATGCTGAGGTCATGCAGTTCCTGTTCTTATGAATGATCTCCACATTATGAGGTGGCCAGAAGCAAGAAGAGGCATTTGACATCCTCCCATTTATTCACTCAGCAACTCTGCCCTTAGCATTAGTCCTGTGTGCCAGGTGCCCTGGTGGGCCCAGCATACGGTACTGAAAATGTCCACGTGGTCCCTACCCCCAGGGGCCACAGTCTGAGGACAGGTAGACATCAAGCCCCAAGTTGATACCTAGGTGTCCGGTGGACATCACGCCCCAGATGGACACCCTGGCCAGAGGTACACTTCAGGTCCCAAATGGAAATTCAGCCATAGGTGGATATCTGGCCGCAGGTGGATAGCCAGTCCCAGGTGGACATCAGGCTCCAGGTTGACATCAGTCCCCAAGAGGATATCTAGGCCCCAGGTGGATGCCCATTGCATACTTGTAAATTGTCAAGACTGTTTTTTTTTTTAAAGCAAGTGAGAGCTATCATAAAACATGATAACTTTTAGTAGATTTTGAATATTCCTAAACTCCATGAGAAATCATAATAAATATTTTAAAAATCAGCGTGTATATGGAATGAGTATTTTTAAATGTATCTTTCATGTTAAAAGATTTAGAATAAAATGTTACAAAAGTTATCTGTGTTATTCATAGAAAATGTAGACAATGAAAAGAATCAGAGACTAAAAATACCTATATTCTTGGCTATGAGATAATCGCTGCTATGGCACATTCCTTCTAACCTTATTGCCATAGATTTTTTATACCTAATATTGATTTTATGCCACACATTTCATTACATATGCAATGGAGTATTACTTATTCATTACTAAATCACAAAGAGTTTGATTGATTGTGTGTATATTTAAAAAGGCAAAGGAGAGAGATAAATTTACATAATTCAGGTTTTTCCACTTAGCATTTTATCAATAAACATATGTGGTTGAGAGCATATGCATGAGAGATTTGGTTCTGCATTTATTTCGGATGGTCTCATGTCCTATGTGCTTATCACTAAATATGATTCTATTGTAAACTATATGCATTTATTTTTACATATGTCCTTAAAGGAACAAAAACATTTACCTTTGATGTTAAAGCAAATAAACAACAACAATCTGTTCTAATGCCAGAGGAACAGCAAACTGAGGGTGATTGTAAAATTATATATATGAATACATCACTTTAGAGGCCACTTAATTTTTTTCCAAGGGGATCTTTGACTATATGTCATTTGTATTTTATTTAATGATTTTATAATTTAACCCCTAAATTATAAATCTAGAATTTAGAAAGTATATTTCCTTGCTGGATTACATTTTTGGAAATATTATTTTATATGTGTACAAATATTACAAGTCATTGTAGACACTGGAAAAGTATATTATTATTTAAAGGCAATAAAGATTCTACAATAAACTGGTATACCAAATAAAATTGTTGGTGCATTTTTTCCAGTAGATTTTGTACATATTACATATTTAACCTTTTTTATTCAGCACATAATTTTTGAGTATTTACTAAGTGTCTGCATTACGAACTGTGTTTAAAGAGTGAAATAACAGACATGGCCTCGAACATTAAAAATTAAAGTTAGGTCCCCTATTTATATATTTAAAAATGGTAATTATGAAAACTTGTTGAGATTTTTACCTAGATAACATTACAATAATACGCTTGATGTTAATATTTGCAAGTGAGCAAAAAAGAAAATAAAAAGATGGTTTAATTCATTCAATGTACACTTTAAAATTGCAGAAAATAGTCAAGTTTCTTTGCTTTGCAATTGAATGTCTATGTGTTTTTCTCTACAACTTGGCTTTTGTGGAGTGAGAGAAACAATTATTCTTCCAGCCCAATAAAGGCAGAAGAGTAACAATAAATCTAATATTTTAAATGCTGATCAAAAGATAGTAAACATATTATTTCAGAATACTGAGATCAATAAGTTGATCTACAAAAAAAGCCAAACTGACAGTATAACTGAATAAGAAAAGGCCCAAAAGAGACAAAATACTTTTTGTTTTGTTACCTCGGTATGACACAACTTACCCTAACTATAAAGACCCTACATTTCACTTTTAGCATTTTTATTTCTCTAAGAATAAAATGTGTATGAGGAATTTATAAAAAAAATTGACACTATAGGTTAATACTGCAATGAGCACTTTTCGAGAAAAGACTTTTTTACTCTCTTACCAACATGATGTTAGCAGTATTTATTTTCTCCAGAAATAATGCGGCAATAAAAATATCAGTATGTGTGTAAAATTAGTGTAGTTTCTTAAAGAAATGAGTTAGACCACAGGCTAATTATGTGTATTTCACTGGTATTTGAATGCCTACAATCATATTCTTTATAAGGCACAGAGAAGATTTTCCAAAAAAACAAATATGAGAACCTGAAAAGTAATTACCACTTGGTAGTGACAATATGGATAGGGTGAAGGGCATCATCAGGAAGCAATGAAAAAGATACATTTGCAGTTAAATTTGAAAACCATGATGTTTAACACATATGGTAATAAAAAATACTTTCTCCTGTTTCAAAATTATTATAGACTTCAAGATAGAAGCTAAAATATCTAGGGATAATGATATGGTTAACCACAAATTAAAAATTAAAGGATATTTTGAGTATTATAAGTTAAGAATGAGATCTTATTACCCAATGAAAAGGGAATAATTCATTATGCTCCATATCCATTGAATTAAAAGGCCCCATAACCTGGGTAATTTAAAAGTTTAATTTGATTTAAAAGTCTTGTTTTGTTCATCAAGCTGAAGGGTTTGCTCTCAGCAATATTCTAGGATTGCATATCCCCAACTCTGTATGAAGTATACAAAGAATGTTATAAGGGCCACAATCTAAATGTTATTATGTAAATAATTTAGTACCATTTCATTTGCCTTTGTAGATTTAAATATGTAAATGGCTTTCTCATATTAGGAAACATCATTTTTCAAAACCCAGATAAACATAATATATTGCAGGAGAATAATTATTTATTTATTTAAAAAGAAATGCTGGATGCTAAGTCCAAAAGACATAAATTATTTTATACTAATAACTACTAACATTTTATTCATTAACACATAAAGGTCAAAGATTTTAAAATAATCTTTAAATGATTAGCAACATGTTGATCTTTTTCTTTTTTCATAAACCTTTTTGAGTCTTACAAATACTAAATTATACAAGCAATATTAAATATTAAATTCAATAAACTTGAATTAAAATATTCAAATTTACTAGAATATGGACATTGGAAAAATGAAAATAAACAGAAGCATAAAGCAGCATATGTAAAATTAAGAAAGCTACTGAGAGTGTTTAAACTACATATTCATCTGTAGTCTAACTTCTGCCATAAATAAGGTGTCTTCTCAGTAAAACACAAACTGTTCATGAAGGGAAAAAGCATGTTGTATTAGGGAATATTCAACATAATTTTTTTAGTACTAACTTGTGCCTTGAATTTTATTTGATTTTGTGTTATGAACTTATGCACTTGATAATTTCTTTTTTCTTAAAAAAATGTATTTACAACTCTATTCAAAAGTAGTTTTTTTTTTGTTTTTTTTTTTTTTTTAGACAGAGTTTCGCTCTTATCACCTAGGATGGAGTGCAATGGTGTGATCTTGGCTCACAGCAACCTTTGCCTCCCTGATTCAGGCGATTCTCTTGCCTCAGCCTCCTGAGTAGCTAGGACTACAAGCATGCACCAACATGCCTGGCTAATTTTGTTTTTAATAGAAATGGGGTTTTGCCATGTTGGCCAGGCTAGTCTCGAACTCCTGACCTCAGGTAATCCACCCACCTTGGCCTCCCAAAGTGCTGGGATTACAGGCAAGAGCCACCATGTCCAGCCTCAAAAGCAGTTTTTAAAAGCAAACACAATATAACACCAAAGTTGATGAATCTATGCTCACTGAATTTTGCCAGGTTTAAAAAATTATTTACAGAATACTGCATCAAAAATAAGGCAATAACCCAAAATATACCATTAAAGATGTATTCACTCCTACAACTAGAAAGAACTAATCTATCTGGTAGCAAATAATACTTCATTCAGTTTCAGCATGTCTGAAATCTTTTTTTTTTTTTTTTTTTTTGAGACGGAGTCATGCTCTGTCACCCAGGCTGGAGTGCAGTGGCGCGATCTCAGCTCACTGCAAGTTCTGCCTCCTGGGTTCAGACATTCTCCTGCCTCAGCCTCCCACATAGCTGGATTACAGGTGCCCGCCACCACACCTGGCTACTTTTTTTGTATTTTTGGTAGAGATGGGGTTTCACTGTGTTAGCTAGGATGGTCTCGATCCCCTGATCTCGTGATCTACCCACCTTGGCCTCCCAAAGTGCTGGAATTACAGGCGTGAGTCACCAAGCTCGGCCTCAGCATGTCTGAAATCTTTAAGGAAAAAAGTGATAAAACGTGACCCTCATTCTTCATTACACTCTTAGAACACTTGAGGGAAAATAATTTCCAAAGCACAAATTGGTAAAGAGGTGTAATCTTTCAAAAAGATATTCAGTGTTCAAAATCCAAGAATGCAATATCAGGCTGGGCGCAGTGGCTTATGCCTGTAATCCCAGTACTTTGGGAGGCCAAGGTGGGTCAATCACCTGAGATCAGGAGTTTGAGACCAGCCTGGACAACATGGTGAAACCCCGACCCTACTAAAAATACAAAAATTAATGAGGCGTGGTGGTGTGCACCTGTAGTCCTAGCTGCCTGGGGAGCTGAGGCAGGAGAATTGCTTGAACCTGGGAGTTGGAGGTTGCAGTGAACCAAGATCATGCCACTGCACTCCAGCCTGGGTGACAGAATGAGATTCCATCTCAGAAAAAAAAAAGAATGTAGTATCGGTATACACAGCTAATATACTGAATGAAAGAAATAGAATAATTTGAAGAGCTATCTTGATGAAAAAGGAGTCATGATGAAAGTTGTATTCATGTCTCTGAATGAAGGAAATTGCAATGTGAGAAATTAGTACTATGACTACTATACTAAAAGCTTATTGCTAACATGTGTTGAGTTATTAACGTGTGTTAGGCAGAGTACCATACAATTTAAATGTGTTATCTCATTTATTGTAGGTAAAATGTAATTTTGAACTCTGGGATTATAAATGAATTAACTGGAATAAACTTCTATTTAAGTGGTCATCTATAAATTGGTATCTAGGAACAGGGTGATACAGTGCCCAAGTTTTCTAAGTATTCTTACTAACAGTTGTTTTTCTTGGATATTGCTCTTTTTTGGTCTTTGATTTTTTTTATTTTAGAAAACTAATAAATTCACTCTTCTTGGTACTGACACTTGGGTTTCATAGAAGAAAAAGTAGTTAAATTCTGTACCTTTAATTTTATTTCATTTTTTCTCTTTTAAAATTATTTTTAATTGGCATGTAATAATTGTACAGGTTTATGGGTTACAGAGTGATATTTTGATATATTTATGCAATGTGTAATGATCAAGTCAGTCATTAGAATATCCATTACCTAAATCATTTATTATTTCTTTGCAGGAGAATATTAAAAATCTTTTCTTCTAGTTATTTGAAAACACACAATAAATTCCCTTTAACTACAGTCACCCTGCAGTGCGGTAGAGAACTATAACCTATTCCTTCTCTCCAGCTGTAATTTTGTATGTGTTAACCAAATTTTTCTTATACTCCCCTTTCTCTTTCCTGTATATGGTAACCAATACTCTACTATCTAAGCTTCCATACGTGAGAACATGTAGTTATGTGCTGTTTATTTCTCTCTTTTTTTTTTTTTTTTTTTGAGACAGAGTCTTGCTCTTTCTCCCAGGCCAGACTGCAGTGGCGCTATCTTGGCTCACTGCAAGCTCCGCCTCCCGGGTTCACACCATTCTCCTGCCTGAGCCTCCCGAGTAGCTGGGACTACAGGTGCCTGCCACCTCGCCCAGCTAATTTTTTTTTGTATTTGCAGTAGAGACGGGGTTTCACTGTGTTAGCCAGGATGGTCTCGATCTCCTGACCTCGTGATCCGCCTGTCTTGGCCTCCCAAAGTGCTGGGATTACAGGCATGAGTCCCCGCTCCTGGCCTGTGGTGTTTATTTTTCTATGCCAGGCTTATTTCACCTAAGCTAATGCCCTCCAGTTGCATTCATGTTGCCACAAATGACAGGATTTTGTTCTTTATTATAACTCAATAGTATTCCATTATATAGGTATGTTACATTTTCTTTATTCATTCATCTGTTGATGGACACTTATGTTGATTCTATATCTTGGCTATTGTGAATAGTGCTGTAATAAACATGGGGGTGCAGGTAACCCTTTGATATATTGATTTTCTTTCCTTTGGATATATATTGAAAACCATACGATTAAATCAATAAACACAATGAAAGCATCTGGCAAAATTAAACATTCTTACGTGACAAAAGCCTCTCAACAATTTAGTATAGAAAACATATGCTTCAACACAAAAGGGCATAAAGACAAACCCACAGCTAAGATCATACTGAATATGGAAAAGGTGAAAAATGAAAACTGGAGCAAGAAAAGGAGGCCCACTTTCACCACTCATATTTCACATACTGAAAGTCTTAGCCAGGGCAATTCAGTTAGAGAAAGAAATAAAGGGTGTCTGAATTGGAAAGGAGACAGTCAAATTGTCCCTGTTTGCAATGTGATTTCATACACAGAAAAAACTAGACTCTACCAAAAACTTCTTAGAGTGATAAATGAATTTAATAAATTTAATAAAGTTGCAGGATATAAAATCAACATACAAAAAACAGTAGCATTTCTATATGTTGCTAGTAAACTAGCTGAAAAAAAATTAAGGAAGCTATTTCTTTTACAATAGCTACAAAAATGTAGCTATTGTAGAAATAAACTTAACCGAGGAAGTAAAAGATTTCTACAACAAAAATTACAAACATCAATGAAAGAAATTAAAGAAAACACAGAAAAGGAAAGACATCCAGGTTTATGGACTGAAATAATTAATATTCTAAAATGACTCACTATCCTACGTGATTTACAAATTCAGTATAATCACTAGCTTGTATTTTCAAAAGCACCTTAGCTGCATATTCTTAAGTCATTCAAATGACAATGCCTGGATTTAAGTGTAAGAGGTATTTTTATATCTATTTTATATTGGGCACAATATAGTGTGCTCGACCTCAACTTTGCTCAAAGATTGGAGCAGGTGCTGACAGCGAGGAGAACCCAGACAGTGGGCGCAGGCACTTCTGAGCCTGTGGGGTCACGGGGGCCCTCCCAGGCACCAAGAGTGCAGAGTGCCTGGGTCTGCAGCCGTGGCTTGAAAGGCTCCAGCTGTACCTGGGAGGGTGGGGCTCCTGCCTTCTCCTGGCTCCCAAGAGCACAGGACTGCCTGAGTCGCAGACCCTCCTTGGGCAGCTGCAGTTGCGCCTGGGGAGTTACTGCCCTGGCAATTTGGAAGGGGCTGGGCTCCCACTTGTCCCCAGCTCCCACTGGCTCCATAGAGTGTGCAGCCCTGGCCATGACTCCTCTCTGCGTTTTCCCTGCAGTAGTGCACGGGCGAGGTGCAGGTGGCATGGGGGCCCTGGCTAATGCCGCACAAATGAACCTGATGCTCCTGGGGCCAATCCTGCAAGACCCGGCTGCCAGCGCTGATGGGCTCCCAGATGTGGTGGGAAGCGAAGTTGAGGCCACCATGGAGGGTCTGCACCTGGGAGTGGGTCCTGCCCAGCCATTAGGGGGCGGTGCAGTCAGATGCCTTGAGGACACAGGGAACGGGGACCTACCACCGCCACTGCTGCTCCTGCTGCTGCTCCTGACAACACTGCCCGTGCGGCCCAAGTGCTACTGACATGATGGCAACTGCCACTCCAGATGGCCAGCCGCTCCCATCAATAGTGTCCATATCTGGGAAGAAAAGTCAGGAAATAAATTATTGGTCAATAAAAATAATAGCAATAATAGTCCATGTTAAATTGACTGATCAACAGTGTTTGCTTTTGTTTAGGATTTTATTTTTTGCTTCATATTTATTAAACACATTTTATTTTATTGAGAACAAAATGTTAGATTTTTGGAAATTCATTTAGTACTTGTAAGTGTACTCTAGCAATGAAATTCTTAGCCAAACAGTTTAGACTCTAGTTTATATTTTATTGGTCAGAAATATTGTGTAATTTTAAAAATCTTGGTATATGTCTACATATGTTTAGTTGCAATTTAACTTTACCTACAGTCAGGTTTAATAGCTATCCTTTTGTGAAAGGATGATATCTTACCCTTTGTAGATCCACAGTGCCTATCAACAATGTTTACTTGCAACATGTTGACAACTAACAGAAGCAAGGTATTAATTTGCTAATAACTTATTATCCTGGGGGACAGTACTATTCATTCCCAGGCACTTAAATTTCTACCAAGACACATTTATATATAGCTGGAAAGAAATTAAAGAAAGCACAAAAAAGGAAAGACATCCAGGACTGTATTATTTTAATTAATTAATTATTAAATTAACGTTTCAATTATCTTGAGTACTTTCTCATATGAGATTTGTCTGGAATAGTAACATACCAGGACTTCTGCTTTGGAATTTCCTTTTTTCTGAATTTCTTTTTTTTGTGTGACAACTTAGCATTTTTTTTATATCTTTCTAAGTTGATACTGTTTTATTATTTCCTTCAAGAATTGAGAATGTACTTACACATTGAGCATACGAAATTTCCCATTATATCAAATCTTTATTTATTACAAAATTCAAATAAGCTAATAGATCCTAATGTTGCCATTGTTTGCATTTTCCTCTAGCCTAAAATTATTTTTATTTCAATTTTTGGAAAATTATAACTCTTGTTTAATATCATCTCCCAACTCAAAACCAGATAAATAAAGCAATAAAGAAAACAGAGGCCAGGCACAGTGGCTCATGCCTGTAATCCCAGCACTTTGGGAGACCAGGAATAGTTGATCACTTGAGCCCAGGAGTTCAAGACCAGCCTGAGTAATATAACAAAACCCTATCTCTACTAAAAACACAAAAATTAGCCACGTGTGCTGGTGCATGCCTGTAGTCCCAGCTACTTGGGAGGCTGAGGGACAAGAATCACTTGAACTTGGGAGGCAAAGGTTACAGTGAGTGGAGCTGGTGCCACTGTCCTCCAGCTTGGGTGGCAGAGCCAGACCTTTTCTCTGAAAAAAAAAAAAAGAAAAGAGAAAAAAATGTTTCCTAATTAGTAAAGATAGTTTATAGACAAGATCAATAATAAACAAGATGTTTATAATCAAGATCATCAATAAACAAGATGTTTATGAACAGCCACAATTGCATAAGTTGGAAAACAATCATTTAGGTAAAGTTCTGGTGGTGTTGTATGTGCCTGTATGTGTGATAACATTTATCTATTAATCTTAATGTCATGCAAGGACAGTATCTTGATTTCTGCACTCCAAATTATTTCTTATTAGTAAATAAAAAATAAGTTTATCAGCTAGCAAATATTGCTTAAGAACTTGAAACACAAAAACATTGATATTATATGTATATATTTGTCAACACATAAAATATTCTGCATTTGTCATTTGCTCAAGTCTGAATGCTTTGGTTAGAAAAAAAGCTTCTAAATTTTATTTCTAGAAGATCACAATCTAAATTTCATATTCCCAAAGTTAATAAACAAATATAGTTGATAATTTTTCACAGTTGAAAGATAGGCATTATGATATATAAAATAGAAAAAAGTGAAGATTTATGTGGTTTAGCTGAGTCAATGAGTCAAAAATGTGGAATGCTGAAAAAAATAATGAAATATTTTATCCCATTCATAGAAGCACTTCTTCAAATTATAATTTTCAGAGATGATCATAGTACATTCAAAATTAATTTTTAAATTTTGGTAACTGCTTTAATAAGGATGATTGAGAAACTGCAGTGTATTAAGAATATAATAGTAGGGAACTAGGAACATCAGCCCTGACTCAGATTTCACCCGTAACTACTGAAAATGATAAAGAGAGGTTGGGGTGACATGATTCATATATTTGAATGTCTATCATGCTGAAAATTTCATTTTATTTTAATTTCTTAATTGAAGGATAAAATTTTATGTATTTATTTTGTACAACATGATATTTTGAGGTATATTTACGTTGTGAGGTGACTAAATCTAGCTAATTAGTATATGTATTACCTTATATTGTTATGAATTTTGTGGTAATTAACATCCAAAATATATAAGAAATTCAAACAACTCAATAGCAAGAAGGCAAATGAACTGATTAAAATATAAGCAAAAGATCTGAGCAGACATTTCTCAAAAGAAGACATACAAATGGCCAAGTAGGCATATGCAAAAAATGTTCAACATCACAATTATTATGGAAATGCAAACTACAGCTCCACTCTGCTGTCATCTCACACCTATTATAATGGTTATTATCAAAAATACAAGAATTAAACGTGTTGATCAGGGTGTGGAGACCAGGGAACCCTTGTACACTATTGGTGGGAATATATTCACTTCGTGTAAAAGTAATTACAGTTTTGCCATTACATTCAATGGCAAAAACTTCAATTACTTTTGCACTAACCTAATAAATTAGTACAGCCGCTATGTATTAAATATTAAGTTTTAGGCCGCTAAGTATTATGGTTCTCCAGAAATTTTAAAATTGAACTACTATATGATCCAGTGATCCCACTGCTGGGTATCTACCTATCCAAAGGATATAAAATCAGTATATGGAACAGATATCTGCACTCCCATGTTTATTGCAGTATTATTCACAGTAGTCATGATATGGAATCAACTTGTGTCCATCGACGGGGGAATGGATAGAGAAAATGTGGCATATACATACAATGAAATACATTCAGCCACAGAAAAGAAGGAAATTCTGTCATTTGTGAAAACGTGGATGAACCTGGAGAATATTATGATCTAGGCCAGAAAGACAATTATCACATAGTCTCATTTGTATGTGGAATCTCAAAAAGTTAAGAAGTAGAGAGTAAAATGTTTTTTTGCCAGCAGCTAGTGTGGTTGGGAATGGAGTTTGGTAGATGTTGGTCAAAGGATACACAACTATAGTCAGAGAGAAGGAGTAAAATTCAAGAGATCTATTGTGCAATGTGCTGACTATTGTTAGCAACTTAATGTATTTTTGAGAAATTCTGAGAGTGGATTAGTGTTCTAAACCAAAATGATAACTATGTGAGATGATGCTGGAAACTAATGGAAACATTTCTTTTTGTATGAAGACAGGACTGTGAACAAGGGTGATTGTAGCATTGTTGGTTGAAATGCAGATGAAGGCCATTGACTTCTTTCAGTGTTCTTCAAGAGCTTTGGAATGCAAGGAACCAACGTGGTATGGAGAAAAAAATGTTACATATAGTGTCAGAAAACTCAGATGATAAACTTAATAAATGCATGAATTTGGGAAGATAATTTACATCTCTCAGGATCAGTTACTTCATACCAAGGTTTATACGTGGGTTATTAGGAAGTCTGATTTAAATGATGTAAGTGAAATGTCTGAAACATAAGTTATTCTCAGTAATATTATAGTTATTTAACACAACCTTTTAATGGGCATATGGTGTTAATGATACATTAAATTATATTTTAATATTTCAAGAAAATACTTTCATAAAGGAGTTTCATTCTTGTTGAACAGGCTGGAGTGCAATGGCACGATCTCAGCTCACTGCAACCTCTGCCTCCCGGGTTCAAGCTATTCTCCTGCCTCAGCCTCCCGGGTAGCTGAGATTACAGGCATGCGCCACCATGCATGGCTAATTTTGTATTTTTAGTAGAGACGGCATTTTGCCATGTTGGCCAGGCTGGTTTTGAATTAGTGACTTCAGGTGATCCACCCACCTTGGCATCTCAAAGTGTTGGGATTACAGGCGTGAGCCACTGCAGCCAGCTGAAAATAATTTTATTACATTTAAAATACTAATAAAACTTATTTAATCTACATTTGCTTATGTTACAAAAATATGGTTGCAGTATGAATTCAGATGGTTTACACATTAAAATTACTAACCTCTATGGCTGAAAAAGTTACCTATAAATGTTCATCGCCTTTAATTGATATTCACTCATATATAAAATATATCACACTAATCAAATTGCAGATGTAGTAATAAAAAAGCAAAACTGTGCTATGAGTTTTGAACACCAATTTAATTTGACAGAACTTAAGTGACCAGAAAGAAAATAGAATTATTTGCAACTGCAGAAATTGCTGCTGGGTTAAAATTGACATTGAAAAAGCCCACCTTTTGACACCCCCCTCCCCCACATTGGCAACTGTTGGAATCAATTGTCATGCTCCCAAGGCAAATTATTGTCCATAACATCACAAAAAGTAATGAGAGCAAAAGGATTTCTGTAAGAACATGAGGCTTTCCTAAGCACTAAACTAACAAAGCTTGAACTTAGCCAAGAAATGGGAAGCTGCAGACACTGCACATCAGCAAAATGTCTTGGCAGAAGATGGACATGCAGAAGTGCAATCACTGACTTATTTATTTTCCACTCTAGGGGACACCAATATGAAAGTGACTAATATAGGATAATCATTCCCAGAACCAATTAAACATAGCATGCCATTTCTTGTGGAGAATATTTCATGCTCAGGGAAATTAAACCATTTTATTATGATTAAGTTTCCTTAGTCAAACATGCTTTAAATTTACATTCTCACACTGTTAACTAGATGGGTATGAATTTACTTTCCTATGGTGTACAGGTGATTTCTGGAGGGAAATAGATGAAGTGCTCACGTGGAATGGAACTAGAGTGTGGTTCTTTTTGTATTCTACTTTGCATTAACTGAAATATTTAGTGTATTGATCTCATTTCCCAAATGAATAAAATGGAGTTCAGAAAGCTTATGTGATTTGCAAATTGAGGCAGAGCTGATAACACACAGTGTTGTTTTGGCAGTGCAAGTTTCTGACTTCAAATCCGTTTAGACCACAGAGTTTTATCTATACAGCATAATTATGACCAGATCTAAGAAATCAAATTCTAAAACAATAGAGACTATATTTTGATGATGTTTTACTATATGATCAAGAACAATAAGTTAGGATACATTTAAATGACTTTAGTGTGTTTCATCGGTTCAATTTTTATGACTGCACTGTGAATTATAGGCATTTTAAACTTATTTTAATTGTATTTTCCAAATGTGAATTGGACAAATATTTGAAATTGTTGTATTCTCACCACAAAAAAGGTATGTAAGGCAATGCATATGTTCATTAGCTAGATTTAATCATTCCACAATATATATACTTTAAAATATCATATTGTACACGATATGTACAATGGTATCTACAAATTAAAAATGGAAATAATAATAATAAATTATGTCTTAGGCAAATATTCACTGATATTGGAAATAATATTTATGCATCTCATTGACTCAATTTATACTAAAGGCAAATAGCCATCTTCCTTAATAGTAGTTGTAGTATTTCCATAGCCATCTCTGTTTATCTCTGCAGTTTACTGTGGAGCAAATTTTCATACTTCAACACTAAGAGGAATACTTCAAAGGAAAATTGAGATATGAAAGTTGGTTGAAGGTTTTATGGGGAAAACTGGGTTATTTGTGGATAGATGGCATAGCACACAACCGTGTAGCAACTTATACTCAAGTACCATTCAAATATCTCCTCCTCACAAAATGTCTTCTGCTCCCTCGATTCCTTTCTTTAGGCATCTTCTGGTCTCTCATGGGAAGAATATATAATAATAAAGAGGGCTTGAGAGGAAAACAGACTAGTATTGGCTAATCCATTACATACTCTGGGTAAATTGTTTGAACCATATTCACACCCTGTTAATAAAACCTATCCCATATGGTTAAAATGGGTATTCAATAACATGTCTTTAATGTGTTTAGCACAACACCCAGCTAACTGTACCAATTGTGATAATGGTAACAAAGAAGTGGTCTGAAGCAAACAGAGAGGGAA
The DNA here is from genome assembly GCF_028885625.2 of Pongo pygmaeus. Classification (NCBI taxonomy): domain Eukaryota; kingdom Metazoa; phylum Chordata; class Mammalia; order Primates; family Hominidae; genus Pongo; species Pongo pygmaeus. Next base: position 28,162,597 of record NC_072392.2, on the reverse strand, counting down.
AGCCCTTATTCCACTTCACATAATCTCCATCATTCTTGCCCCAAAGAGTATATAACATACAATATAATTAAAAATGAGTATAGGACATTTAAGATTTCCAGGCTTATCTTCTGACCAACTTGCCATTAAGTTCTTCTGCTGCAGATATTATAGACACTTTATAAAGTAAGCACTCAAAATCCTCGTCTCCCTGGTCGTCCTCATGTTTGTTTGCCACTGGCATCCTAGAGAATGAACTGGCCTTCTCAATAACACCTTTTTTTTTTTTGAGACGGAGTCTTGCTCTTTCGCCCAGGCCGGACTGCAGTGGCATAATCTCGGCTCACTGCAAGCTCTGCCTCCCGGGTTCACGCCATTCTCCTGCCTCAGCCTCCCGAGTAGCTGGGACTACAGGCGCCCGCCATGGCGCCCAGCTAATTTTTTTGGTATTTTTAGTGAAGACGGGGTTTCACCGTGTTAGCCAGGATGGTCTCGATCTCCTGACCTCGTGATCCGCCCGCCTCGGCCTCCCAAAGTGCTGGGATTACAGGCATGAGCCACCGCGCCCGGCCCTCAGTAACATTTTGACTTGATCTATCAAGGGGCTTTCGTCAGTGCTTCTGGACCGCAGCCGCCACCTACAGCCTCCACAGTGCCAGGCGTCCCTGAGCTGGCCTCACTCCAGTTCCTGAGCACCAAGGCCACAGAAGCTGAGGCCCCTGATGGAGGCGCCAAGGCCCTGGGGGTGGTTGCCCGAGTCCCGCGCCTGTCTCCTGAAAGGCCAAGGGTGGCCTGCATCTCGCTGATGGCTGTTCCCTGCACTGTTCAGCCCCTCCTGGGAAGCCAGTGGCAGCCCCTGCAGCATGCACTCAGCTGCTCCTGCCCCGCAGGTGGGGCTCACTTGCCTCCAGCCCCACTCCAGCTCCTGAGACTAGAAGGAGTCAGACGAGGAGGTGTGCAACCTCACCAAGGTGGTCCTAGCGGGGAGCTTCGCTCCAGCGCTCTTCCGGGGAGGCTGGCTCACTTCTGGGACAGTGGCCAACCAAGGCCTGCGACCACCTGCCGAGCCGGTGACCGACGCCGCCTGACCCTCCCTCGCCCGCCAGGGCCCAACTCCCGTTGGACGAATCCCTGCTGCACAGCGGGCTCTGGTACCTGCCGTGCCTCATTTAACGGGACGCCAGGGCCAGGCGCCTCTGGCCATGCTTTCAGCCCCAAGATTTCTACGGCTTGGATCCTGCTGTGCGAGCCGCTCAGTGAGATCTGCTGCTGGAGGGGTGGGCTGCATCTAGGAGGGGTTGATGGTGTCTCATCCCTGCAGTCCTATGGAAACAGGCTGTCTCAGAGAGGGGAGATGGGCAAGCCAGCTGTGGATACCCGGCTGGATGGCCTGGACGCAGCCCTCAGCAGCCTGGAGGAGAAGCTGGAGGGCTAGGTACCCACAGACGGGCTGGAAGCCTGGCCACTGTCACAGAAGTCAAGGAGTGTCCCCAAATCTCCCAGCCCCAGAAGCTGACCCTGAAGGGCTGAGGCCAGCACTGGGAGCTGTTCAAGCAAGACATGCAATCCTGCCATGAGAGCCAGGCCACGCCCCAGTGGACACCCACCCCACACCCTCAGCAGCTCAACCTCAAGGGCTGTGAGGGCATTTCTGGTGTTAGCATCTCTGGCTGCAAGTTCTGCATCCAACTCACCCGAGGCAAGCGACCCCCACCTGCGGGGCAGGAGCAGCCGGGTGCATGCTGCAGGGGCTGCCACTGGCTTCCCAGGAGGGGCTGCACCTTGCAGAGAACAGCCGCCAGCGAGATGCAGGCCTTCCAGCAGACAGGCACCGGGTTCGGCAACCACCCCCAGGGCAGTGGCGCCGTTGTCAGGGGCCTCAGCCTCTGTGGTCTTGGTACTCCCTCCACACCCTAACCCTGCACTTCCACAAAAGTTCAAGGCCAAGCAGCTCATCCCACGGATCCTGGAAGCCCCCAGAATGTGGCCTGGCTCTTGCCGACCAGGCCCAGTTGTGCCTCCATCAGGCCTGGCAATCCTTGCCTGACTTCGGCATCTACTACCTCATGGTCAGGCTCAAGAGCAGAAAAGATCCTGGGACTCGTCAACAATCAACAGTTCATATCGACTTAACCGTTGGTGATGTGGTGACCTGGCATTTCAGCGATATGTGGTACTGGGATGTCAAACTGGGATACCAGCAGGCGGTTATCAACATGGCCTTCAGCTGTGTGTCTCCCATCTGTCCAGTTATGCACAACCACATCAGGGGCTACATTTTCCTGTTGATCCAGAGTGGGCCCCTGGGGAGGAGCTGGATGAGGGGATCTCTTCCTGCAGCTCAGGGGTGGAGGCCTTCTAAGGGTTGTCTGACTGTGCCCGTCCTGCTCATCCTCTGTGGCTAGGCTCCCAAGCCCACACCCACTGGGTCTGGCTGCCCCACACCTGCTCCAGGCAGTCACTGAGCTGGGCATGTTTACCTGGTGCCACTGGCTTTGTGCAGGCCAGGGACCTGGCTGAGCCAGACTCTGCCATCATCCAGGCTAGGGACAGGGGTCCTGAGCTCATAAGGTGCCGGCTTCCCTTGTCCAAGAGGCTGAGGCCAACACCCCTGACCTCTCTGTGGTCCCTGAACACACAAAGAAGTCCAACTCTAACTGTGGGATGATGAGTCCTGGTTTCAAACTGAAGTTTATGTCTTCTTACTTTTAAAGACTAGTAATCACTGTAATTCCCCAAGAAGATAAGGTGTCATGAATGTATTTTTTAACTGTCGTAGACTTATTGAAGTGAGTTTTGCAGTTCTAGTAATCCACAGAACACATTTAAAAAAATTGAATAATCTACCTTTGTTTCAGTGTCAGGTACTGATCTTGGTAAGGCATTGGAAAGTAAACATGATGTAAAAAATCGCTGGTCTTATATAATTTATATTCTAGCAGGTAAAAGAAACAAACTGTGTATTAGTAAAATATACAGTGCATCAGGTGGTTCTAAGGAGGAAAAGAAAGCAGGGCAGAAAAATGAAGTGCTTAGAAAAACTTTTAGTAATACCATTAAGGTAGGCACCACTTTGAGGAAACATTTGAGCAAAATGATGAACACGGTAAATATTCATTAGGAAAAAATGGAATTTTTGTAAAATGAGAGATGATGTAGGTGAAGAATTTGACAGTTATGGATATATTAATTTTGGGATTTCCATTAAGTAGTTAATTGGAGATGTTAAGTAAGCATTTAAATATATAAATCTGAAACTCAGGGGAGAATTCTGGCCTGGATATAAAATGTTGAAAATCATTGCTATATTGTTCTTTTGGGCATGTTCAGCTGCATGGGTGCTGGCAAGGATTAGACACACAGACAGTTGCATTTAACGAAGGTTGTAATTTTGGCAGTAGAGTTGAATATATCAAGGGAAAGAAATGAATTGAAGTTGCATAAGCTCTAGAAATTTCAAGTTGATAATTAACTTCAATTTGTTTGAGGTAGATGGGAAGCAAAGGGATTATGGATAGTAAAAAGTTGATAGAAACAGTAGATCATTGTTTCTTTGAAGCTCACACTTTGTTTCTAGATATATTGTTTTATGGCCAAATGGAGATATTAGCATAAAAATAGAATGGTTTTTATTAAATAACATTAAATGGAAAGATGTATTTGGAGTTGTCACTTTATATAAAAAATTTGAAGAGACATAGGAGTTATAGTGATTTACATCTTTATAAGGTATTTTTAAAGAGAGATTTGAGGAATGATGAAGGTTAAATGATTAACACAAAAACTAAGATTAAATGACCTGGGCATGGTGACCCATGCCTGTAATCCCAACATTTTGGGAGGCTGAGGTGGGTGGATCGCTTGACCCCAGGAGTTTGAGACCAACCTGAGTAACAGAGTGAGACCCTGTCTCTACAAAAAATACAAAAATTAGCCAAGTGTTGTTGCATGCACTTGTAGTCCCAGCTACTGAGGAGGCTGAGTTGGGAGAAATGCTTGAGTCTGGGAGGTTGAGGCTGCAATGAACTATGATTGCACTACTGCACTCCAGCGTGTGTAACAGACTGAGATCCTGTGAAAGAAAAGAAAAGAAGATGAGAGAAGGGAGAAAAGGGGAGGAGAGGGGAGGGAGAGAAGAGAGAAGAAGAGAAGAGAACGAAGAGAAGAGAGAGAAGAGAAGGGAAAGAAAAAGGAAAAAGGGAGAGAGAAGAAAGGAGAAAGGGGAAGAGAGAAAATAAACAACAATAACAACAACAAAAATGACAATCAAATCAAACAACACATAGATTTACTGAAGCATAAAGAAAGACCTGAGTCTATAGACCAACAGGTTGGAGCTCCAGATGACAGTGCTGAGAAAAAAAATCCCCATGGAATCACATGCTAAAGAATATGTGTTTGATTAGGAACTCCAGAGAAGGGGTAGAAGCCAATAATGAAATGGAAAGAGTAACAAGGGAAGAAAAAGGAAATTAATAACTGGAGTGATCAATAACCAGAGGAAAAAAACCCACAAGGTAAACCAATAAATGTAAAATAAGCCAAAAGAAATAAAATCAACTACAGTAGATCAATTATTTAATGAAATGTGAACACATGAATTCCCATTGAAAGACAAAGGTCAGCTTGGGTTTAAAAATACAGTGATAACTGGGCAATATGGTGAGATCCCCATCTCTCCAAAAGAAAAAAAAATACAAAAAATTAGCTGGGTGTAATGGTGCATGCCTGTAGTCCCAGCTACTGTAGAGGCTGAGGTGGGGGGATCACCTCAAACTAGAAGGCCAATGCTGAAGTAAGCTGTGATGGTGCCACTGCACTCCAGCCAGGGCAACAGAACAAGACATTGTCTCTATCAACACCATCACCAACAAAAAACCCCAGTGATGTATATATACAAGAAAAACACTTAAACAATGATAATGGTGGAAAATAAAAGAATGCCAAGAGATACCAGGAAAGCACAAAAGCTAAAGTAAAATCAAGAGCGGCCATAATAATAATAGAGGGGTGGAATTTAAGGTTAAGCACTGAAATGGGATAAAGAGGGACACCGTGTAATGATAGGCACAATTTGTAATGAGAGAACACTCAAAATCTGCATGCTCCCCACAGCATCACAGTAAATATAAAAAGCAAAAACTAGTAAAAGAAGAGATTTATAGAGAAAATTTGAGTGGAAGGCTAAATCTCTGTTAGAACTAGAGTAAAAGCCTCCTCCCTCAAAGGATACAAAAGAAGTGAAAGTTTGAATAACCAAAAACTTGATTTGGTATATATGGGACCTTATATCCCTTAAATAGAAAATATACATTTTTTCTATATCTATGAAAATCTGAGAAAAATCATTTGTTTGGCCACAAAGAAATTCATAATAAATTTTAAAAGTGGAGACTTTACACATTTGGAGAAAATGAATGCTTTCCTAGTAAAATATAAAGTGCCCCTAATGAACTAAACAATGAGTAGAAACTTAATTACCATTGATGAGAAAAAAATCTGCCACTGAAAAAAGCACCAGGTCCAGACGGTTTCATGAGAAGGAACTGTAGAAACCTTTAGAATTCACCTCTGTCAACATCTTCCTCCTCTGGGAAGCACTCCTGGATTTCCCTCTTGCTGACAAGATCCTGGGAGAGTGGCTTCTCCATCATGTCCCTGACACAGCTCCTTGAAGATGTACCATATCATATCATAACCATATGATATCATATCTGCATACCACATCCTAACTGGATTTGATGGCCATTCTGTCCTGGACAATAAGCTTCCTGAGTGTAGGAATCACACTTTTTTATTGGTTCCTAGTGCCTGGTACAGCAGCTGACACTGGCTGACTAGGTGAATATGGTAAGTGAAAAAGCAGAATGCACAATCATCAGTACTCTGTGATGCCCCTATGGGAACTCCCCAAGACACACACATAGGAAGGAGAATAAATGAAAAGAAACCAAAATGCTAACAGTAATTAGATTGAGATTTCCCCCATTATCCAAATATTTGTGATGGAGTTAAACAATTTTTATAGGGGTGAATAGTAATTTATACAACCACCTGGGCCAAGGAGTAGAAAAGGAGGAGGAAGGCTCAGAGGATCTTCAGGCAGGCCCTTCTGCTACCTCGGCTTCCTTTCTCCAGCCAGGTGGTCCAGCCCCCAGGCAGACATGAAGGCCTTGACAGGGGCCTCTGCCCCACCACCTTCATGCCTCATAGGGGACCTCTAGCTAGGAGAAGGTGATGAAACAGGGTGGGCACCCATTGGGAGCCTAAGCTGGAGAGAAGGGTCCCGTGGGTCTTACCTGGCCCAGGCAGCAGCTCTGGAAATTCTATCAACACTAGATTCCTTCAAACAGAGCCTCCTAAATTTTAGCAAGAGCTCCTATGCCCTTCAGCCCCAGGGCCTTAGTCCTGTCAGCCCCATCTTCCCCTCAATATAAACCAACAGCCACTGTCCCCTCACTCCGTGGCCCAGATCCAGCTCTGAGTCTCCCTGGCATTCGGGCATGGAGCCCCAACTGCATTCCTGGTGATCAGCTACCCCTGGTCATGACCAAGGTCTTTCCTATGCCCCAGAGCCTGGCACTGACCATCCATCTAGGCTGGCATTCCAGACTAATGCCCACCCTCCCTCTACTGGACACAGTCAGCTCTAGGAAGGGCAGAGAAAATCCATCTAGAATGAGGGCAACTGCTGTGGCTGGGGAAAGATGCGACAGGGCAGATGAGCTTGTCCTGGTCCATCTCAGGCCCCTGCAGGCTGCAGGGAGCCAGGGACTAAGAGGTGAATAAGAGGTGTAGCCTTCAGGGAGATCCCCAGAGGACCATGGCACCTGAAAGGAAGGGAGGGGTGGATGGAGAGAGCTCTTGGTGGACAGGAATGTGAAGTGAAGATGGAGGGAGACCCAAGAACCTGCTCTCTCAGAGGTCAGACACTAGACAGGCAGCGGGGCTTCTGGGTCAGCCTGGGTCAGCAGGTGAGTCTGGGGAGGGAAAGGTTGGGCCAGGCGTAATCCAGCTGAACCACCCCAGGGAGGCTTCTCCAGCTTGGGGGTGGGGGAGTTGCTGTAGGAGGAAGTACAGGCAAGGGGACTCACTGGAGTCCCCTCAACCTGGCTTCAGCTTCCTGCTGATACCAGCTTCCCTTTCAAAAGGCCCCCAGCTGGCCCTGGAGTAGAACAGATGGGTCTGTCCTGAAGCCAGTTTCTTTCTCTCAATCACAGCGACTTTGGGCTGCCCTTGGAGTTTGACCTAGGAAGTGGGTGCAGGGCCTGGATCCAGACAGGAGGGGTCACCGGATGGGTTACAGGATGGGGGAAGGGGAGGTCCAGGTGGAAGTTCAGGAGGGAGGGGAGAGAGTGAGGAAACTGCTGCGGCCCTCTCCTGGTCCTTCATGGGTGAGGGCTCACTCACAGTTCCCACAAGAGGAGGAGGAACAAGGGCTCCCAGCTCCTTCCAGTCCGGGCTGCCAGCTCAGATGTGGGGCCTCCAGAGCTGCTTGTACAAGAAGTTGCAGCAGCCAGGCTCCACCATCCTGGGCTTTCCCCTATTGAGGTGGGAATGATGACTGCACCCTGAAATCCCCGAGTCAGGACCACAGCAGTGGGGAGGAGGCTCAGAGGCCCCTTTATTCCACAGGCTTTTGCCTGGCTTCCCTGGGATTCCTGAGTGGCCTCCTTTGAGGGAGGGGAAGAGTTGTCCCTGCTTACCTTCCCCTTGCCACCCTCTCTCTCCTTCAAGAGAGCTTGCTTTCTGCCCTCTCCTAGGCAGCCAGGGAACAGGAGACATCCCTCTCCTGGGACATCAAATTCTCCAACTACACCCTCAGCTGCAGATGGCAAGGTCACAATTTGGAATTCCTGTCTCCTTCCTTCCTTCCCATGCCCACAACAGGGCTGGGCACACAGAGGATGCTCAGAAGAATGAGCACGTGCTTGCCTTTGGCTTGCATTCTTCTTGCCGAGTTGAACAGCGTGGTCAACCCTGAAGGCCACCTGGCTGAAACTGAACCCGGTGGCCTGGGTGGGTTTTATGGGCAGGAGACCTGGAACTGTCCTGGACACAGCCATTTCCTGGCAGCGTGACCTTCGGCCAGTCACTAAACCTCTCTGAACATCTGTTTGTACTCAAGGCAAATGGAGGTGCCTATGTCTGCCTTCCAACTTGTTAGAAGCTTAACCCTGGGTTCAAGCCTTTGAGTAAGAGGCCACAGTACTCTTAGCCCCTTTGGGACTGTGTCTTATCATATTTTATGTCCCCTGTGTCCAACACAGTGACCGGTACATACCAAGTACTCAATATGTGAAATTAGAGTGCATGGTGAATGACAAGACTGTGCCATACATGGCAGGAGCTCCTCTCTTCTAGGGGTCTGTGGGCTTGCCCAGTAGCCTGCCCTAAGCCATGAGCCGATGCCCAACAGACAGGTGTCCCCACACACTCCCCAATTACCCTGTGTCACTGCCACCCTCACATCATTGCCCCCTCTGTTCTGCTCCACCTCTCCTTTCTTACGAGATCCCTTCTCAGCAATGATCTCCTGCCCATCCACCTAAACTTGGGGATATTTCCATCTATGACCCTACACCCCGTCTATCCACACCATCTCTCTCCCCTTCTGCCTGTTGTCTACACTCTCGATCCGCATCCTCACCTTCACTCCTGACCCACTGTCCTCTGCCTTCAGCAACACCCTTGACCAGCTGGCCTTCTGGTGGCCACATTGGATAGGTGTACTATGGCCTTTATCTAACTTGACCTTTCTGTAGCCCCCTTCTTCTGGACACTTCTTGCCCTTTGGGCCAGCACTCTTGTGCTTCTCCTCCTTGATCTGTGCCTGCTGCTTCCTCTCAGGCTTCTCTTTTCCTCCCTTTGTCTGGCATCTACCTTCAGGCAGGCCCAGTGTTTCCTCCATCCTACTCTTCCTCAAGTCATCTCCCCTCAGTAAATAGCACCACTGTCTGCCCATGAGTGCAAACTGGGAAGCTAGAACTTGGTCTGATTTCCCATAGATGCCCCTTCACCACCAGACCCTGCCTACTCTACTTCTCAAAACCTCCAGTCATTGCCACGTGCCCATGGTACCACCAAGGACCTTAGCCGTTCTTGCAGCCCTGGCCATGGGGAATTTTTTTTCTCAATCCCACTCCCTTCTCTGCTAAAAGCCTTACAATGGCCAGAGGATGGCATGCACATTCCTGGCAAGGGCCCATGAGACCATGCCCAGATGGGCACTAGCCACTTGCAACTCCCTACTCCACTCTTGAACCCGACCCACATGTCCTCTCCTGCTGGCCTCCCATCTAAGAGGGTGAGACCCCCAGGACCATGGCTGTGTCTTAGTTCTCTCTAGATGTAAAAGCTTACCCGGGTCTTGGCAGGTGTTCAATTAGTTCATGCCTAATGATTAGGTGAATGGACCTGGAGGATCATGCTGGGGAAAGGGGATAGAGAGGGCCAGCTTTTCCTGAACCCTCTGAGGAGATAACAGGCAGGCTCACCTTTCAGGCTATTCCTTCCCAAAATGCTGCTGGAAAATATAAGATCAGGGGTGGAGGTGCAACTAACTCCCGACACTGGACTTTCTTGGGGAGGGAGTGTCAGAGAGGCCCACAGCTGACTCCTGAATAAAACACAGTCACAGGGACTGTGGTATTATTGTACTCATCACATAGTCGGGGTGAGGGTGTGGGAAACAGGACCGGAGATGCTGAATGACTTGTGGAGGTCACATAGTAAATTAGGGACACAATTGGGCTCAGGGAGCAGCCTCTTTGGCCAATGTCCTAGTTCCTTCCTGCAAAAGTCCCTGGCCCCATCACCTGCACCCCTCCCGCACAGGCCACTGCAACCATGAACCTGCTGGGAGACAGAGGAAAGATGGGCAGAGGCACTATCCAACAGGCACCCTGGTACTGGGATGATGTCTTCTCAGAAGATGCTGGGACCTGGGATGCCGCGTTCATCTTAGGGCCTGGGCCCTGGGATGTTGGCCCTTGGGCAGACCTGCAGAGCACTGGCTCATAGGTAAAGGGCTGCCACTCCTCCACCCTCCTCAACACACACCCTGTGCACTCTGTCTGAGCCAGACCCTGGGCCAGAAATGAGGTTCAAAGGGCATGGCCATTTCCCAACCTCCAGGGACACATTTCAGAGGGGCAGACACTCCCACCATCACCAGGACAGAGAATGTGGAGAGGCCTGGAAGTCTGCCACCACGAGCCAGTGCAGGAAACAGAGGGGTGCCAGGACAAGAGCACTGGCATCCAGCCACCCATCCCAGAGATGCTGCCTGGCCGACTGGCAGGGGCTCAAGACAGGGACCCGCTTAGTCCCCATGCCCTCCTGCCAGTTGCTGTTTTCCAGCCTGGTCACAAGGTGACGGGCTGCCTCTGCAGGAGCCTGAGTGAAGGTGGCACAGACCTGGAGGGAAGCAGACCAAGGCCTACCCAGAGAGTCTGGGTAGACCACCTGCTGCTGCCAAGCACATCCAAGTCTCCCCTTGCATAAGGCTCACAGCAACCCTAATTGTGTATTGTGCTTACATATAGGGATGTTGGGCCTGGAGGAATTAAGTGGCTGTCAGCAGCTGGCAGGTGACCCAGTGGAGTCAAATTCACGTTTTCCTAGTCTCAAAACCTGAACTCTGCATTATAATGAGAAGGGTGGATGGAAGACCTATTAGCAGGCTCAGGGGAACGGTGCCTCCTTCCTCTGGGCATCCAGGACTCAGGCCTGGCACATGGCAGGCATCAATGTTCATTGTAATGACATCAACTACAAAGAAAGAAATCAAAGGCACCCAAGGTTCAGAGGTAATCTGTCCACCCCACTCCCTTTGGGCGAAAGAACAAGCCAAGACCCTGAGAAAGGAAGTGAAAGCCAGGAAAACAGGAGGCCAGTGCAGAGGCCACATTCCACCCGGCATCCATCCATCCCAATCTCAAGTGGAATGAAAGCCCAAATCGGGAGCTGACCAGAATGACCCAAGTTTGCACTCCAGCTGTTCCCTGCACGTTGGAGTGCTCCCAACTGGGCACCGGGCTATGTGTGGACTGCCTTTGTAATGAAGGGAATGCGAGGATGGACATGGAAGCACCTTCTGTGTCATCTGTCTGCATCTTTTTTGCAGGTGAAGGTGCAGGACCCCATCCACACCTCACCAGATTGTATCCTCTCCCCTACCTGACCTTATTGCTGCTCACACTCTCCATCCCTAAATGTAATCCCGATACAAGGGAGGAGTGCCCCCTCACGATGGGAAGCACCTGCTTGGCTGGAAACCCAATCCGAGGTAAATTCAAGGAGCTCTGTGAACAGGACTGCTAGGGTCTGGCTCTGGGTTGGCCACAGGATAATGAAGCACTGGGAGTTGTCTGTTCTTGGGTGTAGTGTGGTCCTTTTCTTTCTAGAAGGTTGGCTCCTTTGCAGGGGGAGGTGACTTAAACCCCGGCGGGTCTCAGCCAGCCTCCCAATTCATCGCGGATTCAGGAACCACGGAAACACAAAGGACATGGGGTCCCACAGCCCACACAAAGCCACACAGATAGGCTACCAAAAGGTGGGGGAAAAAAATCTGTAGTGCGTTAGCCACATTCATTTAAGCCGACTCCACTTACAGGCGCGCACACACACAGGCACACACACACGCACACACATACACAAAGTCACACACACACGCAGACATCCAACACTTGCAACACTCCCTCAGAAACACACAGCCCGGCAGCTTCTGAGGCTGGGTGGTTCTGAAGGAAGCCCCACGTGGGAGACAGCAACCCCGTGGAAAACAGGGGGCTATACCTAGAAATCAAAGTGGGGCAAGTTTCAAAAAGACTCACCCTTACAACGACTAGGCAGGCCGGAGGCATCCTGCAGATCCTTTAGGATCCTTAGAGATTTCGTGGTTTAGTCCTGGGGCTCTGCCTTACGTTTCTTCAGGCTCGTTCACATCTGCCCTCTCCTAGGATCGTCGGACTATCCTGTGGATCCCACGGAGAAGACAGGCGAGAGTCCACCGCCTTCGCACCTCCACGGTGGTCTCCTTCCCAGGTAAGCCGCACAGATTTGTCGTTAGGCAACAGTGGCATTCATTGTGATGCTAGCCAGAGCTCACAGCTCAGGCCTGGGGCCCTGAAACTAGCGCATGCGCATTAGCGAGGCAGGCCGGAGCACCGGACTGTCAGAGCTGTCAGCCTGCCCAAGCAGAAGAAAATGGTACAGGCAGAGCCGGCCTGGTATCGGGAAAAAGGCTGCTTGACATAACCCACTGCGGGACCCTAAAAGTCTTGACCTTAGGGACCCATCGGGTCGTCTCCGTTGTCGGGTCCCGCTGGACGAGGAGGCGTTTCAAGAGTGTGAGTTGGTCGCTGGAAACTGCTCTTCTGACACCCTTCCTGAAAGAGGCTGTTTGCAGGAATCAGGTCCCATGGGGATTGGAATATAGTCTGGTGAGTTGTTGAGGGGTCTTTGGGTGATGGAATCTAAACTGAGACCCCAGAGGCAGGTGTCAGCAAAAGATGGCCGGGCCCTTGGCCTCACTGCGTTACTTCATCCCGGGCCTCGCAGAGGATCTCTAGGAAAGGCAGAAACCATGACAAATGCAAGTCCAAGGTGGAGCAGTGTTCTCACACCTCGAACTGGCCTCTCATGGCTGCAGATGAGGTTGAGACATTGTCTCAGAAGTTGTCTGTGGTGATTGAAAGCCTGAAAAGGGTGCCCAGCAGTGCTGTTGACGGGCACTGTTGACTCTCCATGAAAGCCAACAAAAATCAAGGCTCGCCTGAGAGAGCGAGCTGACTTGTGCTGGAGTCCAAGCAATGTTCAAAGATTCCTGTCAGAAAACCCAAAACGCTCCTGCAAAGTGCAAACAACCTCAGCCCCAAAAGGAGACCACGACCCACAACCTGGAGGGCAGCCTGCCTACCTGAAGTCCCTTTAGCTGCCTGAAATCCCTGGCAGCCAAAAGATTTATGGCGAGAGGCAGTCCCATCTAGCAACAGCCCAATGAAAGAACCTCTCCACAATGAGAAAGGACGTGCCGATGAAATGAAACAGAGCCTAGATTATCAGGCAAAAGCCAGCCATGGCTGCCTGCTACTCATCCTATAGTAATCATGCAGCCCTTCAATAGAAGTGGGAGAACGAGAATTTCCTTGTTGGCAAATGTAATGGGAATTTATGGTTGTAAAAGTATAACAGCTGCCAGTCATTAAAACGTGACAGCGTTTAGAAGAAAACACTCATGTAATGGATTCCCATGAGGATCGTCCTCTGTGAAGTGGGAAACATTTAGTGTGTAAGACGTTGAGCCAGCCCCAGGAAACCCTAGGCCGACAAGGAACACGGAAGTCAGCAAAAGAAGAGGCAAGTGCGGTGGCCACATCCCACCCAGAATCAACCCATCGCACTTCCATTTGGCTCTAGGTATGAAAGCCCCCAAATCGGGAGTTTGCCAGGATGGCCTCAGTTTGCACTCCAAATGTTCCCTGCACCTTGGAGTACTCCTACCTGAACACCAGGCCATGGGTGTACTGTTTGTGCAATTAAGGTATTGAGGGGATGCAGTTGGAAGCACCTTCATCTGTCTTCATCTTTCTTTGCAGGTAAAGGTGTGGGACCTCATCCACCCCACAACAGATTGTGTTCTCTCCCCTATCTGACCATATTGCTGCTCACACTCTCTGTCCCTGAATGAAATCTGAAGATGATGGAGGAGTGCCCCCTCACGACGGGAAGTACCTGCTAGGCTGGGAACGGAATTCGATGTAAATTCAAGGGGCCCCGCGGACAGAACTGCTAGTGTCTTTCCCTGACTTGGAAGCAAGACAGTAAAACACTGGGAGATGTCCTTTCTTGGGTGTGGTGTGTTCCTGTTCTTTCTAGAAACACGGCTTTTTTTTTTTTTTTTTGCAGTGGAGGTGATTTTGACCCAGGCCGGTCTCAGCCAGACTCCCAATTCACTGCGGATTCATGATCCACAGAAAGATAAAGAACACCGAGCCGCGCAGACCAAGCAGAGCCACACAGACAGGACAACAAAAGGTTGGGAGACTTAAAAAAAAGAAGCGCTGCAGTGCATTAGCCACATTCCTTTAAGTCGACTACACTTACAGGCACACACACACACACACACACACACACAGCCACACACACACGCAGACTTCCAACACTCATAACACCCCCACAGAACACACAGACCGGTAGCTTCTGAGGCTGCATGTTTCTGAAGGAAGCCCCACCTAAGACAGAGCAACCCTGAGGAACACAGGTGGGCTGTATCTAAAAATCACAGTGGGGCAAGTTTCAAAAAGACTCACCCCTACAACGACTAGACAGGCCTGAGACATCCTGCAGATCCTTTTGGATCCTTAGGGATTTCGCGGTTTATTCCTGGGGCTCTGCTTGACGTTTCTTCAGGCTGGCTCACGTCTACCCTCTCCTAGGATCATGGGACTATCCCGTGGATCCCATAGAGAAGATAGGCGAGAGTCCACCACCTAGGCACCCTCCACAAAGGTCTCTGTCTCCGCCAAGCTGCAGGGATTTGTCGCTAGGTGACGGTGGCATTCACTGTGACGCTAGCCAGAATTTACAGCTCAGGTCTGGTGCCCTGAGACTAGCGCATGCTCATTAGCGAGGCAGTCTCGGGCGCCCAGATGTCAGAGCTGTCAGCCTGCTTAAGCAGAGGAAAATGGTACAGGCAGAGCTGGCCTGGTATCAGGAAAAAGGCTGCCTATGATAACCCAGTGCAGGACCCTACAAGTCTCGACCTTAGGGCCCCCTCGGGCCGTCTCCGTGGTCGGGTCCCACGGGAGAAGGAGGCATTTCGAGAGTGTGAGTTGGTCTCTGGAAACTGCTTTTCTGACTCCCTTCCCGAAAGAGGCTGCGTTCAGGAATCGGGTCCCATGGGGATTGGAATATAGTCTGGTGAGCTGTTGAGGGGTCTTTGGGTGATGAACTCATACCTGAGACCCCAGAGGAGGGTGTCAGCGAAAGATGGCCGGGCCTTTGATCTCATTGCCTCCCTTCATCCTGGGCCTCGCAGGGGCTCTCTGGGAAAGGCAGGAACTATGGCAAAGGCAAGTCCAAGGTGTAGCAGTGTTCTCACACCTTGAACTGGCCTCTCACAGGTGCAGAGGAGGTTGAGACATTGTCTCAGAGGCCGTCTGTGGCGACTGCAAGCAGGAAAAGGGTGTCCAGCAGTGCTGTTGAGGGGCACTGTTGATCCCCCATTAAAACAAAGGAAAATCAAGGTTCGCATGAGAGAACCAGCTGACTTGTGCTGGAGTCCAAGCAACATTCAAGGATTCCTGTCAGAGGACCCAAAAGTCTCCTGCAAAGTGCAAACAACCTCAGGCACCACAACGAGATCATAATACACAACCTGGAGCACAGCCTGCCTACTCGAAGTCCCTTTGATCCCTGAAATCCCCAGCAGCCAATAGAACTGTGGCGGGAGGCAGTCCCACCCAGCAACAGCCCAATGAAACAGCCTCTCCGCTATGAGAAAGGAAGTGCAGGTGAAATGAAACAGAGCCTAGATTACCAGGCAAAAGCCAGCCACGGCTGCCTGCTTTCCATCCTATAGGAATCATGCAGCCCTCCAATAGGAGTAGGAGAACAAGAGTTTCCTTTTTGGAGGATATGGTGACAATGCTTTGTGATGTGTGGATTTATTATATAGAGTTAAACCTTTGTTTTGATTCGGAAGGTTGGATACGCTCTTTTGAAATGTCCCCTCATTTGGAATGTCCCCTCATAGATTTGTACAATCTTTTGAAATGTCCCCTCATTTGAAATGTCCCCTCATAATTTTGTACTATCTATGAGGGAACATTTCAAAATTTTTTGAGGCATATAGTGAAAAACTGAATATCCTGGGATAAAAACTACAAAGAAGCTATGTATGAAAATGCTTTCTGATGTCTGATCTCATCTCAGAGTTAAACCTTTCCTGAGATTCAGCAGGTCTGAAACACTTTCTTTCTAGAATCTATGAAGGGACATTTTTGAGAAAATTGAGGCCTATAGTAAAAAACTGATTATCTTGTGATAAAAACTAGAAACAAGACTTCAGTGAAATGATTTGTGACTTCTTGATTCATCTTATGAAGCTAAATCTTTGTTTTGATTCAGCAGTTTTAAAGACTTTTTTTGTAGAATCTGTGAAGGGACATTTGGCGGCCCTTTGATACCCATTGAGAAAAACAGAATATCCCCTGATAAAAACTTCATGCAAGCTATCTGTCAAAAGGCTTTAGAATGTGTGCATTTATCTCACAGAGTTAATCTTTGTCTTGATTCAGCAGGTTGGACGCACGTTTTTTGCAGAACCTAAGAAGAGACATTTCAAAGCACATTGAGGCCTATAGTGAAAAACCGAAAATCCCGTGATAAAAACTACAAACAAGCTATCTGTGAAAATGCTTTCTGACGTGTGAAATTATGTCACACACTTAAAGATTTGTTTTAATTCAGTAGTTTGGAAACACTCTTTTTGTAGGATCTACGAGGGGACATTTCAGAGCCCATGCAGTCCTATAGTGAAATAACGAATATCCCATGGTAAAAACTAGAAACAAGCTATCTGTGAAAATGCTTTAGGATTTGTGGGCTCATCTCAAAGAGTTAAACCTTTGTTTTGATTCAGCAGGTTGGAAACACTCCTTTTGTAGAATCTACGAATAAACTTTGTGGAACCCATTGAGGCATATAGTGAAAAACAAAATATTCTGCGATAAAAACTAAAAGCTTGCTATCTGTGAATATGCTTTGTGACGTTTGGATTCATCTTACAAAGGTAAAACTTTCTTTTGATTGAATAAGTTAAAAACACTCATTTTGTAGAATCTGCAAAGGAAAGTTTCAGAGCCCATTGAAGCCTATACTAAAAAACCAAATATTTCACGATATAAAGTAGAAACAAGCAATCAGTGAAAACACTTTGCTGTGTGTGAATTCATCTCACAGAGTTAAACTTTTTTTTTTTTTTTTTTAGTAGGTTGGAAAAACTCTTTCTGTAGAATCTGCGAAGGGACATTTTAAAGCCCATTGAGGCGTATAGTGAAAAACTGTATATCCTGTGATAGAAATTAGAAACAAGCTATCAGTGAAAATGTTTTGCAACGTGTGGATCTATCTCACAGAGTTAAACCTTTGTTTTGTTTCAACAGGTTGCAAACACTTTAATTGTGGAAACTATGAAGAGCCTTTTCGTAGCTCATTAAGGCCTATAGTGAAAAATTGATTATCCCACGATAAAAACTAGAAACCCTATTTGTAAAAATGCTTTGCAATGTGTAGATTCATCTCACAGAGTGAAACTTTTGTTTTCACTCAGCAGGTTGGAAACTCGTTTTTCGTAGAATTTCAGAAAAGTTATTTGGAAGCCCATTGAGGCCTATAGTGAAAAACTGAATATTTGCAATAAAAAACTAAAAGGAAGCTTTTTGTGAAAATGCTTTGTGATCTGTGGATTCATCTCACAGTGTTAAACCTTTCTTCTGATTCAGCAGATTGTTAACACTTTTTTTTGTAGAATCTAGGAAAACACGTTTTGGAGCTCATTGAGGCCTATAGTGAAAAACAGAATATCTCGTGATAAAAACTAGAAGCAAGTGATCTGTGAGAACACTTTGTGATATTTGGATTTATCTGATAGAGTTAAACCTTTGCTGTGATTCTGCAAGTTGGATACACTCTTTTTGTACAGTCTACGAAGGTACATAGACCCTTGAGAAGTATAGTGAAAAAACAAACGTTCATCAACAAAAACTAAAAAGAAACTATGTCTGAAAATGCTTTGCAATGTGTGATTTCATCTCACAGAGCTAAACCTCTCTTTTATTCAGCAGATTGTGAACACTTGTTTTATAGAATATACAAAGGGACATTTCACACCCATTGATGCCTATAGTAATAAACCAAATATTTTGTGATAGAAACAATAAAAAATCTATCTCTGAATATGCTTTGCCATGTGTGGATTCATCTCACAGAGTTAAACCTTTGTTACTATTCAGCAGGTTGGAAACAATTTTTTTGGAGAATCTAAGAAGGGACATTTTGGAGGTCATTGAGACCTGTAGTGAAAAACCGAATATCCCGTGGTAAAAACTAGAAACAAGCCATCTGTGAAAATGTTTTACATTGTGTGGATTCATCTCGCAGAGTTAAACCTTTTTTCTGATTCAGCAGATTGAAAACTTTCCTTTTGTAGATTCAACAAAGAAACATTTCAGAGCCCATTGACAAACCGAACATCACACAATAAAAACTAAAAACAAGCTATCTGTGAAAATATCTTGCAATGTGTGGATTTATCTCACAGAATTACACCTTTGTTTTGATTCAGCTCTTTGGATACACTCTTTTTCTACAATCTACAAAAAGAGTTTTAGAAGCCTGTTGAAGCCTACAGAGAAAAGCTGAATGTCCCACTGTAACAATAACAAATAACTATGTCTGAAAATTATTTGCGATGTGTGATTCCATCTCACAGAGTTACACCTTTTTGTGATTCAGCACATTGATGAACAACCCATTATCCCATGATAAAAACTAGAAACAGGCTCTAAGTAAAAATTTTTTGCAATGTGTGGATTCATCTCATAGATTGAATCCTTTGTCTTGATTCAGCAGATTGGAAAATATCTTTTTGTAAAATCTATGAAGGGATATTTTGAAGCCTATTGAGGCCCATAGTGAAACACTGATTATCCTGCAATAAAAAGTAGAAACAATCTATCTTTGAAAATGCTTTGCAATATGTGGATTCATCTCACAGAGTTAAACCTTTGTATTTATTCGACAGGTTAAAAAATACTTTTTTAAATAGAATATACAAAGGACATTTCATACCCATTGATGCCTATAGTAAAAAACTGAATATTTTGCAATAAAAATAATAAAAATTCTATCTCTGAAAATGCTTTACAATGTGTGGATTCATCTCACAGAGTTAAATCTTTGTTTTAATTAAGCAGGTTGGAAACAGTCTCTTTGTAGAATCTAAGAAAGGACATTTTGGAGCCCATTAGGGCCAATAGTGAAAAACCAAATATCCCACAATAAAAACTAGAAAAAACCTACCTGTGAAAATGCTTTGTGATGTTTGGATTCATCTGATAGAGTTAAACCTTTGTATTTATCCAGCACATTGGAAACAGTCTTTTTGTACCATCTCTGTGGGACATTTCAGAGGCCATTGAGGCCTACAGTGAAAAATCGAATATCCCACTAAAGAAACTAGAAACAACCTATCAGTAAAAATTCTTTGCCATGTGTATATTTATCTCACAGAGTTAATCCTTTGTCTTGATTCAGCAGGTTGGAAACACTCTTCTTGTAGAATCTGCAAGGGTACATTTTGGAGCCAATTTTGGTCTATAGTGAAAAACCAAATATCCTGCAATAAAAACTAGAAACAAGCTATCTTTGAAATTGCTTTGTGATGTGTCAATACTTCTCACAGAGTTAAACATTTGTTTTGATTTACCAGGTTGGAAACACTCTTTTTATAGAATCTATGAAGGGACATGTTAGAGTCCATTAAGGCCAAGAGTAAAACACTGAATATCCCACGATAAAAACTAGAAACTATGAAAACGCTTTGAGATGTGTGAATTCATCTCAAAAAGATAAACCTTTGTTTTGATTCAGCAGGACGGAATCACTCTTTTTGTCCCTTTGTCTACAGAGGGACATTTCAGAACCCATTGAAGCCTACAGTGAAAAACTAAATATCCCACAATAAAAACTAGAAACAAGCTGTCTGTGAAAATGCTTTGTGATGTGCAAATTCATCTCATAGAGTTAAACCTTACTTTTAATTCAGAAGGTTGGAAACACTTTTTTTTGTAGAATCTAAGAGACATTTCAAAGCCCATTGAGTCCTATGGTAAATAACCAAATATTCCCTGATAAAAACTAGAATCAAGCTATCTGTGAAAATGCTTTGCAATGTGTGGATTTTTCTTACTGAGTTAAGCCCTCATTCTGATTCCATAGTCTGGAAACACTAATTTTGTAGACTGTATGAGAGGACATTTTGGAGCCCCTTGAGGCCAATTCTGAAAAACTGAATATATCTTGATAAAAACTATAAAGAAGCTATCTCTGAAAATGCTTTATGATGTGTGATTTCATCTCACAGAGTTAAATTTTTCTTCTGATTCGGCAGTTTGTAAACGCTTTTCTTGTAGAATCTATGAGGTGATATTTCAGAGCCCAGTGAGTGTGACAATAAATAAATGAATATCCCTTGACAAAAACTACAAACAAGCTATCTGTGAAAACACACTGAGATGTGTGAATTCATCTCACAGAGTTTAAACGTTGTTTTGATTCAAAAGGTTGGAAACACTTTTTTTGTAAAATCAACCAAAAAATATTTCTGAGCCTGTTGAGGCCTATAGTGAAAAACCAATATGCCATGATAAAGTCTAGAAACAAGCTGCCTGTGAATTATCTTTGAAATGTTTGGACTTATTCCACAGAGGTAAACTCTTTTTTGTTTTTGATTCAGCAGGTTGTAAACTGCTGTATAATCTATGAGGAGACATTTTGGAGCCCATTAGGTCCTATAGTGAAAAACCAAATATCTTTTGATAAAAACTAGAAACAAACTAACTGTGAAAATGTTTGTGATATGTGGCTTTATCTCAGAGTTAAACCTATGTTTATATACAGCAGGTTGGCAACACTCTGTTAGTAGAATCTAAAAGAAGAAATTTCTGAGTCCTTTGAGGCCTATCATGTAAAAGCAAATACCCCCAATAAAAACTGAAAAAACATTATCTGTGAAAATGCTTTAAGATTTGTGGATTCATCTCACAAAATTAAACCTCTGTTTTGATTCAGAAGGTTGGAAACACTGTTTTTGTAGCATCTACAGAAGTAAATTTCGGAGCTCATAGTGGCCTATACTAAAAAAAACAGATATCCCATGATAAAAACTAGAAACAAGCTGTGTGTGAAAATGTTTTGTAATGTGTGGATTCATGTCACAGAGTTAAATTATTCTTTTCATTTAGCAGGTTGGAAACACTGTTTTTGTAGCATCTATGAAGGGACATTTCAGAGCTTATTGAGGCCTATAGTGAAAAACCGAACATGCCACGATAAAATCTAGAACAAGATCTCTGTAAAAATGTTCTGCAATATGTGATTTCATCTCACAGATTTTAATTTTTGTTTTGACTCACCAGGTTGGAAACACTCTTTTTGTAGAATCTATGAAGGTACATTTCTCAGTCAGCTGAGGACTATAGTGAAAGGCTGAATATCCTGTGATAAAAACCAGAAAGAAGTTATCTGTGAAAATTCTTTGCAATTTGTGGATTTATCTCATGATGTTAAACTTTTCTTTTGATTCAGCAGTTTGGAAACTCTCCTTTTTTACAATCGACTAGGAGTTATTTCAAAGCCCATTGAGGCTTGTCATGAAAAACCTAATATCCTGCTATAAAAACAATAAAGAAATTATCTCTGAAAATGCTTTGCAATGCGTAATTTTACCTCACAGAGTTAAACCTTTCTTTTGATTCAGCAGGTTAAAAACACTCTTTGGCCGGGCACGGTGGCTCATGCCTGTAATCCCAGCACTTTGGGAGGCCGAGGCAGGTGGATCACGAGGTCAAGAGATCAAGACCATCCTGGCCAACATGGCGAAATCCTGTCTCTACTAAATATACAAAAAATTAGCCAGGCATGGTGGCAGGCACCTGTAGTCCCAGCTACTCAGGAGGCTGAGGCAGGAGAATGGCATGAACCCGGGAGGTGGAGCTTGTAGAATACATGATAGGACATTTCAGAGCAAACTGAGGCATATAGTGATAAACCAAATATACTGTGATAAAAACTAGAAACAAGGTATCTGTAAAAATGCTTTGTGATGTGTAGATTCATCCTACACAGTTAAAACTTTGTTTTACATCAGCACTTTGAAAACACCCTGCCTGTACATTCTACAAGGGGACAATTTGGAGCCCATTTTGGCATGTAGTGAAAAATCAATATCCCACAATAAAAACTATAAACATCTATCTGTGAAAATGTTTGTGATGTGTGGATTTATCTCAAAGAGTTAAAACTTTATTTTGATTCAGCAGGTTGGAAACACTTTTTTTGGTAGAATCTAAGCAGGGACATTTTGGAGCCATTTGAGGCCTACAGTGAAAACGGAATATCTCGCAATAAAAACTAGAAGCAATGTATCTGTGAAAATGCTTTGTGATGTGTGGATTCATCTCACAGAGTTAAACCTTTCTTCTGATTCAGCAGGTTGGAAATATTGATTTTATAGAATCTATGAAACAATATTTCAGAGTCCATTGAGGTCTACAGCAAAAAATCCAATGTCTCACAATAAAGACTAGAAAAAAGCTATCTATGAAAATGATTTGTGACGTGTGGATTCATCTCACAGAGTTAAACTTTGGTTTTGATTCAGTAGTTTTGAAACACTTTTTTTTGTAAAATCTATGAAGGAACATTTTGGAGCCCTTTGAGGGTTATGGAGAAAAATGGAATATCCCGTGATAAAAACTCAAAGCAAGCTATCTGTGGAAATGTTTTGCCATGAGTAAATTCGTCTCACAGAGTTAAACCTTTGTTTTGATTCAGTAAGTTGGAAATGCTCTTTTATACAGTCTATGAGGGGATATTTTGGAGCCCATTGAGGCATATAGTAAAAAACCAAATGTCTCATAATAAAAACTATAAAAAAGCTATGTCTGAAAATTCTCTGTAATGTGTGATTTATTATCTCACAGAGTCAAATCTTTCTTTTGATTTAGCAGGTTGGAAACACTCTTTTTCTTGAATGTACGAAAAGACATTTTGGAGCAAATTGAGGCCTACACTGAAAAACTGAAATCCCATGATAAAAACTAGAAACAAGCAATCTTTGAAAATGCTTTCTGTTGTGTGGGTTTCTCTCACAGAGTTATACCCTTGCTTTGAATCAGCAGGTTGGAAACACTATATTTTCAGAATCCATGAAGCAACATTTCAGAGCCCATGGAGGACTATATTGAGAAACCGAATATCCTGCAATGAAAACTAGAAATAAGCTATCTGTGAAAATGCTTTGTGATATGTGGATTCATCTCATAAAGTTAAACTTTGGCTTTGATTCAACAGGCTAGGGACACTGTTTTTTTGTAGAATCTACAAAGGGACATTTTGGAGCCCATCGAGGCCTATGGTGAAAAACTGAATATTCCTTATAAAAAATAGAATGAAGCTATCTGTGAAAATGCTTTCTAATATGTGGATCTCAGAATTAAAACTTTGTTTTGATTCAGCAGTTTAAAAACACCCTTTTTGAAGCATTGACAAAGGGATATTTCAGAGCCCATGTGCATGTATATTGATAAACCAAATATCCTATGACAGAAACTAACAACTATTTATTTGTGAAAATGCTTTGCAATGTGTGGATTTATCTCAGAGAGTTAAACCTTTATTTTCACTAAGAAGGTTGGGGCAGTCATTTTGTAGAATACACAAAAAATACATTTTGGAGCCTATTGAGGCCTACAGTAAAAAAATTGAATATTTCACAATAAAAACTAAAAACAATCTGTGTGTGAACCTGATTGGCAATGTGTGGATTCATCTCATGGAGTTAAACCTTTGTTTTGATTCAGCAGGTTGGAAATGCTTTTTTTTTTTTTGTGGAATCTATGAAGGGTCATTTTGGAGCCCATTGAGGCCTATAATAAAAAACCGAGTATTTCGTGATTTAAGCTAGAAACAAGCTATCCATGAAAATACTTGTTGATGTGTGGATTAATTTTACAAAGTTAAATCTTTATTTTTATTCAGCAGGTTAGAAATGCTCTTTTTGTAGAATCTGTGAAGGGACATTTCAGAGCCCATTGAGGCCTACAGAGGCCTACAGTAGAAAACAAAATACCCCACAATAAAAAATAGAAACAAGCTCTATGTGAAAATGCTTTGTAATGTGTTCATTCATTTTACAAAGTTAAACCTTTGCTTTCATTCAGCAGGTTGAAAAAACTCTTTCGTAGAATCTACAAACCAACATTTCTAAGTCCATTGAGGCCTACAGTGTAAGGGCGAATATCTCGTGATTAAAACTAGAAACAAGCTATCTGTGAAAATAATTTGTGCTGTTTGCATTCATTTTACAGAGGTAAACCTTTGTTTTGATTCCGTAGGTAGGAAACACTCTTTTTGTAGGATCTACAAAGGGACATTTCAGAGCCCATTGAGGTCTACAGTGAAAAATCCAATATCCCATGATAAAAACTAGAAACAACCTATCTGTGAACATGCTTTGAAATGTGTGAGTTCATCTCACAGAGTTAAACCTTTGTTTTGATTTAGTAGGTAGAAAAAACTGTTCTTTTTTTTATTATACTTTAAGTTTTAGGGTACATGTGCACAATGTGCAGGTTAGTTACATATGTATAGATAGACACAATAAAAATGATAAAGGGGATATAACCACCAATCCCACAGAAATACAAACTACCATCAGAGAATACTACAAACACCTCTACGCAAATAAACTAGAAAATCTAGAAGAAATGGATAAATTCCTCAACACATGCACCCTCCCAAGACTAAACCAGGAAGAAGTTGACTCTCTGAATAGACCAATAACAGGTTCTGAAATTGTGGCAATAATCAATAGCTTACCAACCAAAAAGAGTCAAGGACCAGATGGATTCACAGCCAAATTCTACCAGAGGTACAAGGAGGAACTGGTACCATTCCTTCTGAAACTATTCTAATCAATAGAAAAAGAGGGAATCCTCCCTAACTTATTTTATGAGGCCAGCATCATCCTGATACCAAAGCCGGGCAGAGACACAACAAAAAAAAAAGACAATTTTAGACCAATATCCTTGATGAACATTGATGCAAAAATCCTCAATAAAATACCGGCAAACCGAATCCAGCAGCACACCAAAAAGCTTATCCACCATGATCAAATGGGCTTCATCCCTGGGATGCAAGGCTGGTTCAATATACACAAATCAATAAATGTAATCCAGCATATACACAGAACCAAAGACAAAAACCACATGATTATCTCAACAGATGCAGAAAAGGCCTTTGACAAAATTCAACAACGCTTCATGTTAAAAACTCTCAATAAATTAGGTATTGATGGGATGTATCTTGAAATAATAAGAGCTATCTAGGACAAACCCACAGCCAATATCATACTGAATGGGCAAAAACTGGAAGCATTCCCTTTGAAAACCGGCACAAGACAAGGATGCCCTCTATCACCACTTCTATTCAACATAGTGTTGGAAATTCTGGCCAGGGCAATTAGGCAGGAGAAGGAAATAAAGGGTGTTCATTTAGGAAAAGAGGAAGTCAAATTGGCCCTGTTTGCAGATGACATGATTGTATATCTAGAAAACCCCATCGTCTCAGCCCAAAATCTCCTTAAGCTGATAAGCAACTTCAGCAAAGTCTCAGGATACAAAATCAATGTACAAAAATCACAGGCTTTCTTATACACCAATAACAGACAAACAGAGAGCCAAATCATGAGTGAACTCCCATTCACAATTGCTTCAAAGAGAATAAAATACCTAGGAATCCAATTTACAAGGGATGTGAAGGGCCTCTTCAAGGAGAACTACAAACCACTGCTCAATGAAATAAAAGAGGATACAAACAAATGGAAGAACGTTCCATGCTCATGGGTAGGAAGAATCAATATCATGCAAATGGTCATACTGCCCAAGGTAATTTATAGATTCAATGCCATCCCCATCAAGCTGCCAATGACTTTCTTCACAGAATTGGAAAAAACTACTTTAAAGTTCATATGGAACCAAAAAAGAGCCCGCATCGCCAAGTCAATACTAAGCCAAAAGAACAAAGCTGGAAGCATCACGCTACCTGACTTTAAACTATACTACAAGGCTACAGTAACCAAAAAAGCATGGTACTGGTACCAAAACAGAGATATAGATCAATGGAACAGAACAGAGCCCTCAGAAATAATGCCGCATATCTACAACTATCTGATCTTTGACAAACCTGAGAAAAACAAGCAATGGGGAAAGGACTCCCTATTTAATAAATGGTGCTGGGAAAACTGGCTAGCCATATGTAGAAAGCTGAAACTGGATCCCTTCCTTACACCTTATACAAAAACTATTTCAAGATGGATTAAAGACTTAAACATTAGACCTAAAACCATAAAAAACCTAGAAGAAAACCTAGGCATTACCATTCAGGACATAGGCATGGGCAAGGACTTCATGTCTAAAACATCAAAATCAATGGCAACAAATGCCAAAATTCACAAATGGGATCTCATTAAACTAAAGAGCTTCTGCACAGCAAAAGAAACTACCATCAGAATGAACAGGCAACCTACAAAATGGGAGAAAATTTTTGCAACCCCCTCATCTGACAAAGGGATAATATCCAGAATCTACAATGAACTCCAACAAATTTACAAGAAAAAAACAAACAACCCCATCAAAAAGTGGGCAAAGGACATGAACAGACACTTCTCAAAAGAAGACATTCATGCAGCCAAAAAACATATGACAAAATGCTCACCATCACTGGCCATCAGAGAAATGCAAATCAAAACCACAGTGAGATACCATCTCACACCAGTTAGAATGGCAATCACTAAAATGCCAGGAAACAACAGGTGCTGGAGAGGATGTGGAGAAACAGGAACACTTTTACACTGTAGGTGGGACTGTAAACTAGTTCAATCCTTGTGGAAGTCAGTGTGGTGAGTCCTCAGGGATCTAGAACTAGAAATACCATTTGACCCAGCCATCTCATTACTGGGTATATACCCAAACGACTATAAATCATTCTGCTATAAAGACACATGCACACATATGTTTATTGCGGCACTATTCACAATAGCAAAGACTTGGAACCAACCCAAATGTCCAACAATGGTACAATGGATTAAGAAAATGTGGCACATATACACCATGGAATACTATGCAGCCATAAAAAATGATGAGTTCATGTTCTTCATAGGGACATGGATGAAATTGGAAATCATCATTCTCAGTAAACTATTGCAAGAACAAAAACCAAACACCGCATGTCTCACTAATAGGTGGAAATTGAACAATGAGAACACATGGACACAGGAAGGGGAACATCACACTTCGGGGACTGTTGTGGGGTGGGGGGAGGGGGGAGGGATAGCTTTAGGAAAAAACTGTTCTTGTAGAATCTAAAAGGGACACTTTGGAGCCCATTTAGGCCTATAGTGAAAAACCCACATATCCAGCAAAAAAACTAGAAAGTAGCTGTGTGTGAAAATGCTTTTCAATGTGGGCATCTCAATGAGTTAAATTTTTCTTTAGATTGAGGAGGTTGGAAACACTTTTTTTGTAGAATCTATGAAGGGACATTTCAGAGCTCATTGAGGCCTGTAGTGAAAACCAGAATATCCTGTGATAAAAACTGGAAACAAGCTATCTACAAAAATGCTTTGTGATGTGTTCATTCATTTTACAGAGTTAAAATTTTGCTTTGATTCAACAGTTTGGAAACACTCTTTTTGTGGAATCTATGAAGGGTCATTTTTAAGCCCATTGAGGCATATAGTGAAAAATGGGATATCCCTCTATAAAAACTAGAAACAAGCTATCTGTGAAAATGCTTTGTAATGTGTGGATTCATCTCATAGAGTTAAACCTTAGTTGTAATTCAAAGTTTGAAAACTTTTTTTTTTTTTTTTTTGTCTAAGAAGGGACATTTCAAAGCCCATTGAGGCCTATGTTGAAAAACCAAATATTCCCTGATAAAAACTAGAATCAAGATTTCTGTGAAAATGCTTTGTGATGTGTGTATCATCTCTCAGAGTTAAACATTTGTTTTGATTCAGCAGATTAGAAACACTTTTTTTTTAAGAATCTACAAAGGAACATTTTGGTTTCCATGGATGAGCATATTGATAAACAAAATATCCCATGATAGAAACTAGCCACAAATTATTAGTGAAAATGCTTTGTGTTGTGTGGATTCATCTCACAGAGTTAAACCTTTGTTTTGATTCTGCAGATTGGAAACCCAGTTTTGTACAATCTACGAAGGGACATTTCAGAGCCCATTGAGGTCTCACAGACTGAAAACTGAATATTTCACTATGAAAACTAGAAACATGCTCTCTGTGCAAATGCTTTGCTTATATAGATTCATCTCACAGAGTTAACCTCTGTTTATATACAGCATGTTGGAAACACTCATTTTGTAGAATTCAATAGGGGGTGATATAGAGTCCATTGAAGCCTATTGTGAAAAACCCAATATTCCATGATAAAAAGTAGATAAAATCTATTTGTGAAAATGCTTTGCAATGTGTGGATTCATCTCATGGAGTTAAATCTTTGTTTTTATTCAGGAGGTTGAAAACAGTCTCTTTTTAGAATCTAAGAAGTTCCATTTCGGAACCCTTTGAGGCTTTTATTGAAAAACCGAATATCCCATGATAAATATTAGAAACAAGCTATCTGTTAAAATGCTTTGCAATGCGCGGATTCATCTCACAGAGTTAATCCTTTGTTTTGACTAAGTATGCTGGAAACACTAATTTTGTTTACTCTATGATAGTACATTTCAGAGCCCATGGAGGCGAATACTGAAAAAACAAATATTTCATGATTAAAACTATTTAAAAAACTATCTCTGAAAATGCTTTGTGATGTGTGATTTTATCTCATAGAGTTAAACTTTTCTTCTGATTCAGCAGCTTGGAGAAACTTTTCTTGTAAAATCTATAAGGGGACATTTCAGAGCCCACTGAGGCCTACAATAAAAAAAAGAACAACCCTTGATAAAAAGTAGAAACATACTATCTGTGAAAATATTTTGTGATTTGTGAATTCATCTCACAAAGTTAAATCTTTGTTTTGATTTAAAAAGTTGGAAACAATTTTTTTTGTAGAATCAATGAAAAAACATTTCTGAGCCCATTGGAGCCTAGAGTGAAAAAGTGAATATATCATGATTAAAAACTAGAATACGCTATCTGTAAAAATGTTTTGAAATGTGTAGTTTCATCTCACAGAGTTTGTCCTTTGTTTTGACTTGGGAGGTCAAAAACACTATTTTTGTAGAATCTACAAGGGGACATTTCAAAGCCCACTGAGGACTATAGTGAAAAACTGAATATCTGGTGATAAAAACTAGAAACTAGCTATCTGTGAAAATGCTTCATGGCTGGGTGCAGTGGCTCACACCTGTAATCCCAGTACTTTAGAAGGCTGAGACTGGTGGATTACCTGCAGTCAGGAGTTCAGGAGCAGCCTGGCCAACATTTTGAAACCCCGTCTCTACTAAAAATACAAAAAAAAAAAAAAAGTTGGGCATGGTGGCATGTGCCTGTAGTCCTATCTACTCAGGAGGCTGAGGCATAAGAATCGCTTGAACCCAGGAGGTGGAGGTTGCTGTGAGCTGAGGTCACACCACTGTACTCCAGCATGAGTCACAGAGTGAGATTCCGTCTAAAAAAAAAAAAGGCTTTGTGATGTGTGGATTCATTTCACAGAGTTGAATGTTAATTTTGATTCAGCAGGTTGGAGAAACCTATTTTGTAGATTTGATGAGGGGACATTTCTTAGCCCACCAAGGCCTATAGTGAAAACCAAATATCCCATGATAAAAACTAGAAACAGGTTTTCTGTAAAAATATTTTGCAATTTGTGGATTTATCTCACAACATTAAACCTTTGTTTTGATTCAGGAAGTTGTAAACTCTCCTCTGGTACAAATCGACAAAGGTACAATCCTCAAAACCCATTGAGGCTTACAGTGAAAAACAGAATATCCAGTGATAAAAACTATAAAAAAGCTATCTCAGAAAATGCTTTCTTGTGCATGATTTCATCTCATAGAATTAAACCTTTCTTTTGGTTCAGCAGGTTGGAAACACTCTTTTTGTAGAATCTATCTATGAAGGGACATTTAGGAGCCTATTGGTGCCTATAGTGAAAAACAGAATACCCTTCAAAAAAAAAAAAAAAAACTAGAAATAAGCTCTCTGTGAATTAGATTTGCAATGTGTTGATTCATCTCAAAGAGTTAAACCTTTTTTTTTTTGTTGTTTCAGCAAGGTGGAAACACTCTTTTTGTATAATCTACGGAGGGAAGTTTCAAAGCCCATTGAGGTCTATAGTGAAAAACCGAGTATCTCCTGATAAAAACTAGAAACAAGCTTTCTGTGAAAATTCTTTGTGATGTATGCATTTGTTTCACAGAG
The DNA here is from genome assembly GCF_028885625.2 of Pongo pygmaeus. Taxonomy (NCBI): domain Eukaryota; kingdom Metazoa; phylum Chordata; class Mammalia; order Primates; family Hominidae; genus Pongo; species Pongo pygmaeus. Next base: position 28,132,377 of record NC_072392.2, on the reverse strand, counting down.
TTAAACCTTGTTTTTATACTGCAGATTTGAAATACTCTAAGACATTTTGGAGCCCTTGGGGCCTATAATGAAAAAACGTATATCTTGCAATGAAAACTTGAAACAAGCTACCTATGAAAATGCTTTGCAATGTGTAGATTCATCTGACAGTTAAACCTTTGTCTTGATTCAACAGGTTAGAAACACTGTTTTCATATAATCTATGAAGGGACATTTTGGTGCCCATTGAGGACTGTACTACAAAACCGAATATTACACAAGTAAAACTACAAACAAGCTTTTGGGGAAAATGCTTTGCGATGTGAAGATTTGTCTCACAGAGGTAAACCCTTACTTCCATACAGCAGATTAGAAACACACTTTTTGAAGAACTAAGAAGTTACAATTAAGAGTCCACTGAAGCCTATAGTGAAAAACTCAATATCCAGTGATAAACACTAGAAACAAGTTATCTGTGAAAATGCTTTGAGATGTGTGATTTCATATAAAAGAGTTAAACCTTTATTTTGATTCAGAAAAATAAAAAAACATTTTTTTGTAGAATCTACAAAAAGACATTTCTGACCCCATTGAGGCCAATAGTAAAAATTCGAATGTCTCATCATAAAAGCTTGTGAATGTCTCATCATAAAAGCTAGAAACAAGCTATCTGTGAAAATGCTTTGCAATGTGTGGATTCATCTCACAGAGTTAAACCTTTGTTTTTTTTTCAGGGGTTTGGGAACATACTTTTTATATAACCTATGAATGGACATTTCAGAGCCCATTGAGCCTACACTGAAAATCCAAATATCCTGCAATAAAAACTAGGAATAAGCTATCTGTGAAAATGCTTTGCAAGGTTTGGATTAATCTCACAGATTTAAGCTGTTGCTTTGATTCAGCAGGTAGGAAACACTGTTTTTGTAAAATCTACTATGAGACATTTCTGAGCCCATTGAGGGTTATAGTGAAAAACAAAATATCATGGTTTAAAAACTAGAAACAAGATATCTGAATATATGCTTTGTGATGTGTGGATTCCTCTTAAAGAGTTATACCTTTGTTTCAATTCAGCAGTTTGAAAACACTCTTGTTATAGAATCTACAAAGGGACATTTCAGAGCACTTGAGAACTTCAGTGAAAAGCCAAATATCCCACAATAAAAACTAGAAGCAAGCCAACTGTGAAGATGCTTTGCAATGTGTGGATTTATCTCACAGAATTAAACCTTCCTTTTTATTTTGCAGGTTGGAAACACTTTTTTTGTAGAATCTACAAAGGGACATTTCAGAGCTCATTGAGGCTTATATTGAAAAATCTAATATCCCATGATAAAAACTATAAAGAAGCTATCTCTGAAAATACTTTGTGATGTGCGAATTCATCTCACCAGCTGAACTTTTCTTTTGATTCAGCAGTTTAGAAAGTTTTTTTGTAGAATCTACTAGGGGACATTTTGTAGCACATTGAGGTGTACTGTGAAAAATAGGATATCTCTTGATAAAAGCTAAAAACAACCTATTGTAAAAATGCCTTGTGATGTGTAGATTCATCTTACAAAGTTAAAACTGTTTTACTTCAGCTGGTTGGAAATTCTTTCTTTGTAGAATCTACAAGAGGACAGTTCATAGCTCATTGAGGCATTTAGTGAAAAACCAATAACCCACGATAAAAACTAGAAACAAGCTATGGGTGAAAATGCTTTGTGATGTGTGGATTCATCTTACAAAGTTAAAACTTTCTTTTGATTCATCAGGTTGGGAACACTCTTTTTGTAGAATCTACAAAGGGATATTTCAGAGCCCTTTAATGCTTATAGTGAAAAACCAAATGTCCTGTGATGAAAACTAGAAACAGGCTATCTGTGAAAATCTTTGCATCTCATCTCACAGAATTGAACATTTGTTTTGAATCAGCAATTTGAAGGACTCCAAATTGCGGGGGAGCAACAACAACAAAAAAGGTTTAACTTAATTTAAAAAAAGGTTTAACTCTGTGAGATGAATCCATACGTCTCAAATTATTTTAACAGATAGATTGTTTCTACTTTTTATCCTGGGATATTAGGTTTTTCACTATAGTCCACAGTCGGCTCCAAAATGTCCCTTCATAGATCCTACAAAACAGTGTTTCCAACCTGCTGAATCAAAACAACAGTTTAACTCTGTGAGATGAATCTGCACATCACATACGATTTTTACAGCTATATAGTTTTTAGTTGTTATCCCAAAGGGCTCAGTTTTTTACATTAGGTCTCACTGTTCACCAAAATGTCTTTTTTGTATATTCTACCAAAAGAGTGTTCCCAACCTACTGAATGAAAATAAAGGTTTAACTCTGTGAGATGAATCCACACATCACAATGCATTTTCACTAATAGATTATTGCTAGTTTGCATCGCAGAATATTCGGTTTTTCTTTTTTCTTTTTTTAAATAGAGTCTTGCTCTGTCACCCAGGCTGGAGTGCAGTGGTGCCATCTTGGCTCACTGCAATCTCTGCCTCCCAGGTTCACGCCATTCTCCTGCCTCAGCCTCCTGAGTAGCTGGGACTATAGGTGCCCGCCACCACACCTGGCTAATTTTTTTTGTATTTTTAGTAGAAACGGGGTTTAACCATGTTAGCCAGGATGGTCTTGATCTCCTCAACTCGTGATCCACTTGCCTCAGCCTCCCAAAGTGCTGGGATTACAGGCATGAGCCACCACGCCCGGCCTGGTTTTTCCATATACTTGTCCATGGGCCCCGAATTGTCTTGTTGTAGATTCTTTAAAAAGAGTGTTTCCAACATGCTGAATCAAAAAAAAAAAAAAGGTTTAACTCTGTGTGATGGATCTTCTCATCACAAAACTTTTTTACAGATAGCTTATTTCTACTTTTTATCATGGGACATTCAGATTTTTAATACGGGCCTCAATGGGCTCCACAGTGTCCCTTCATAGATTCTACAAAAAGAGTGTTTCCACCCTGCCCTTCATAGATTTTCCATAAACAGTGTTTTCAATGTGCTGAAGGAAAACAATGGTTTAAGTCTTTGGGCTGAAGCTACTTATCTGAAAGCATTTTCACAGATAGCTTGTTTCTAGTTTGTATTGAGGGGTAATCGATTTTTCACTATAGGCCTCAATTAGCTTCTAAATGTCCCTTTGTAGATTCTTTAAAAAGAGTGTTTCCAATCTTCTGAATCAAAACAATGGTTTACCTATGTGAGATGAATGCACACATCACAGAGCATTTTCACAGATATCTTGTTGCTGCTTTTTATCATGGGATATTCCATTTTCCACTGTAGGCCTCACTGGGCTTCATAACATTCCTTTGTAGATTCTACAAAATGAATGTTTTCAACCTGCTGAATCAAAACAAAGGTTTAAATCTGTGAGATGAATCCAGACGTCACAAAGGATTTTCACAGATACCTTGTACGTGGTTTTTATCAAGGGAAATTTGATTTTTCCCAACAGGCCTCAATGGGTTCTAAATGATCCCATCCTAGATTCTACAAAGACAGTGTTTCCAACCTTCTGAATCAAAACAAAGTTTAACTCTGTGAAATGAATCCGCACATCGCAAAGCATTTTCACACATTGCTTGTTTCTAGTTTTAATGGCAGGATATTCAGTTTTTCACAATATGCCCCAATGGGCTTCGAAATGTCCCTTCATAGATTTTACAAAAGGAATGTTTTCTAACTGCTGAATCAAAACAAAGGTTTAACTCTGTGAAATGAATCTGCACATCTAAAAGCATTTCCACAGTTTGCCTGTTTCTAGTTTTTATCGTGGTATATTCAGATTTTCACTATAGGTCTCAGTGTGCTTTGATATGTCCCTTCTTAGATTTTACTCAGTGAGTGTTTTCTACCTACTGAATTAAAAGAAAGGTTTAACACTGTGAGATGAATCCACACATTGCAAAGAATTTCCACAGGTAGCATCTTTCTAATTTTTATCACAAAATGTTCATTTTTTCACAATAGGCCTCAATAGGCTCTGAAGTGTCCTTTCGTAGATACCACAAGAAGCTTGTTTCCAACATGCTGAATCAAAACAAACATTTAACTCTGTGAGATAAATGCATGCATCATAAAGTATTTTCAAATATAACTAGTTTTTAGTTTTTATCATGGGATATTCTGTTTCTCAATACAGGCCACAATGGGCTAAGAAATGTCCCTTTGTAGATACTACAAAAAAGTGTTACCACCCTGCTGAATCAAAACAAGGGTTTAACTCTGTGAAATAAATGAACATATCACAAAGCATTTTCACAGATAGCTTTTTTCTAATTTTTATTGTGGGATGATTTTTTTTCACTATAGGCCTCAATGTGCTTTGAAGTGTCCCTTTCTAGATTCTACAAAAAAGTGTTTAAAACCTCCTGAATCAAAACAAAAGTCAAACTTGGGGAGATGAATGCACATATTTCAGAGAATTTTTACAGATAACTTGTTTCTAGTTTTTGTCACGGGATATTCATTTATTCACTATACGCCTCATTTGGCTCTGAAAAGTTCCTTTGTAGTTTCTAAAAATAAAGTGTTTCCAACCTGCACTTAGTAGATTTTACTAAAAGTGTTTTCAACCTTTTTAATAAAAAGAAAGGTTTAATTTTGTGACATGAATCTACACATCACAAAGTATTTTCACAGATAGCATGTTTCTAGTTTTTATTGTGGGATATGCGGTTTTTACTATAAGCCCAAATCAGCTCTGAAGTGTCCCCACTTAGGTTCTAGAAGAACAGTTTATCCTACCTGCTGAATCAGAATAATGGTTTAGCCCTGTGAGATGAATCCACAGATCTCAAAGCATGTTCACAGATAGCTTGTTTCTAGTTTTTATCATGGAATGCTTGGTTTCTCACTATAGGCTTCAGTGGGCTCTGAAATATCCATTCGTAGATTTGACAAAAAGAGTGTTTCCAATATGCTTAATCCAAATAAATGTTTCACTCAGTAAAGTGGATCCAAACATCACAAAGCATTGTGATGGATAGCTTGTTTCTAGTTTTAATCATGGGATATTCAGTCTTTCTCTATAGACCTCAATGGTCTCTGAAATGTCCCATTGTAGATTTTATAAAAAGAGTGTTGCCAGCCAGCTGAATCAATACAAATGTTCAACTCTGTGAGATAAATCTTCCATCACAAAGCATTTTCAAAGATAGCTTGTTTCTGGTTTTCATGGCAAAATATTCAGTTTTTCACTATAGGCCCCAATGGACTCCAAAATGTTTCTTTGTAGATTTTACAAAAGAGTGTTTCCAACCTGCTGAAACAAAACAAAGGTTAAACTCTGTGAGGTGAATCCACACTTTGCAAAGCATTTTCACAAATTACTTGCTTCTAGTTTTTATCAGGGAATATTCAGTTTTCCACTATAGGCCTCAATGGGTTCCAAAGTGTCCCTTCGCAGATGCTACAAAAAGAGTGTTTCCAACCTGCTGAATAAAAACTAAGATTTAACTCCATAAAAATGAATCCATACATTGCCAAGCATTTTCACCAATAGTTTGTTTCTAGTTTTAATTGTAGGATATTCGGTTTTTCACTGTAGGCCTCAATGGCCTCCAAAATGTCCCTTTGTAGATTCCATAAAAAGGGTGTTTCCAACCCCCCCTTTGTAGATTTTACAAAAAGAGTGTTTCCATCCTGCTGAATAAAAACAAAGGTTTATCTCTGTGAGATAAATTCACACATAATGAAACATTCTCATATGTAGCTTTTTCAAGTTTTTATAGCGGGATATTCAGTTTTATGACTATAGACCTCAATGTGCTCCGAAATGTCACTTCGTAAACTGTGTCAAAAGAGTATTTCCAACCTGATGAATAAACATAAAAGTTTAAGTCTGTGAGATGAATCCACACATCACAAACCATTTTCACAGATAGCATGTTTCTAGTTTTTATCATGGGATATTTGGTTATTCACTATAGACTTCAATATGCTCTGAGATGTCCCCTTTTAGTTCCTACAACAGAGTGTTTCAAACCTACTGAATCAAAACAAAGATTTAACTCTGTGACATGAAATGACCCACTGTAAAGCATTTTTTCAGGTAGCTTGTTCCTAGTTTTTATTGCAGAATATTCAGTTTTTTACTACAGGCCTCAATGGGCTTTGAAATGTCCTTTCGTAGATTCTACAAAAAGAGTAATTTTGGTCTGCTGAATCAAAACAAAAGTTAACTCTGCGAGATACATCCACACATTGCCAAGGATTTTCAGAGATACATTTTTCTAGTTTTTATCACGGAATATTTTTTTTTTACTATAGTTCTCAATGTACTCTGAAATGTCCCTTAATATATTCTTGAATAAGTATGTCTCCAACCTGCTGAGTTAAAACAAAGCTTTAGCTCTGGGAGATGAATCCACACATCACAGTGCATTTTCACTAATAGATTGTTTCTACTTTTTATCTTGGGATAATCTGTTTTTGACTATAGGCCTCAATGGGCTTCAAAATGTCCCCTCATAGATTCTACAAAAAGAGTGCTTTAAATCTTGATTAATCAAAGCAAAGGTTAAATTCTGTGATTTGAAATCACACATCGCAAAGCATTTTCACATATAGCTTGTTTCTAGTTTTTATCATGGGGGATTTGGTTTTTTACTATAGGCCTCAATTGGCTGTGAAATGTAATCTTTTATATTCTACAATAAAAGTGTTTTCAACCTGCTGAATCAAAACAAATGTTTAACTCCATGAGATGAGTCCACACATTACAAAGCATTTTCACAAGTAGCTTCTTTCTAATTTTTATCATGGGATATTCAGTTTTTCAGTACATGCCTCAATGGGCTCCAAACTGTTTCCTCATAGATTCTAAAAATAGAGTTGTTCCAACCTGCTAAATCAAAACAAACATTTACCTCTGTGAGATAAATCCACACATTGCAAGCATTTTCACAGATAGCTTGTTTCTAGTTGTTATTGTGGGATATTTTTTTTTCACTATAGACCTCAATAGGCTCTGAAATGTTCCCTTATAGATTCTAAAAAAAGAGTGCTTTCATCCTGCTGAATAAAAACAAAAGTTTAACTCTGTGACATGAAATGACACATCATAAAGCATTTTGACAGAGAGTTTTGTTCTAGTTTTTGGCAAGGCACATTCAGTTTTTCATTACAAGCCACAGTGGGTTCCAAAATGTCCTTTCGTGGATTCTATAAAAAGTGATTTTGGCCTGCTGAATCAAAACAAAGGTTCAACTCTGTGAGATGAATCCACACATCACAAAGAATTTTCACAGATAGCTTGTTTCCAGTTTTCATCCTAGGATATTAGGGTTTTTTCATATATTTCTTCATGGGCTCTGAAATGCCCCTTTGTAGATTCTACAAAAAGTGTTTCCAACCTGCTGAATCATAACAAAGGTTTAAATCTGTGAGTTGAATCCACACATCATGAAACATTCTCATATGTAGCTTGTTTCTAGTCTTTATCTCAAGACATAAAGTTTTTAACTGTAAGCCTCAATGTTCTCTGAAATGTGCCTTCTTAGATTCTACAAAAAGAGTATTTCCAACCTGTTGAATCAAAACCAAGGTTTAACTCTGAGATGAACTGACACATCACAAAGCATTTTCACAGATAGCTTTTTTCTAGTTTTTGTCACAGAAATTCAGTTTTTCACTGTTGGCCATTGTGGACTCCAAAATGGCCCTTTGAAGATTCTACAAAAAGAGTAGTTCCAACTTGCTGAATCAAAACAAAGTCTTCAATCTGTGAGATGCATTCACACATTGCAAAGCATTTTCACAGATAGCTTTTTTCTAGTTTTTGTCATGGAAATTCAGTTTTTCACTGTTGGCCTTTGTGGACTCCAAAATGGCCCTTGGTAGATTCTGCAAAAAGAGTAGTTCCAACCTGCTGAATCAAAACAAAGTCTTAAATCTGTGAGATGCATCCACACATTGCAAAGCATTTTCACAAATAGCTTGTTTCTGGTATTTATCACAGGATATTTGATTTTTCACTTTAGACCTCAATAGGCTCCAAAATGTCTCCTCCTAGATTATACAAAAAGATTGTATTCCACGTGCTGAATCAAAGCACAGTTAACTCAGTGAGATCAATCTGCACATCACAAAGCATTTTCACAGATAGCTAGTTTCTCATTTTTACCACAGGATATTCAGTTTTTCTCTATAGGCCTCAATGCACACCAAAAAAGTCTTCTTGTAGATCCAAAAAGAGACCGTTTCCAACCTGCTTAATAAAAACAAAGATTTAATTCTGTGAAATGAATCCGCACATCCCAAAGCATTTTCACAGATAGCTTGTTTCTAGTTTATATCTCCACATATTTTGTTTTTCACTATAGGCTTCAATGGGCTTTGAAATGTTTCTTCATAGATTGTACTAAAAGAGTTTTTCCAACCTACTGAATTACAACAAAGATTTAATTCTGTGAGATTAATCTACACATCACAAAGTATTTTCATAGATAGCTTGTTTCTAGGTTTTATTATGGTATAATTTGTCTTTCATTGTAGGCCTCAAAGGGCTTTGAAATGGCCCTTAGTAGATTCTACAAAAAGAGCATTTCCAACCTGCTGAATTAAAATAATTTTTTAAGTCTGTGAGACAAATTCACACAATGCAAAGCATTTTAACAGATATTTTGCTTGAGTTTTTATTGCAGGATATTCGGTGTCTCAATATACTCTTCCATGGGCTCCAAAATGTCCCTTCGTACATTCTATAAAAAGAGTGTTTCCAACCTGCTGAATAAAAACAAAGGTTTAATTCTGAGAGATGATTCCAAACATCACAAGACCTTTTGACAGATAGCTTGTTTCTAGTTTTCATTGTGGGATATTCAACTTTTCACCATAGTCCTCAAGGAGCTTTGTAATGTCTTTTCCTGGAATCTACAAAAACAGTGTTTCCACCCTGCTGAATCAAAACAAATATTTAACTCTGTGAGATGGATCCACACATCCCAAAGCCTTTTCATAACTAGTTTGTTTCTACTTTTCATAGAAGAATATTCGCTTTTTCCATATATTTAGCCATGGGCTCCAAAATGCCCCTTCATAGATTCTAAGAAGAATAGTTTAAATCTGCTCATTCAAAACATATGTTTAATAATCTGAGAGAGAAATCCACCCATCACAAAGCATTTTCACAGATAGCCTGTTTCTAGTTTTTAATTGCAGGATATTTAGTTTTTCATTGTACACCTCAGTGGGCTCCAAAATGTCCCTTCATGGATTCTACAAAAAGAGTGATTCCAGTCTGTGGAATCAAAACAAATGTTTAACTCTGTGGGATGAATCCACACACTGCAAAGCATTTTCACAGATAGATTTTTTTTAGTTTTTATCATGGGATAGTTGATTTTTTACTCTTGGTCTCAATGGATTTCAAAATGTCCCTTCGTAGATTATAAAAAAAGAGAGTTTCCAACCTGCTGAATCAAAACAAAGAATTAACTCTCTGACATGAATCCACACATCACAAATCATTTTCACAGATAGCCTGTTTCTAGTTTTTATCATGGGATATTTAGTTTTTCACTATAGACTTCAATTGGCTCTGAAATGTCCCCTCATAGATTCTACAAAAATAGTATTTCCAGCTCTGCTAAATCAAGACAAGAGATTAACTCTGTGATATGAATAGACATATGGCAAAGAATTTTTAGTGATAAGTTGTTTCCAGTGTTTTTGAAGTGATACTCAGTTTTTCACTGTAGGTTTCAATGGCCTCTGAAATGTCCACACATAGATGGTATAAAATGTCCCTTCTTAGATTTTACAAAGAGAGTGTTTCCAACCTGCTTAATCAAAACAAAGGTTTAACTCTGTGAGATGAATCTACACATTGCAAAGCATTTTTAGAAATAGATTTTTTATTGTTATTGTTGCAAAATATTCAGATTTTTACCGTAGGCATTAATGGGTGTTGTTGGGAAAAGGTGAGTGTTGGGAGTAGCTGAGACAGGGCTTGCATGTCTGACATAATGTAAAAGAGTCTTGGAACATGTCCAGGATCCAGGGTCTAAAACCCCTTGTGGCATTTGGAACACCAAGGTCTGTGCTAAAGGGTGGAAGGCTATCCTGATGCACAATAATCTAAGCCCAGGGCATAAAATCCATCATGGCTTGGATAGAATCCAGGGTTTGTGGCTCTGGAATGTGTCCAGAATTGCTGGCTCCTTGCTCCTTGTTCTCCCAGGATCGATTATATCTTGAGTCAAAAGAACCTGCTCTCCATTATCTCAAGTGGCAGAGCAAATGCTAAACCATCACAGCTGTAAATCATGTGCTTAATGCAACACACTCTTTTGACCTCCATTCTCACCACCTGTTTCTTTGTTGGATTACCAATAAATACTATGGGCTCCCAGAACTTGAGGCCTTCACAGCCTCCATGATCGTGATGGCCTCCTGGTCCCACTTTACTTCTCAAACTGTCTTTTTCTCAATCATTTGACTCCACCGGACTTCATCAACCCCACAACCTGGTGTTGGGTCTGATCACCCCAACAGGTGTGACATATCCTTTCATAAATCCATGCATTGCAAAGGATTTTCACAGATAGCTTGCTTCTAGTTTTTATCACGGGATATTCAGGTTTTCACTATTGGCCTCAATGGGCTCTGACATGTTTCTTCGTAGATTCTACAAAGGGAGTGTTTCAAACTTGCTGAATCAGAAGAAAGGTTTAATTCTGTGAGATGAATCCACACATTGCAAAGCATTTTCACAGATACTTTCTTCTAGTTTTTGTCGCAGGATATTCAGTTTTTCAGTATAGGCTTCCGTGGGCTCCAAAATATCCCTTCGCAGATTCTACAAAAGGAGTGTTTCCAATCTGCTGAATAAAAACAAAGGTTTAAATCTGTGAGGTGAATCCATACTTCTCAAAGCATTTTCACAGATGGCTTGTTTCTAGCCTTTATAATGAGACATTCAGTTTTTCACTATTGGCCTCAATGGGCTCCATAGTGTCTCTTCCTAGATTCTACAAAAACAGATTTTTCATTTCTCCAAATCAAAATAAAAGTTTAACTCTGTGATATGAAATCACACATCACAAAGGATTTTCACAGGTAGCTTTTTTTAGTTTTTATCATAGGATATTGGGTTTTTGACTATAGGCTTCAACGGACTCTTAATTGTACATTCTTAAATGCTACAATAATTTATTTTCAACTTGCTGGATCAAAACGAAGGTTTGAGTTTGTGAGATGAATCCTCACATCACAAAGCATTTTCACCCATAGCTTGTTTGTAGTTTTTACTGAGGGATATTGTTTTTTCACTAGAGGCCTCAATGGGCTCCTAATTGTCCCCTTGTAGATTCTACAAACAAAGAGTCTAACCTGCTGAAGCAAAACAAAGTTTAACTTTGTAAGATGGACCTACACATCACAAAGCATTTTCACAGATAGGTTGTTTTTAGTTTTTATCAAGGGATATTTGATTTTTCACTGTAGGCCTCAATGGGCTATGAAATGTCCCCTCGTAGATCTACAAAAAAAATTTCAAACCTGTTGAATCAAAAGAAAAGTTCAACTTGTGAAATGAAATCACACATCATATAGTATTTTCAGAGATAGCTTCTTTATAGTTTTTATCACTGGGTATTCGGTTTTTCACTATAGACCTCAATGAGCTTCGAAATGTCTCTTCGTAGATTCTACAACAAGAGTATATCCAACCTGCAGAATAAAAGCAAAGGTTTAACTCTGTGAGATGAATCCACACATCACAAAGCATTTTCAGAGATAATTTTTTTATTGTTTTTATTGCAAAATACTCACTTTTTTACTGTAGGCTTTTATAAGTGTGAAACTTCCCTTCGTATATTCTACAAAAAGCTATTCCAAACTTGCTGAATAAATGCAGAGGTTTAAATTTGTGACAGGAATCCACATATTGCACAGCATTTTTACTGACAGCTTTTTTTTCTAGTTTTTTTCACGGGATAATCAGTTTTTCAGTATAGGCCTCAATTTGCTCTGAATTGTACCCTAGTAGATTGTAGAAAAAGAGTGTTTCCAACCTGCTGAATTACAAGAAAGGTTAAACTCTGTGAGATAAAATCACACATTGCAAAGAATTTTTAGACATAGCTTCTTTGTAGTTATTATAGGACATTTGATTTTTTACTATAGGCCTCAGTGAGCTCTGATATTTCCCCTGGTAGACTGTACAAAAAGAGCATATCCAATCTGCTGAATCAAAACAAACATTTAACTCTGGAAGGCAAATCTACATATCACCATGCATTTTCACAGATAGATTGCCTCTAGTTTTTATCACGGGATATTTGGTTTTTCACTATAGGCCTCAATGGGCTCCAAAATGTTGCTTCATAGATTCTACAAAAAGAGTCTTTCCAACATGCTGAATCAAAAGAAAGGTTTAACTTTTTGAGATAAATACACACATTGCAAAACATTTTTACACATAGTTCATTTTAGTTTTTATCATGGGATATTCCATTTCTCACTATAGGAATGAATGGGCTCAATAATGTCCCCTCTTAGATTGTATTAAAAAATTGTTTTCAATCTGCTGTGTAAAAACAAAGGTTGAATTATGTGATATGAATCCACATATTGCAAAGCATTTTCATATCTTGTTTCTAGTTTTTTTCACAGGATATTTGACTTTTCACTATAAGCCTCAATGGGCTCCGAAACGTCCCTTCGTAGATTCTACGAAGAGAGTGTTTCCAACTTGCTGAATCAAAACAAACATTTAACTTGTTGAGATGAATCCTCACATCACTAAGCATTTTCACAGATAGATTGTTTTTAGCTTTATCATGAGATATTCAGTTTTTGACTATAGGCCTCAAAGAAGACTGAATTGTGGCAAAGCAGATAGTAAAAAATAAGTGTCTCCAACCTTCTGAATAAAAAACAAAATTTAACTATGTGAGATACATCCATATATTGCAAAGAATATTTACAGATAGCCAGTTTCTAGTTTTAATCATGGGATATTCAGTTTTTCACTACAGGCCTTAATGGGCTCAAAAAAGACTCCTCTTATTCTATTAAATATTTGTTTCCAATGTACTCTATAATAACAAATGTTAAACTCTGTGAAAGAAATCCACAGATCACAATGCTTTTTCACAAATAGCTTGTTTCTAGTTTTTATCGCAGGATATTTGGTTTTTCACTGTAGGCCTCAATGGGCTATGAAATGTTCCTTTGTAGATTCTACAAAAAGTGTGTTTCCAACCTGCTGACTTAAAACAAAGGTTTTACACCGTGAGATGAATCCAGACATTGCAAAGCATTTTCACAGATAGCTTGTTTCTTTTTCTTATCATAGGATATTCAGTATTTAACTAGAGACTTCAATGGACTCTGAAATGTCCCATTGTAAACTCTATACAAAGAGTGTTTCCAACCAGCTGAATAAAAACAAATGTTTACATCTGTGAGGTGAATCCACACATCACAAAGCATTTTCACCGAGAGCTTGTTTCTAGTTTTATAGCGGGATTTTTTTTTTCAATATTGGTCTCAATGGGCTCCAAAATGTCCCTTTGTAGATTCTACAAATTTTTTTTCCAACATACTGAATCAAAACAGATGTTTAACACTGTGAGATGAATTTTCACATCACAAACCATTTTTACAGATAGTTCGTATTAGTTTTTATTATGAAATTTTGAATTTTTCACTGTTTGCCTCAAAATTGTCCCCTATTAGATTCTACTAAAAGAATGTTTCCAACCTACTGTATAGAAACAACAATTTAACTCTGTGAAATGAATCCCCACATTGCAAAGCTATTTCACAGATACCTTGTGTCTAGTTTTTATCAAGAATTTTTTGGCTTTTCACTATAGACCTCAATGGGCTCCAAAATGTCCCTTCATAAATTTTGCTAAAAGAGTATTTCCAACCTAGCTGAATCAAAAGAAAGTTTAAACTCTGTGAAGTGAAACTGCAAATTGCAAAGCATTTTCACATATAGCTTCTACAGTTGCTATCATAGAATATTCAGTTTTTCACTATCGGCCTCCATGGGCTATGAAATGTCCCCTTATAGGTTCTACAAAAAAAGTGTTTCCAACATGTTGCATGAAAACAAAGATTTCACTTTGGGAGATGAACCCACACATTGCAAAGCATTTTTATAGAAAGATTTTTTCTAGTTTTTATCACAGGATATTAGATTTCATACTGTAGGCCTCATTTTGCTCCAAAATTTCCCCTTGTCGATTCTACAAAGAGAATATTTGAATCAGCAGGTTGAAAGTAAAATGATGACACATATATCACGCAAATAATAAGTTTGAAAAGCAGGAATGGATATATTCATATCAGAAAAAGTAGTCTTCATAGCAAATAAAATTACCAGATGTATTGAGGGATATTATATTAATATAAATGGGACAGTCCTTCAAAAAACATAGCTATCCTAAATGTTTATGCACCAAGCAATAGAGCTGCAAATATGAAACAACCTGAAAGAGAGAGAGGTGGGTGGAGGGATTGATAGAGAGGTAGTGTAAACTAGCTGCTGAATATAAGTATATGTATGTACATATATGGTATGTATTTTACATATTACTGATTATATCATAAATATTCGAGTACTGATATAGTCTTTTTCTGGTGCCTTCACTATAATAGTGCTTTTATTTTATTCTGTATACTTAAATTTTATGGAAAATGAAGTGAAGCAATATTTTTAAAGCTCTTTACTGTTAAGCTGTCACCTGATCTATAGTAGTTGCAAAATTCATGGACATTGAGAAAACCTTTTCATTAAAGGTACCAACTTCAAAAAATGATGTAAAAGAAGTGCTTTTAAGAGCTGAAATCTGTGGCCACATGGAACAAAAGAATAAATGGTAAGAGTTCTGTGTGATATTCATATTGAAGTTTCATGCTTTTATAGTTCAACAGATCAAATGTGATGAACCACTTGGTCCATAAAAGGTTATGGGGCTTTCACTTTCACAAAACTAAAGAATCAAATTGCTCTTCTTTTAGAAATACCCTGAGAGCTTAAAGATTTGGATTTTTAAAAAAAGCAACATCCTACCTTCTGCTACCAATTGTGAGTTGTGGGCTATTAGTGTCATGGATAGAATATACTTCTTTTAAAAACACCTAAAAGTGCTATATTATGGTAACATCTCATTTTGTCATCAAAAGCTATGAGATGAAGTTCTCTTACATAAAATGTGAATGAGATTACCTGAATTTTTCCATTTTCTTTTGGTTCTGAATTTGTCAACTGAACAAGACACACTGCACCTTCCATTATTATTATTGTGAAATTAATTTTTCTTAATTTTAATAATGTATTCTTTTAGATTTGAATTACAAAATCTAGAGACTATAGTCTCTACATGATTCTTTGTGAAACATATGACAAACATTATCAAATATGAAATATCTTCGTTAAATATCAATATTTTTGCCCATCTAATCTACTCCTCTGTTCCTCCCTCACTGCCTTATACCCTCCCGGGCCTTCTTACTGATCCTTGAACATGTGAAATTAGCTGTGTCATGGGGCTTTGCACAGATTTTTTTCCTTTGCTTAAATGCCCCTTACCAAGAGAACCATGTGACCAAAATCTTCTTCAATGTCTTCCTAAAATATCTTCTTATGGTTAAAATATCACTCTACTTCCCAATCCTCTTTATAATTGTAACTTTCCTCTCTATTATTTCTAAACTCACTTTCCTTGTTTCATTTCCCCCAAAATACTTAGCATCCTCAGCATAATATGTAATTTATTATATCTATTTGATTATCATTTGTTGCATATTTTCCATTAGCAGGAGTTAAATTTCATGACAACAGTGATGTTTTTATGCTTTGTTCACAGATACCATCCGAATTCCTTCTATGGTTAAAGACATGGAATGGGTACTCACAATATTTGTTGAATGAATGCTGCTGTACAATGTAATACATTTATTTGTATGTATTATAGGAAAAGGTTTCATATATGAGGGGACTTCAAAAAGTTCACCAAGAAATTAAACTTAAAAATAAAAATATAAGTATGAACTTTATTTCTTACTATGAGCTAAGACGCTTTTGTAAGTAATGACAGCAGCCATTTAGTTCATCTCTAAATAAATGATGGTCCTAAAAATTTAACCATGTCAAGGTAGTCTTTTTTACATTATTAATTAAAGAAAATACATGCCCTTTACAGATGTTTTTCAAATTAAGAAAGAAACGAAGTCAGAAGAAGCCAAATCAGAACCCTAAGGGGGATGCCTAATGATTTTCCGTTAAAACTCTCATAAAATTGCCCTTGTTAATGAGAGTAATGAGCAGAAGCATTGTTATGGCAGAGACGGACTCTCTGATGAAGTTTGGCTGGGTGTTTGTGTGTTAAAGCATTGACTAACTTTCTCAAACACTCATAATAAGCAGGATTTATAGTTTTTGAGCTTCCAGAGAATAAGCAAAGGGCCACGAGCATCCCAAAACATGATTCCATGCCTTTGCTCTTGATCAGTCTGCTTTTACTTTGACTGGACCACTTCCAACTCTTGATAGCCATTGGTTTATTTGTGCTTTGTCTTCAGGATAATATTGGTATAGCTATGTTTTATCTCCTGTTACCATTCTCTTAAGAAAGCCTTCAGGATCTTGATCTCACTTCTTTAAAATTTTCATTGAATGTTTTGCTCTTGTCCGCAGCTGACCCAGGCACAAGTTTTGGGATCTATTAAATGGAAAGTTGGTACAACTTTAATTTTTCAGTAGTCAGAATTGTGTAAGGTTAACCAGTTGAGATGTCTGTGGTGTTGTGTATTGCTTCTGCTGTTAATTGTTCTTCTTCTTCAATTAGGGCATGAACAAGATATTTTATTTCTAGCAAATTGATGTAGGTGGTCTGATGCTGTGGGCTTCAACATTGTCTTGTCCCTTCTTAAAACAAGTTAACCATTTGTACACTGCTCATTTCTCTAGGTTATTGTCCTCCTAAACGCATCATAAAGCATCAATGATTCATTATTTTTCTACCCAAGCTTCACCATAAATTTGATATTGGTTCTTCCTTCAATTTGAATAGAATACATGTTACTTTTCTAGGGTCTGTTTTCAAATTGATGCCTTTTTCTTCTTAATGCCTCAAACTAGATACTGTTCAAACATGTTATAAAAAGTTAGTACAGGTTTATTACTGTGCAAAAGTTTTGAAATTCATGGGTATTTTTTCAAAGTATGCATTTTTTTCCATTATCACTTTAAAGACCCCTTCACCCAATCTCAAATCTGATTTTGCTTAACTTGCATCTGTCCAGTGTATTCTTCTATAAAATAATGTTAGTGTCTTTTCTCCATTTACTTGATTTAAATATTTTGCCACTTATCTTACCAGAAGACGATGCAAAGTAACTGAAGGCTAACATAGCTTTCTTTACTGTAAGTAGTATTAATATATATGACCAAGCGATTTACAATTTCTATCATGTCTACTGTAAAATATGTATGCAAATATGGTGATTTTGATTAATGTATGTATTAAAAAATCTTCAAAGGAAAGCTGTTTAACCTGTAACATGGATGAATATTTATTTGACAAAAAAATTAATAAGTATGCATCCTTTCAAAAACTCAGCATATATGTTTTCAGTATGTAAACAATGCCAAGTATTGGATGATGTTAGAAGAATATATAAGAATACAAGACAATCAAGATGGCTTCTTTTAGGAAACTTATGTTTGGAGGGATTAAAATCAACATTTAGGAATAAATGGAAATTTCATTACAATTAAATATAAAATAAATAAATTAATAATCACTAGTTATAAAAATCATTTTTAAAACTAGAAAATAGCTAACACTTTATTTACACATACCCAAAGAAAAATGCTATATTAATAGATACATTTCTGAAGAATAATATAAATGTAAATGCACATTTTATCAGAAAGTGGCACAATATTTTAGATCTTTACAAATAGTACACTGGTTGTTCAATCATTCAGTTTAATATTTGTTCATCTATGGAGGGTTATTCCAGTACCAATTATTCTATCATGGCCATAAGTAGAAGTCTCCATGCTTTTTAAAATATAACAAAGTTTTATGTGATATTGCCTTTGTAGAATGAATATATTCACTAGTTTTAAAACTGAGTAGATATGAGGAAACCATGTGATTCTGAAATATTAAATTCACATAAAATAGATATTGTTTTCTAGGAGAGTCATCTGACGAAGGACAGATTCCTAGTAATAGAAACCATTTGAGAAACTGTTGAAATTATACAGACAAGCAATGATTAGGACATGAAATGGAACAGTAGTTGTAGGAATGAAAAGTAATAGAATGTTTAATATTGTCATCAGAAAACATAATATAATTTTTTATTTCCGGTATATTTAAGCATTTCCAAATATACAAAACTACAGTGACTCTGAGATGCCTAGAGCAGGAACTGTGTTTTCATGAGACTACTTATTTTAATATAGACTATCGAATTTTTAAACCCAACTCATCACAGTGACAGTTCTAAAATCCCCTTGGGCTTCAAAACTGTTAAAAATGTTTCTCCTGTCCTGATTCTATTTATGAATCTATATATTGCAGTTTCTTTTTACAGCCTAATTAGAGAAGTAAGATTTACAAAGGCCCAGAAGTCAAATCAATGCAAAGAGAACTGTAATTTGTTTCACTGGGTCATATGAGTGAGTTGTGACCAAGAGTGAAAAAATTATGGTTGAAACTGTTTCCAGTGATAGATTAACACCCAGAGGATGAAAACTTTAGATAAGACACTATACTAAAGTAGGCAAGTAAGCAGGTTATTGAACAGTACATAATTAAGGTTGGAGACTACAGGTATTGACAAATGAAAACATGGGCCAAGTAGTTTCCTAGAAGTTACAGATTAGGGCTCATGACATTTATTTTCTCCAGATAATATTATGATGCTCAATTTGTAGGAGGCATGCAATGTGTTGCGGCTGACTATAAAATTAATGCTCGTCTCTCTTCTAAAAAAATCCAAAATGTTCAATGCGGTATGAGAGTCATATTATTTAAAAGTTCCACATTTTCCTAATAGTTTTTTCACTCACCAAGTACTCATGTAACAAGTATTAAGTCAGGTGGATTATATTTGGGATCATTCAAAACTTGTTCCTATCACTGTTTCACACCCATTCTTAGTCACATTTCTCCTTTCAGATGGTAAGGGTGTGTGCTCATTGGAGTGATTACCCACCTTTGAACAGCTATCATGCCTAGAAGTATCTTGGTGTGATATGCTACATGTGGATCTATGGACATTGGCTTATTCCTCTACATGTTTTAATAGATAGTGGATCCCCTGTGCTTATGCAAGTTTACGTATAATGTGATGCCAACATATTAAACACATTTTCAGATATACCAAAGCTGTGCAGGCAGTAAATATATAAATTTATCCAGATAGATATCTATTGCTTGAGAGTAATCCACTGGTCCTTACCACCAAGCTGCTGTTGGCTCCCTCAGTGGATCCTGCCACTGGTTCCTGTTCCTGGAAGGTGGATCATTGGTCTCTAGAAGCTGCCACACTAACACTGGTCATGTGAGTGCAGGCTGTTTATCTCAGGCATCTCCTTCATTGCTGCCACGATGGCCACTTTATTCATGTGCCCATCGTGCTAGACCTGTGACTGCCAATTACAAAGGCGTGCTAAGGTTCCCTTGCTGAGTCCTTTTGACTTCTTTGTGAATTGGTCCATTTTCAGAGGTGAATGCATTTTCTGATATGTGACATATTTACACTTCATATGCTTATAAGCCAGACTTTAAGCAAAAAATACAATATTTTTCATCCAGGCTACTCAATACTAATCACAAGCCTCTGTTTACTGCCTCTTTGAGACAATTCTCTGTCTACACAAAGTGGATGATTAGGGTCATTGTCTGAATTTATACCTACTGGGAAGATTTTCCTCTGTCACTTTTTTCAAGGCTAATAGCATAGGATGTTATAGTGCAGTTTTCATTGATATTGACTCGCATGCTAATGCCAAGACAAATTATTGATAAACCAAATTGAGATGTGTTCTTATCTTTCATCCGGTCATAAGATATTCTCATACACATAGGCCAAGGAAGGGATACTGGTATAACAATATTGGATATCATGGGCATCTAGGCTTCCCTCATGTGCTTCTGGCTGTGCACCCTGTCACTGATGTAATGCATTCCAGGTGTCCTGCTTCATTCACTTGTCAGGGTTTTATATCAGAGATGGTTTGTACAATATTCAGATAGTTCATATCTCTCATGACTAAGCTATGACAGAGGTGGAAACGTTAACGTAGCTTTGGGACAAAATTGTGACTGTAAGTTGTTGTTTATTCCATGTGAATGTGAACTGTTTTAATCCTTTTCTTATCATAATAGAAAACTATATTTTCCAAATCAATGGTCTCTGAGGCTATACTAATTATCTTTAGCAAAAGTGTCACATCCTCATGGGATTTGGGATTTCATCAACAAGAAGGTTGATCCTATAGTATTCTACAGTCATTCTCCAGCATCCAACCTATTTCTATAGGAGTCACATAGGTGAATCAAAAAAGATATAATAAGAACTGCTAATCCACTAATCTGGCCCTTTTTAGACTATCAAGGGTGATATTAGATTTTTTAAGCCACCTGGGATGTAATATTGTTTTTGAATTTCTTGTTTTACAGGGAGTAATAGTTTTTGAAGACTTCCCTAAAGTTTTATACCATGATAGCTTTTCCTCTGTGGACTAAAGAAAGGTATAGCGTGATGAAATGACAACCAGGTTACCATTGTAAAGTCTGTAGGCCAGTCCCTGGCCAGAGCTCTATTTATATTATTTCCCTTTACCACATGTGTCATAATATATTCCTTTTCTGACAGCGAAGGGGCATGACAGCATGATGATGTTATTGATGTCAACAAGGCCTTGTTTCTGACATCCCTCAACATGTCAGAGAATCTTCTGCTTTCCAGTCCACAGTTACCAGAGGAAATTAACATGAGTCTCTTTAGTGAAGCACTAGGATATACATTTTGTGTAGGTTACTCACTATGGTTTTCCATACTCCTTTCCCCTGGGGATTTCTCTGCTTCTTCAGGCAATGCATTCTAATTGTAAAACTGGCTTAGCTCCAGAAACTGGGCAATCAGTACTTTTAAATGGGTCAATTGTCTTCAGTACACAGTTATTTCACCCTTCAAGTTTTCTGTTGGCACAAATTGAATAGTAACTTAGTTGACTGCCCACTTGTGTTTCCCTAGATGTTTTGTGTTCTATTGACCGTATTTATAACCCTGTGCTCTTTGTTACCCTTTGGCTGCCGCTCAAACTTGCCAGTTATTATTATGGTTATGATCCCTTCTCTTCCAGTGGTTAAACACCACTGCCCTGCCTCTATTGTCTTGCAATAATTAATCAAGTTTTGTAGTAGCTTCTCCTCCTGATATGATTTAGCTTTGTCCCCACCCAAATCTCATCTTGCATCACAGCTCCCATAATTCCCACATGTCATGGGAGGGACCCAGTGGGAGGTAACTGAATTATGGGGGTGAGTCTTTCCCATGCTGTTTGCATGATAGTGCATAAGTCTCACCAGATCTGATGGTTTTATAAAGGGTAGTTCCCCTGCACAAGCTCTCTCTTGCCTGTTGCCATGTAAGACATACTTTGCTTTTCCTTTGTCTTCCCATCATGATTGTGAGGCCTCCCCAGCCATGTGGAACCGTGAGTCCATTAAACCTCTTTCTTTTATAAATTACCCAGTCTCAGATATGTCTTTATTAGCAGTATGAGAATAGACTAATGCATCTACTTTTAGCCTTGGTATCAGAAGGAGTAATTCTTTTACTTGTGCACCGCTTAGTGTTGTCACCTTCCTACGGGACACTATCATCTGTGAGCCTTCTGACAGCATGTCCAGTTCAGCAGGGTTTCTCTTTCACCATCTGAGAGGCAACTCTGGCATCTCATATTTATTCAGCATGGACAGTCACTTTTCCATGGTTCTAGTGAGCATTATATAAGTGGGTTTATCACCTTCCAAGGTCCTTTTTCAGAATGTTAGATCTTGTAATTTGGGATAATGCCACAAATTCAATTTTATATCCCAACTCACTTTATCAGCACCCTCAGAATTTAGTCTTATGACTAACTGGAGAGCTTCTACCTGTAAAGGACAGCTAGATGTTTTTACTTTATCTGGCATGTAGTGATATTGACAGCTAATATATCCTCAAATGGAGTATGCTGTAAATTAACCCTATTTAGACCTACTGTTCAAGAAAGAAGATGGAGCATATCTTAAGGTAAAATGTGGTGGTTTTGTACTCCAGCAAGGTATCTAAGAAGAAATCTCTTCTTATCTTAATTATTATTATTATTATTTTAATTTGTTGATTTAAAAAAATATACTGGAGTAAGAACATTTAACGTGAGATCTAGTTGCTTACCAAAATTTTAAGAACACAATAGACTATTGCTCATTATAGGCACAATGTTGTAGAGCAGAGCTTTTAATCTCATTCCTCTTGCATTATTAAAATTTATGCTCATTGAATAACATCTCCCCCTTTTTCCCTCTCCCCTACCCCTCGCCATCTACTTTCTACTGAGATTCCAATGGTGCTGACTATTTTAGATATATGATGTAAGTGGAATTATGTGGTAGTGGTAGTTCTGTGACTGACTTATTTCTCTTAGCATAATGTCTTCATGGTTCATCCATGTTGTTGCATATTACAAGATTTCCTTATTTTTAAAAGCTGAATAATATTTTATTGTATTTGTATATAACATGTTCTTTATCCACTAATCAACTGATGGGCATTTAGGTTGTTTCTGTATCTTATCTACTGTAAACAATGTTCCAGTTAACATAAGGGTGCACATATCTCTTCAAGATCATAATTTTTTCTTTTGGATTAATTACCCAGAAGTAGAATTTCTATATTCTGTGGTAGTCTGTTTGCATTTTTTTAGGAAACTTCATACTTGTTATTCATAGCACCTGCACCATAATACATTCTCATCAACTTATATTAATATTGCAATTTCTCACATACTTGCTAACACTTTTTACATTTTGTTTTATTCATTTTTTGTAATAATCATTATAACAGGTATGAAGTGCTATCTCATTATAGTTTTGATTTGCATTTCTCTGTTGATTTGTGATGTTCAGAATATTTTCATATACCTGTTGGCCATTTTTATGTTTTTCTAGAGAAAAATGTCCATTCAAGTTATTTGTCAAGTTCTTTTAAATCAGTATTTTTTTTTAGTATGAGTTGAAGGACTTAATCATGTACTTTGCATATTAACCTTTAACAATTGCAAATATTTTAGCTGCCTTTTTTCACTCTGTTGATTGTTGCAGTTGCTGTTCAGAAGCTTTTTAGTTATATGTAGTCCTACTTGACTATGATTGCTTTTATTGCCTTCAATTTTGGTGTCTTATCCTAAAATTCATTGCCAATGCCAATGTCATGAATATTTTTCCTTATGTTTTCTTCTTAGAGTTTTACAGTTTAGGTCTCTATTTAAGCCTTTAATCTATTTTGAGTTGATCTTTGTATATGATGTAAAATAAGTTTCCAATTTTTTTTTTTTTATTATGGGAATATCCAGTTTTCCCAACACCAGTTGTTGAAGAAACTATCCCATCCCTATCGTGTACTCTTGGCACCCTTGCGAAAGATCAATTGACAGTATATTCAAGGGTTTTTGTCTGGGGTCTATTCTGTTTCATAGTTTTATATGTCTATCTTTATGGCAGTAACATTATTTTAATTACTGTAACTTACAGTAATATACAATATGCCATAATATACAGTAGTATCTCCCTTATCTGTGGGTTTGTTTTCCACCATGTCAGTTACCTGCAGTAAGCCACAGTTCCAAAATATTAAATAGAAATTTCAGAAATAAACAATTTATATGTTTTAAATTTTAAGTCTTTCTGAATAATGTGATGGCATCTCAAACTGTTCCAACCATCCTACCTAGGATGTGAATCATCCATGGGTCCAGCATATCTACACTGTGTATACTACCCACCCATTAGTCACTTACTTAGTAGCCTTCTCAGTCACTAGATGAAAAAATTATAATATATAGAGTTTGGCATCATCTAAGATTTTAGGCATCCACTAGAGATCTTGAAACATATCCCTCACAAATAAGAGGAAGCCACTGTATTTTAAAGTCAGAAAGCATGTTGCCTTCAGCTTTGTTCTTTTGGTTCAACATTGTTTGGACTATACAGAATTATTTATGCTTTCATATAAATTCTATAATTTTTTCCACTTATGTAAAAAGTGGCATAGGGATTTGAATAGAGAGTTAACTGAACTTAAAGATTGCTCTGGGAATTATGACAATTTTAACAATATTAAGTCTTCCAATCCATGGACACAGGATATTTTACATTTATTTGTGCTTTCTTTAATTTCTTTTATTAATGTTTTGCCTTTACCGGGTCTTAAGTCTTTTATTCCTTTGTTAAGTTTATTTCTAACAATTTTATTCTTTTTTATACTATTGTAGAAAAAATCACTTTCTTAATTACCTTTTCAAAGAGTTTGTTTTTAGTGTCTAGAAACACAATTGTTTTTGTATTTTAATTTTATATCCTGCCATTTTACTGAATTCATTTATTAATTCTAACAGTTTTTGGTAGAAATTTTAGGTGTTTCTACATATAGGATTATGTCATCTGAAAAGAATAATTTTATTTCTTCCTTTCCTATTTAATTATTCATTTATTTATTTTTAATATTTTCTTGCCTAATCACCCTTGCTAAAAACTTTTAGTGATATAATGAACAGAAGAGGCAAAAGTGGACATGAACGCCTTGTGTCTAATCTTTGAGAGAAAGCTTTCAGTTTTTTACTATTGAGTATGATGTTAACTGTGGTCTTTTCACATATGACTTTAATTATGTCATGTTAATTTTTTCTGTTGCTGGTTTGTGGAGAGTTTTTATAATGAAAGGTTGCTGAATTTGGTCAAACACTTTTTGTGCAACTATTGCAATGATCATGTCTTTCTTTGTCCTTCATTTTCTTAGTGTTATATATCACATTTATTTATTTGTGTGTGTTGAAACATTCTTGCATCCCAGGGGTAAATTATAGTTGGTTATGGTGAATGGTCCTTAAGTTATTGAATTTGGTTTGCCAGTGCTTTATTGAGGATTTTTACATTGTTTATCTGGGATACAGACCTGTGATTTTCTATTTTTTTTTTTTTGTAGTGTCTTTTTCTTTGTCTGGCTTCATTATTTTAGTAACGTTGGCCTCATAAAAAGTTTGAAATTCTTCCCTTATCTTTTTTTTTTTTGGAAGAGAATGAAAAGTATTGATGTTAATTCTTATTTAAATGTTTGGGAGAATTTACCAGTGAGGCTTTTCTTTGTTGGGAGGCTTCTGATACTTATTCATTCTCCTTATTGGTTATTATCTATTTAGATTTTCTATGTATTCATTAACTTTTGTTAGTATTAAATCAAGTTCAGCTTAAAGCTTCTTCCTTACATGTTTTAAGTTCAGCCTAACAGTGTCTCTTTACATTGTGAACTATAACCTAAATGGAGTTGCAAACAGACTGTAGCCTACTCTTGTGACAGTCACTGAGTTTTGGCCAAAAGTGACCAACTGTTCAAATTGTGTTCAAGTAAGGCAAACAGAAAGCTGTAACCAATCCAGCTGTCTCTGTACCTCAATTCCATTTTCTGTACTTCATTTTCCTTTTTTGATCCATAAATCTTCCCACGTGGCTGAGCTGGAGTTGCTGAGCCTACTCTGGCTCTGGAGGCTGCCCCATTCATGAATCGCTCTTTGCACAAACTCTTTTAAATTTAATTTGACTAAAGTTTTCTTTTTAAACAGTAATTTTTTATTTTATTAAATTATTCATTTCTTCTAGACTATTTCATTTGTTGCCAAATAATTTTTCACAGTAGTCTCTTATTTCTTATGATTTTTGTGGCATCAGTTGTAATGTCTCCTATTTAAAAATTTTATTTAACTGAGTCTCTTTTTTCATGGTCTAAAGAGTCTTTCATTTTTTTATTTCAAAACTAATATGCTTTTTAAGTAAATTTTGCTGTTTTTCTATTCTCTATTTTACTTACTTCTGTTATAATCTATGATTTTCTTTCTTCTGCTAACCATGAGCTTAGTTTGTTATTCTTTTTCTAGATCCTTAATGGGCAAAGGTAGGTTGTTTATTTAAGATATTTCTCCTGTTTTAATATAAGCATTTATTATAACCATCCCTCTTCATACCGCTTTTTCTGAATCTCTGAACTTTTGGAGTTTTTGCCATTTTTGTTTGTCTCAAGATATTTTTTAATTCCCTTTTTGATTATTTGATGCATTGATTGCTCAAGAATGTGCCCTTTTTCATATATTTGTGAATTTTTAAGTTTTCCTTCTGTTATTGATTTTTAGTTTCATTCCACATTGGTTGAAAAAGTTGCTCAGTATGACTTCAATCTTTCTAAATTTGTTAAGACTTGTTTCATGACCTAATATACCACCTATACTGCAAAGTCTTCTGTGTATGCTTAAGTGGAATGTATCTTCTACTGCTATTGGGTGGGATGTTTTTGATATGTCTGTTTGATCCATTTGATTAATTGTGTTATTCAAGGCCTCTGTTTACTTATTGATTTTCTGTCAGTGCATTGTATCTATTATTGAAAGTGGAATGTTGAAGCCTCTTACTATGTGTATTGCTGTCTCTTTCTTCAGTCT
Organism: Pongo pygmaeus; assembly: GCF_028885625.2. Classification (NCBI taxonomy): domain Eukaryota; kingdom Metazoa; phylum Chordata; class Mammalia; order Primates; family Hominidae; genus Pongo; species Pongo pygmaeus. The sequence goes on along the minus strand of NC_072392.2, from coordinate 28,105,649 downwards.
GCTAATGTTTGCTTCATGTATTTAGATGCATGAAGTTTAGTGAATATATACTTACAATTGTTATATCTTCAAAATGAATGGACTGTTCTATCATTAGTAACGTCCTTCATAGTCTGTCATGATTTTTTCTTTTTAAGATCTATTTTGTCTGATAAAAGCATACCTATCCCTGCCTTCTTTTGACTACAGCATTGGGTGAATTACTTTTATGCTGAATTTAGCACCTTTATCCTTGTGTTTTGTAAAATGTCCAGCTAAGGTAGAAGTCATCACAAGTACAAACAGGGATTTTAAATAATTGAGACAATGTGATGGATGAAGGATTAGAGAACTATCAAGTTGAGTGGGGGCGGGGAGGAGGCAAAATTATCCAGATGGAGGAGATCCAAGGGAGCATGCAAGATAATAATTCTAACTACTTTATGGAAGAAAGGATAAAACAACTCAAAGGGGAAGTACATTAAAATAGTGTTACCATTTTGACTAAAAAACATATAGCTTTATATTTTTCTTTGAATTTTACCCTGGCATTAAATTTAGTGTAAATAATTTAAAAATAGTATCTATGCAAAATGACAGATACTTCATTGTCTATCTTGTCAGAATCCAAAATAGTCAATTTTGTAATATAATGTAATACCCCCTACAGAATTCTATGCACATATGGCTTATTTATGTCTGTGTTTATCCTGAGTTACTAACGTTCCAAAATCACACATGCATGGAATAAATGCATTATCATAAAAAAGGAAAACTGTTCTTACTCACAGTTAGACTTGGCTGTTTGCTGTTATTGGCTTCAAGTAAACACTATGAAAACTTATTAGAGCTACTATAATAAGTTAGTAAACTTACAGTTTGCATATATTCCTGTACCTCACTACTATATCAATATTTTGGTATATCTTTCTGGAAGAAAAGATGTAATTTTCACCATAATTGTTTTCTTCATGTCAGTATATATTCAAATAGATCAGTGCTTTTTAGGTAAATGTTTTCAAAAGAATGAAAGCAATTTTAGCTGCAAATAAACCTTTTTCTTTTGTAATTTCCCCACACTTTCTAATAATACATGATCGCTTAAATGTTTTTTTAAACTGGAGTAAATGGTATTTAATTTGAGCAAGGAAAGCATAAAACTGAAGTACAAAATAGAAAACAACTAAATATTCCTTTCATAGCTATATCAGCAATCAAGTGTTACGTTTTGTTAGACTGTTGAAGCAGATAAGACAAAGAATTTTTTTCAGTTATTCTCCAAAATATGTATACTCTTAAAATTTGCTTTTCTATTATTATTTCCTTCCATTTACTAACCCAGAGCAATATATTTTCTCTTGGCTGTGTTGATATTTATTTTATTGAATACTTAAGGGACACAGAGATGAACTATGTGCAACTTTAAGATTCTTTTGTATCATATTTTCAAGAATAAAAGAGATATAAAAATTTTGGAAATGGCAGAGAGAAACTAAAATTTTCAGAGTTAATATAAAAACTTATATTTTTTAAAAAGAGAAATAATTTTTTTCTGTTAAAATTTCAGGATTGAAGTAAAAGAGCAATTTTATTATAATATCATTTAAAATACTCCAGACGCTTATTTAGTTGATTCTATTTAAATGTGGTTATTTATGTATATTATCATTGTCTAATTCGGCTGTCTACCTTATTATGATTTATTAAAACTGCAAAGTTTCCATAGACATTTAGCAAATTGCCAAAAGTCATCTTTTCCCTAGAGAGCTTGCCTTAACTCAGCATATCAATTGAAAACACAAAAATTCTAATACAAAAATCCCTCTACAACTGCACTTCTTGAGCCATGCTTGCTACAGACTGTTAGCAGAAAGGAAGGAGAATTTAGAGAAATGTAAAAGTATACCATTTGGCCTATGACATATCATTCAATCTATTGTAATATTTAAAAATACATTGAGTCATAATTATGAAAACTATTTCTGTAATTGCAAATAACTGGGAACTTAAAATGTTTTTAGTAAACAGTATTTTTATATTGGAGATATTTTCTATTCATATGGTTTAAGAATTTATATATGAACTTTTAATTCTTTTTTTTTACTTAATATTTATTTTTTAAAAATATACTATTCTACATGTCTGTTGGCCTTTTGAAAAAGAATATGCAGATTACAAAATTAAAACATAACTTGGTTCATATTGCCTTACATACATTTTAACTTTTCAAGTAAGTGATAGTTTTCTAATTTAGTCTGAGTAATATTTAGGTGTTTTTAAAAAATCTTTTAAATATATATATATACACTATAAAATAAGCAATGTGTCTATGGTTGAACTGTTTTTCAGATAATTGTCATACATCTAAGGGATTTATTTGTATTATTGAGTTATATTAAATTGAACAGATATTTAACTTTTGGAAACTATTTTTCTACTGGTGGGAATTCACATTGTTTCCACTTTTATATTAAAAATATTCTGTAATTGGATACTGGGAATATGGTAGAGTAGAAAGAAGCACAAATCTGACTCCACATCTTGAAAATAATTACACAGAATCTGTCTGATGATTTTGGAATTCTGAAGTCGATGGATTATTTGCAACTTCCAGGGGAAAGCTAGCACACTACATTGCAGACAATTTTGGTCCAATTCAGCTCTTAGTTCAGCAATGGCTCCCCAGCTTTCATTCCCATTGCAGAAAACCACACACGTTCCTGATACAAGCTGGCAAGTAGGTTGTGGGAACCAAGGTGGGTGTTTAAAACACTGTTCTTTAAATATTGGGAATCTATGTTCTGGTCACCGATTGCTGCTTCTGATCACAGAGGTGCAGACACAGATGCATGTGACCATTATGGTTGCAACTGCTCACATTTTCACAAGTTTCTCCCCCTCTGGCAGAAGTGATTTTCTGTGGAATTAAAGAGTCAGGAATTTTCTCCTTTTCTCCTTTTGAGAGTTAGACATTAAAGACTATAATATTCAAAATTAACTGTTTATATGGCAGAGGGAGTAGAGGTTGTGGAGAAGGTTAGAAAATCATGGTGCTTGCCCAGAGAAAAATGTAAGCCCCAAAAGACCTAAAATGAAAATATTAAGTTTACGCCACAGACTGATACTCAAGATACCATCTACAGCAATAAAAACAAAGCAGAACAAAATAAAATCACAACCTAAGAAAGGGAGGAAATGTGAGTTCTGGAGTTACCACATTGTTAAATTCAAATGTCCAGTTGTCAACAAAAAATTATAGAAAAGTCTCATTCACAGGAAAATAAATAAATGAACAGAAACCGTATATTAGAAAAACCCATTGGCAGATCTACCAGAAAAAGACTGTATGACAACTGTCTTAAAGATGTTCATATTGCTAGGGGACTATGTGGAAAAAGTCAAGAATATGATATATTATAAACAATAGGATTATATCAAAAAGAAATTATAAAATATAAAAAATTGATTTAATAAGAAATTCTACTATGGAACAATATAACTTAAAAAAAGCCACAGAAATTCAAAGGCAGATTTGAGCAGGCAGAAGAAAGAATCAGTGAAATTTTAGAGAGGACAATTGAAATTACTGTGTCTGAGGAATAGAAAGAAAAATTATTACAGATATCTGAACATATACTAAGGAACCTATATAACACCACCATGCAGGTCAACAGATGATTATAAGACTCGTATAAGGAGAAGAAAGAGGGAAGGGGGCATAGAGGATACTTAAAGGGATAATGGCCCAAAATGTCCAATTTGATAAAAGACTTAAATATAAACATCCAAGCAGTTTAATGAAGTCTAAATATAATAGAGACTTGCACCAAGAAATATTATTATACTCAAACTGTTAAAAGACAAAAAGAAAATTTTGAAAGCAGCAAGAGGGAAGCAACATATCCCATACAAGGAATTCTTCATAAGATTATCGGCAGATTTTTTATCAGAAACTCTGGAGGCCAGAAGGAAATAAGTGGATATATCTAACATGCTAAAAACAAAAACAAAAACACAACTGTTAGCCAACAATCCTGTGTCAAAATGACCACTTAAAAGGGAGAAACTGAGTCAGTTTCAGATAAATACAAGCTGACAAACATCACTACCACCAGCCCTGCCATGCAAGAAATGCTACAAGGAATATTGCAGGTTAAAATGGAAGGACACTAGACAGTAGCTCAAATCTGTGTGAAGAAATAAATATTGCAGTAAAAGTAACTGCATGAGCAATTATAAAAGCTGGTATTATTGTAACAGGTTTGCAATCATATTTTGTTTTCTACATAATTTAAGAAACTAATGATTTTTAAAAATCTTTAGCTAATAATATTAAACAATTATTAGCTTATGGTTTTGGACATGATGAATGAAGATGCAATTTTGTGACATCAAGAACTAAAATGATTGGGGACAGTGCTGTAAAGGAGCAGAGTTTTGTATGTCATCAAAGTTTGAGTATTATAACTGTAGGATGTTGATTATAATCCCCATGGTCACCAAAGAAAAAGAAAGAGTATAGAATATAAAAAAAGGAAATGAGAAATAAAATATTTCAGTACAAAAGAAGAACTATACACAAAAGAAGACAACAATGAAGAAAATTAGGAAAAAAAAGCTACAAAGCATATCGCAAACAAATAGCAAAATGATAGATGTATGTCCCTCTTGTCAAAATCACTTTAGATATAAATGGTTTAAACTCTCCAATCAAAATGCGGAGATTGACAGAATAGATAAGAAACAATAATCCACCTACATGCTGTCTACCAGTGACTCACATTAGATCAAAGGTCAAAAATAAGTTGAAAGCAACACAATGGAAAAAGACATTTCCTACAAGTAGAAACTAAAAGAGATAAGATTGATTGCCTATAATAATATAGGACAAAATAGACTTTAAACAGAAAAAAATAATATGAGACAAAAGGATATTATACATTAATAAGAGGTGAAATACAGCAAGAAGATATAACAATGATAAACATTTATGCATCTAATATTAATTAGTGAAAATATATGAAACAGAATTCACAGAAATAAATGCAAAAATAGACATTTCTATAACAAAAGTTGAACATGTCAATATCCCATTCTCAATAACAAACAGAAAAAACAGACAGAAGACTAACAAGGAAATAGAGGACTTGAAAAACATAATAAACCAATTAGATCTAAAAGATATATACAACATACTCTACCCAACAACAGCAGAATAAACACTCTTCTAAAATATACATGGAGGGTTTTTGTCTTGTTTTGTTTCGTTTTTCTTTTTTCTGAGATGGAGTCTCGCTCTGTCACCCAGGCTGGAGTGCAGTGGTGTGATATTGGCTCACCACAACCTCCACCTCTCAGGCTCCAGTGATTCTCCCACCTCAGCCTCCTGAGTAGCTGGGATTACAGGCAAGCATCACCACTGCAACGGCTTTTTTTTTTTTTTTTTTTTTTTTTTTGTATTTTTAGTAGAGATGGAGTTTCACCATGTTGGCCAGCCTGGTATTGAACTCCTGACCTCAAATGATCCACCCACCTGTCTCAGCCTCCCAAAGTGCTAGGATTATAGACATGAGCTACTATGCCTGGCCACATGACAGGTTTTATAGAATAAACCATATGTTAGTTCACAAATTGTCTCAATTGATTTTAAAATTAGGTTACTATACAAATTACCTTTTCCTAATCACAGTGGGATGAAGTTAGAAATCAATAACAAAGGAAAACAGGAAAATTCACAGATTTGTAGAAAACAAATATTCTTATTTAATGAATCAAAGAAATCACAAGAAAAATTAGAAAATAAAGATAAATGAAAATGAAAACATAACATATTAAGACTTATGGAATGCAGCAAGAGGACTGTCCATGGAGAAATTTATAGCCGTAACTGTTTATATTAAAAAAGAAGAAAAATCTCCAATCAAAAATGTATCTTTGCAGCTTTAAAATGTGAAAAAAGAGAACAATCTAAACAAAAAGCAACCTAGGAGAACTAAGGAAATTACAGAAATTAAAGCAGAGATAAAATGGAAAATAGAAAAATAATAGAAAAAATCAATGGAAACAAAAGTTAGTTCTTCCAAGTACCAACAAAATTGACAAACTTAATCTAGATTGACTAAGGAAAATAAGAGAGAAAGAGAGAAAATTCAAATTACCAAAATTAGAAATCAAAGTGGGGATATTACAGATACAGATTCACAGAAATAAAAGTGGTTATAAGATAGTACAATGAACAATTGAATGCCAATAAATTATATAACCTTGATGAAATGAACAAATTTCTAGAAATACATAAACTACTGAAACAAAAACCTGGAGCACCCACACTTCTTTATTTCAAAACGTATTGAAATATGCAGTAATCAAAACACTGTGATACTAACATGAAGGGAGACACATGGACCAATGGAATTGAAAGCCCCCAAATAAACCTTCTCATATATGGTCAAATGATTTTTTTATAGGATGCCAAGGTCACTAAATAGGGAAAAAAATTATTTCAATAAGTGGTACCAGAGAAAACTGTATACTCACATGCGAAAGAATGAAGTTGGGCCATTATATAACATCATATACACAAATTAACGCGGATTTAAGACATAAACATAAGACCTAAAGCTACAAAACTCTTAAAAGGTAAGATAGAGTAAAATCTTCACAACATTAAATTAGACAATAATTTTTTGAATATGGCACCAAAGGCACATGTCACAAAACAAACAGTAGGCAAATTGTACTCCATAAAAATCTTAGAATTTTGTGCATCAAAAGATATTATCAACAAAGCAAGAGGGCAACTTGCAGAATAGAAGTATTTGCAGATAATTTATCTGATAAGGATTACTATCCTGGATATGTAGAATACTCCTAAAAATAAACAACTCTAACAATGTAAATGACCAAATTCAAAAATGGGCAATAATTCTGAACGGTCATTTTTCCAAAGCAGATACACAAATGGCCAATAAGCACATGAAAACATGATCAACATCACTAATCATTAGGTAAATGAAAATCAAAACCACAATGAGATACCACCTCAAATCCATTAGGAGAGCTACTGTCAAATAAGAAGAAAATAAAAAGCATTGGTGTGGACATGAGGAAATGAGAACCTGTGTTGCACTGTTGGTGGGACTATAAAATGGTACAACTGTTAGAGAAAACAGTACAATGGTTCATCAAAATTTAAAAGTTGAATTAACATATGATCCAGGGATTTGATTTTTCCACAAATATCCAAATAAATTGAAAGCAGGGTCTTGAAGAGATTTTGTACACCCATGCTCACAGAAGCATTATTCTTGTAGCTAAAATGTTGAAACAACCCATGAACAGATGAATAGATAAGCAAAATGTGATATATACATACAATAGTATATGACTCAGCCTTAAAAAGAAAGGAAATCCTGATATATGCTACAACATGGACGGACCTTAAGGGTACTATGTTAAGTGAAATAAACTAATTACAAAAAAACAAATACTGTATGATACTGTATGAAAGTACAATGGTGGTTGCCTGGTGTTGGGAGCAAGGGAAAATGGAGAATATTTGTTTAATGAGTATACACTTTCAATTTTGCACAATGAAAAACTTCCTAGAGATGAACGGTGGTGAGATTTAGCAACAACCATATGAATGTACTTAATACCACTGAACCATACACTTAAAGATGGCTAAGATGGTATATTTTAGGTGATATTTATTTTACCAAAATTTTTAAAAATTGAAAGATTAAAAAGATAAGTAGGGAAATTTGAATATAACTTGCTAATAGATGGCATCATCATCAGTAAAAAAAATTATTACTTTTGTTAGAAGTGTTTATGATATTATGGTTATGGTGAAAAATATTTTTATTTTTAGACATGGATACTGAAGTATAGATGCTCCTGGACTTACGATGGCAATACATACCACAATTCCATTTTTGATTTAAAATGTCCTAATTTGAAAATGCACTTAATACACCTAACCTACTAAACTTCCTGAAAATCAGAAGTTCCCAATCCGCCGGCCACATATTGGTACTGATGAGTGGCCTATTAAGAAGTGGGCCTCTGTAGGGACATGGATGAAACTGGAAATCATCATTCTCAGCAAACTATCGCAAGGACAAAAAACCAAACACCTCATGTTCTCACTCATAGGTGGGAATTGAACAACGAGAACACATGGACACAGGAACGGGAACATTACACACTGCGGACTGTTGTGGGGTGGGGGGAGGGGGGAAGGATAGCATTAGGAGATATACCTAATGCTAAATGAGAAGTTAATGGGTGCAGTACACCAACATGGCACATGTATACATATGTAACAAACCTGCACATTGTGCACATGTACCCTAAAACTTAAAGTATAATAATAATAAAATTAAATTAAATTAAATTAAATTAAAAAAGAAAACAGCACGGGAAAAAAAAAAAAAAGAAGTGGGCCTCACAGCAGGAATTGAGTAGCAGGCGAGTGAGCATTACTGCCTGAGCTCCGCCTCCTGTCAGATCAGCAGCGGCATTAGATTCTCATAGAAGAGCAAACCCTTCTGTGAACTGTGTGTGCAAGGAATCTAGGTTGCGTATTTCTTACCAGAATCTCACCAATGCCTGATGATCTAAGGTGGAACAGTTTCATCCTGAAACTATCTCCCTGCCCATCCCTGTCTGTGGAAAAATTGTCCTCCATGAAACTGGTCAGTGGTGCCAAAAAGGTTGGGAACCGCTGCTGAAAATCGTAGCTTAGCCTAACTTACCTTAAATGCGCCCAGAACACTTACATTAGCCTACAGTTGAGAAAAATCATCTGGCAACATAGTGCGCTGTAGAGTATCAGTTGTTTACACCTTGATGATTGCATAGCTGACTGGGAACAGTTGCTTACTAAGATTGCCTAGCAAGGCAAGACAGTATGCTACTGCTTTCTACCAAATGCATATCAGTTTCACACCATCGTAAAGCCGAAAATTATAGTTAATCCATCATAAGCTATGGACTATCTGTGTTTAGTGGTGAAATATCTTGATGTCTGTAATTTAAGGTATGTACTCCAACAACAATAAAATAGAGAAGTGTGGCAAAATGTGAACAACTGTTAAATCAAGGTGATGTGTATACGGTATTTATTTGATTATTCTCTTTCTCTTTGTTTAAACACTTTCATAATAACTTTTAAAATTCTATTATTTGTTGAACTCATATGCTCTGTAACTTTGTCCTTTCTTAAAATATTTTATTTGTTCGTAAAAGTAATATGCTCAGAAATAAAAATAAAGTAAGTACTATTGACCTATGACTTATAGAGAGCTCTTGTCAATAGCATTTATCTTTACAGGATTTTTTCTCTGCTTATTTGTTTTATTTTGTTGTGAACAAATCATAACAATTTTTGTGATATGCTCCTTGTCAATATCATTAATATGTTCCATTAAACCCCTTTATAAATGTTCTGGAATATGAACAGAGAAATTTTCTGGAGTAGAATTGTTGGCTGAAATTGTATATGTATTCATAATTGTAAGCGATGCTGCTAGATATATTTCTAGGAATGTTATAACATTACATATACCCATTATTGGTCTTTAAGGAGGAAAATATTTTACCCAGTCCTCATGTAGCTTTTTAGTTCAAAGGAAGTTCAGTACTACAAATGTTTTAGGATTCTCTCTGATCTCTTGCTCAACCGCCCAAGGAAAAAAGGAATAATATAATCTTATTGATGAGATGGGATAGAAAGACTGGACATTTAGATTTGAGTCTCTTTCTCTTCCCTTTCAGTTTTAATTTGGCCTATCTGAAGGAAAAATGTATTTCTATTTTGCCATCATACACTAAGAAAGCTTACTTCCATGACAGAAGCCTGTAATTGTTAGATTACCTATGAGGTGGTAAATAAAATTGCCAATAATATAAGACACATTAAAAGATACCAGCTTTTATCTTTAATACAGATTATTTTTGATTCTCTATGTACCTACTTCCATGTAAACAGAGTTCCTTCCTAACTCTGGACTGTATAAGAAAGCGCAATTTATCTGGTTTCTGGCAAATCCCCAATTTCGTGTGCATGGGCAATAACATTGATACGCAGAGAAAAAGTGGAATTTCAGGGGGCAAGCATGAAGAAATTGTGGCTTTTATCAGAGACAGAGAAAGTCACTTCAATTATTACTAATTGTCAATTGGACACCCAATGACATAGGGTTTCCAAATTTTGGGATGACTCAAGTCTTTGTCCAGGATAGTGGCTGTTTGATGTAAATAGAAATGTAGGTGCTGACCTTAAGTACAAACTACAGAGCTCCATGAAAGAGTCCAGCACAAGGATGGGTGTGAGGAGCTCAGAATTTTTGCAAAACTTGAGCACAGGTTAACTTTGTATGTGCATTTGTGTGTTTACATGTGTAACTTGAAAATAACATACAGTAAACTTTATTTTTGCTGGAGGGGGCACATAGTACAGTTGTATGAACTTTAATATGCACTGTTCTCTCTCTGTATATACAGAGGATTGGTTCCAGGACCTCTATATACCAAAATCCATGAACACAAGTCCCCCAGTTGGCCCCGTAAAAACTGGATATACAAAAAGTCATCCCTCTGTAAAGGCGGTTTTGCATCCCTCCAATACTTTTCTGTGCCTGGCTTATTTCACTTAAATAATGTCCTCATGTTTACATATTCTGAATATTTAGTCGTGTGATTTGCAGTAAAAACAAGTCTCTACCGGTAAGACTCTACCGGTAAGACAAAAATGCTCTTGTTGCACTGTTCAGCTGACATTTATCAGGCTGGGACACTGGTTTCCTGGCAGTAGTAACTATTGGCTGACTCGTATCTGCCCTCTTCTCTGGAGGATTGCACTTGACTGATGAGAGCCATCTTACATTGAGATGATTTGGAGATTAGACTCCTTAGCAAAGCTCCATTGGCCCTGTACTGAAGCCAATGGCCAACCCATGGGGTCATAGCAGCACAAACCACGACTTTATAAGTATAATGGCTTTGTGTCATGATCTACATAGCAGAATTTCCCTGGGAAATAAGTGAGGACAGACATCTCCTAAAATCACACTTTTGTTTAGTTCAAGGGTGGGTAAATTTTTCTGTATAGGGACAGATAATAAATATTTTAGGGTCTGCAAAGCCATATGGTCTCTATTGCAACAACTCAATGCAGGGACAAAGGAGACAGTAGTTAGCAGAGTAGGGTACTAGCATAAAGACAGATAAATAGAGCAGAATAGAGCCCAGAATATAACCTATTAATAGAATATCAAGTGATGTTCTACAAGGGTGCCAAGAAATACAAAATGGAAAAGATATTCTCTTCAACAAATGGTATTTGGAAAACTGAATATTATACAGAAGGTATTTGGAAAACTGAATATTCACATACAGAAGAATGAAGTTGACCCTTATATCATGCACAAAAACCAACTCAAGATGGATTAAAGATTTAAATAAAACACCTTTACCTGTAAAACTCAGAATGAAACTTAGATAAATATCTTCATGACATTGTTATTGGCAATGATTTTATGAATTGGACACCAAAATCATGGGTAACAAAAGCAAAAATAGATGGGTGGGACCATAAAAAATAAAAAACAAGACTTTTGCATAACAAAGCAAATAACAGAATGTAAAGCAATCTATGTAATAGAAAATATTTGCAAATCACACATCTGATATAAGGTTAATATACAAAATATATGATAAACTTCTTCAACTCATATTGAAACACCAAGTAACTTAATTAGAAAAGGGGTAAAGGACTTGAATAAATTTCTTTCTGGAGAAGACATACAAATAGCCAACAGGAATATGAAAAAATATTTAATATCACTAACCATCAAGGAAATGTAAATCAAACCCACAATGAGATATAACCTCACATCTGCTAGGATGGCTATAATAAAAACAAACAGAGATAATTAGTATTGGTGAGGATGTAGAGAAATGAGAATCCTGATACACTGTTGGGAATGTAGGATGATACAGTCACTATGAAAAACAGTATGAAAGTTTCTTAAAAAATTTAAAGAGAACTACCATGTGATCCAACAATCTTACTTCTGGATATTTGTTTGAGGAAACTGAAATCAGGATTTTAAAGGATTTTCCGATTTTAAAGAAATAGGTGCATTCCCATGTTCACTGGCATGTTTCTCTTGAGATCATTCCCTCAATAACTCATTTGTACAAGAATCTCCACCTCACCTCTCTTTCTGGAAATGCTTACCTATGAACACCATGTGTCCCAAAATATATGAAATTTTATTTCTGCAATTTGGAAGCCAGAGATAAAAAAAGAGAACCATTTATTACCTCTTCAGGCAAACTATTTACTGGTTGTATGTTATTAAATGTTGTATATGTCAATACAGAGCTAATGTAATTGTTTTAATTTCTTAGCATTTTCTCTCTCCACTTTTTGGCATATGCATTAATTGATGATGATATGTCTTTATTAACAGCACATATATAATGTCTCTTTTTAAAAGAAAAACATTTGTAATTATAATAAAAATAAAATAATGTTCATTACATTATTTATCTTAGGTGAAAAATAATGGTATTGATGGAGTTCAGGACATGCTACCCCAAAATATGGTACTCTGGCATTTGAGAAAACAGGAGAAATAGGAAGGTCTCTCTGACCTTCTCCTCACTCTTCTCTGAAGCAGGTCATAAAACCTAGGAAGAATTGTTTTACTTCTCCTAAAGCAAGTCATAGGATCCTTAATTGAGAGGTCGCCTCTGTATACCCAGAGGAAAGGAGCCTAAGACACACAGATACCAAGGAGAATCTGAACAAATGGGCCTTGCTAAATTCTTCCCTAGTTTACCCAGTGGGTCATTCTCACGCTGTCCAATTATATTTTCCCATGACTGTCCACTCTTAAACCTAAGCATAAAAATACACAAGTTTCCCTTTTCTTTGGGTCTGAATTTCCTTATGAAGGCTCCCATGTCATGTAAAATTTGTATTATATACATCTGTTAATGTTTTTCTCTTCCTAACTGGTCCTTTGTTGTAGGCATCTCAGCCATTAATGAATGATGGATAAAGAAAAGATATTCCTTTTTTTCTCCTGCAGTATATATCTTTTATGTGCATATATGTACATATGTGTTTATTCCTATGAATGTACTCACATATGCATACAAACAACTTATGTACTGCACGTTTTTCAATAGTGATAGTTGACAGCTTTAACGTGGAGAACAATATTTCTACATATATTTTACTTGTAAATCTCTCACTTTCTGGTCTGGATAATCACTTTTATATGTAAATTGTCACATGTTCAAATCAGTAAAAATTAATTATTTGGATGCCCTGTATTAGAATCTTCATAATATGTGTCCATGCATGAGTGTATATGTGTTTTTCTGTTAAACAGGCAGGTAATGAGATGAGAAGAAAAATGGACTAGAGTCAGTGACAACTTCCTCACCCTGTCTATAAATGGACACAATACAGAAATGCACACACAGACCAGTTCAGTGAAATGTCATACCACATATTTTGCCTATTCTGTATGCACATCATATTTTTGAGACCATTTTAGCTCAGCCAAACACCTCTTTTTCCTTTCAAAAAAGATTAAATGAAGCTGCTTAAATAAATTAATGTTCTTCATTAGTGATAAGGTTTTGACAGTAAATAGCTGACCATTGGACTTAAGAGTGGCTCATTTGTTCAAGATATTCCATTATCTCACGTGGCAAAATAGCTAGAGAAAGGAAGTTTGTCTTACATTCAAAACAGGTTTGTGGCAGTTCCAAGCATCATATCACACACTTCTGTCCCAAAGCAGAGTGCAGAAAAAAAAGTTTCTTTTTTTTTCATTTTACACAGGACTAGTCTCCTTTTTTATGTGTTTTTATCTTGAAAAAGATATGTTCGGAATTCTTCCATAGAATTATATACTAGGACTAATCCAACTTGGTCACATACTCTGTCATTTGAGACTGCAATATGTCCAAAGATAAATGGCCTAATAGGATGGGTACACACTAATAATATTTCCTTCTCTTTCCTTCCTTCTTCTCTAATGTTAATGTGTTGTTTTAAATATTAAATTGAAAGTAAAGAGAATAGAATAAAATTGCAAGAAGCATTTTATACTTGATAAATTATGCATGCAGAGAGTTAATCATTTTTCTCACCTTCCTCTCACTTAGACTTTAATCCTAGTGGCAGGTAAATGTAAATAGTTAATTAGACACCTAAAACTTTCCAAAATATTCTGCTTAATATCAGTTCCATTAGGATAAAAGATTTTGATATCACTTATTTCTACATTGGTAGTATATCGAATTGCTAAGTACAGAGTTAAGCAGATTGACAACAGTCTTCAATTTAAACATTAATGAAAATTACAGAATGAAGCATTAACTCTAATTCCTTATCCTAATACTATATAATTCATGAATAAATAAAGGTCAATGATGGTTTTTGGAAGCAGACACCAGTTTGTTAAAATATTCTTTTGTAAAGTTATATCTATGCCAAATCACATATCTGGGATTAGTTTTATTTAAAGAAACTGCAAAGAGTTATTTGCTTTTCTTCACTACATATATATGTGTGTGTGTGTGTATATATATATATATATTTTTTTTTTTTTCTAAGAGGCACGACTGGGCCACATTTTACATTAGGGAGAGACCAAGTTAGAGAATTTTTTCAGTAACTTAATCAAACCCACAAAGTATATCATGGGTAGGGCTGATATTAAAATCTAGGCATGATTCATTCCTTCTTTTCTAATTTTAAATAAGAATCTTCAATTTTCATCACTATTGTTTACAATCACACTTTTTTTTTGCTTCTAATTTGAAAGAAAAAAAGCCAAGTAATATTTATTATTTTGTCTACTCAATCACCATTTCTTCCCTAACACTTCCTCAGTATCTTCAAAGAGTGCATGGAGTTTTAGAACAATGGTTTTAAAAGTTTGTTCCTCAGACTTTTGCCTCAGCACAAACTGTAAGCATATTTCTACTGCAGGTTCATGGACCCCCCCAACCTTGACATACTGAGACTGCATATCTGGGGGGTTAGTCAGGGAATTCTTTAACGAAAGACTGAGAACCACCATTTTAGACCATAATTTTTAAAGTAAAACTTATACTGAAATTCACTTTTTGAAAGCAAATTTCAATTTTTTTTTTTTAGTGCAATTTGTGAACATTAGTTTGGATTTCATTCTCAGCATAACTTTCACATAGGGTGAAATCTATTCTCTACCTTGAAAAAATTAAAAGCTGTTTATTATTTCCACTACATTTTACAGAATGGAATAAAAGATACAAGAACATTAAGAAATTCAATAGAGAACTACTTTTGGAGTTTGCATATATAATGAAAATAAGAAAGTTATTGTTAATACAATAATTATACAGGCATATGTTTGTGCATATGTAATATATATGTGTGCATGTATTATATATAGTATACATGTATACTATTTATATATAATTCTTAATTATATATAAAATAATCATGATTTCTCTGGCTTATGTTGAATTTTATTTTTGCAAATGGTTATGCATGAATTACAATATATTTAAGAACACCATTTTACCTTTCACAGCCTTTATAATCTGGTTAGCTAAGAGTTGGTGTTTCTTACACAGTAACTTTATTACAGGATATGTAAAATTAATGTTCTCTTATATGTCTTCTAACAAGATTATTTCTATGTGATATAATGAATAACACAACATGAGGAGCAGAAAAATCTATTCTGCCTTCATAATTTACAGATAAGGTAAACAATTTTAGCGAATTTGAGTTATTTTCTCACATACCTTGAAAAGTGTTATCGCATTGAAAATACCTTGAGTTTCCTCTTATAAGAGAAGTTGTTTCACCCCCAGCTCCACTGGGGTACAAGTGTCTTTAATGAAAATGAATGGGACTGTGTATTGTCTATAACCAGCACATAGATGATGGGAATAGGATTGGTTATCTAACTATCACTGTTAGTGGCACAATTCCAGAAAATTTGCAAGGTGGCAACTCTGGACTAGTCTTTGATTTATGAATTAGTTTGGTGAAAAATGCTGTTAAATTAGTTAAAAAAATTAAAAGACCACTTTTTATTCAAGAGCATATGCTAAGAAATATGAAAAGCATCTGACTGAAGTAGAGAGACAGCAAGAGAGACAGAGAGAGCAGAAAGACAGAGTAGTGTATATACATTAATAGAAGAACTAGAGATCAGATTTAAGAATTTCACCATGGTTCCTTGAGCACAGAATTGGCCTAGATGTTAGAATGACCTTCCAATTTAAATGTTAATAAGAATTGTCTGTAAGAAAATTCCTGCAGTTCAAATGAAGTTCTTTTTCCCCTTACTGCTATAAGCACACTTAGACAATACCGCCATTACTTTATCAAGGCTCTGTAGTTCTGTGTCTTTTAATAAAAGGATTCTAAAATGCCTATCGTACATGCTAGAGTAGAAATGAGTCACAAATCTATAACCATTATATTAATAGTTATTCTAAACCCAGATGTGCTTAATTTGGTGTCCATTGCAGGTCTTCAAAAAAGCCCACTAACAGACAAAGTGTTTATATATACAGATGGCTATTTTTCTGGGGGAGAAAAGCCGTATATTTTACTAATATGATAAATTCAACAATGACTAATATAAAAGTATGTTATCTGAAGACTATTTACCCAATTTTATGCCAACATGTTTTAAATTTTGTTCCATGAATATTCAGCCTCAGAATCTCCTGGACAGCTGATTATAATGTAGATTTATGGCCTAATCTCCCATTTAAAGGGTCATAATCTTGATATATGAGGCTAGAATCCATAGCTTAATATTAAAATATTTTCATACATAAAAAATATTGAATACTACAGGAAAGCAAAGTGAGTTTTCCTATACTTTGCATCAATTTCTACCCTCTGACAACAGAATATTTAAAAATGGGATTAGCTTCTATTCCACACCAATTTGAGCCAAGTGTGATATTCATTTGGTGCTAACCTGTTTATGTCAAGCAACCAGCGTTAGACAAAAGTCCCTAACACCTTCTAGGACAGGTGGTGTCGCATTTCCTCAGCACTTCCTGTCTCATTCTTGAGGGACATCCTCTCCTCTGCTCCTGTGTGGACCACTTGGATTCGCCCCTGTCCCTGTTTCCACGTGTCCTGTAAAGCGGTGTCGGCTTGCGGGAGCCCCAGGGCTTTTAGATGCGGGGCAGGCCACTGCTCTTTCAAAGGAGGAGGGAGGCAGATGGCTCATGGGTCAGTGACTTTTCTTCAGCTGACACCACGCCTTGCGGCCCATGGGATCGTTCTATGCTGCAGCGAGGCCCTGCCTGCCTCACCAGATGTGGTAAGCCCATCCTTTCTCACCCAGAGGGGTCCAAAATAAGATCTGAAGGAGAGTCCCCCGGGTTCAAGTGATTTTCCTGCCTCAGCGTCCCAAGTAGCTGTGACTACAGGTGCTCACCACCACGTCCAGCTAATTATTATATTTTTAGTAGGGATGGGGTTTCATTATCTTGGCTAGGATTGTCTTGATCTCTTGACCTCATGATCTGCCCACCTCAGCCTCCCAAAGTACTGGGATTACAGGCATGAGCCACTGTGCCCAGCCTTACCTGACTTTTTAATCAACAACCAAATAATTTCAGTGCTTGCTTTGGGTGAAAATAAATTTTGCTATAAATGCTATAGAATCATAGCTTTCTTGGTCTCATTATGCCTCTGTCTCTATTTTTTTCTCCTCCTGTCTAGATATCTAGATACAGATGTAGATATAATATTTATATCTATATACAAAATGTATCCCATGCATATGAAAAGGTACTCACTCCATCCATGCTATTGAATCTTGATTAATTTGCTTATGAGTAACCACATAAATGACTATTCATTCTTACTATAGTTAAGGTATAAACTGCAAGGTTTCTTTTAATGCAAAATTAAGTTCAAGAGTCGAGCTGGCACTAGCAAAGATGTATTCAAATTATATAGTGCAGATGAGTCAGTTCTGATATCACATTAATTAGTTTTAAATATATCTGAAACCAACTTGAATCTTGATGGGAGTTACAGCATGAGCAAATGTCAACTGGATCTTATAGTGAACACTGGTTACCAATTTTTATAAAGCGATATTTTTTCCTCTAATAAACCTACATGCCTGTTTTCTCATCCATAAGATAGCATAAACATAATTCATAGGGATATTTGAATATTAAATTAGTTAATACATATAAAGGTCTTAGAACATACGTTAGTGCACAATAGGCACTATATGTGCTAGATGATTGTTATTTCCATGCTGGAACACAACACACAAAATGTACCTTCACAGATATTCACATCAGACTGTCAACAGAGAAAAAAATAGTGACTGAACAACTTGACCTCTTATGTCTCCAAATATACTGAACTCAAGATCCTACTTCACAGGTATGTACATGTGACAAAAATATGTGCAGTAATTAATATTATGAGAGAGAGTAAAGATATATTAAAAGAAGAGAGACTACATTCGTCCTTGTGGTTTGTCATTATTACAGTTTAAACAGATCACATTTTTACTCCCTTTACCATGAATAATTGGAAAAGGCACAAGTTTTTACAGCATTTCTGCTAAGATTCTAAAATAAAACAACTTTAAAGTGTCTTGTAACACTTCAAAAAATTGAGCCCTTATTAACCAAAATAATAGGATCAGCTAAATTTCTGTGAACCCCTTTATATACAAGTTGAGAAAATGTCAGACTTGTGCTACTTCTCCTCCAATCAGTTCCTTCTACCTTTGTTCTGTGTTGGGTCTGAATTAATTTTTATGAAATATTCTCCCAAGTTGGCATTGTCGATGTAGTCAACATAATTTCCCCCTGAAAACTTTTGTAATCATTATTCTAGCTTCGAATTGCAGATGTTAATTTCTTGTGTTTTTCCCTTACACAAAACTATACTCTCCCAGCAGCAAAGCTGTAAGAATTCCACAGTGCTTTTGCTCATCTTTCCTCATCATTGATATGTCTATGTGGAACTACCTGCTGAATTCAGGCAAAAAACAAAGGGATAACAATTACTTTGAAAGTTGAAAACTATTTTAGAAAAACATAAGTGTTAGAAAAATGATTCTTTTAAATTCTTGACAAATGTAGAAAAGAATATTTTTATGAACTGTTTATGAATTTTAGATCTGGGGAGGGGAGTAAATTGGGAAACTTTTAAATTTGATATTTCTTAATGGTTGCTGAGAATATTTTCATTCCATGATGCACGTAATAATTAAGTTATTTATTTACCTGTACCTATTCTTTTGTAAGGTTTTCTTTTTCCACCCAAACCACTCAAAGTGCTTACTCTTGAGACATACTTAACAGGATATTACTTGTAAATATCTTCCCCTTTATTATTGGATAATGTACACATACTGAAAGCACTATTTCCTTTTTTCATAGAAAGGATTGGGTCTCAGAGGAAGAGAACTGTAATTTGAAAAAGGCTTATGCTCCTTCCACCTCTGACTCCTATTTCCTGATGAACTTATACCTAAATTATAACATTTTATTCCAAATATCTGTGCCCAGTCCTGGACCACTATCATATTTTTAAATAAAAAGAATGTCACAAGTGCCTAAAAGGCATAGTTAAATTATATATTATTCATATTATTCAATATTATTCAAATTATACTGATCAAGTACTCATTTGTCATATGGTAACTATAGTGGAATGAATGATGTCCTCCCAAAATACGTATTTATGTTTTAATCCTAGGAATTTGTGAAAATTACCTTATATGGGAAACAATGTGATTAAAATAAGAATCTTTAAACAAATTTATTATACTTTAAGTTCTGCATTACATGTGCTGAACATGCAGGTCTGTTACATGGGTATACATGTGCCATGGTGGTTTGCTGCACCCATCAACCCATCATCTACATGAGGTAGTTCTCCTAATGCTGTCCCTCCCATTGCCTGCCACCCTCCAACACGCCCCAGTGTGTGATGTTCCCTTCCCTGTGTCCATGTGTTCTCATTGTTCAACTCCCACTTATGAGCGAGAATATGCGGTGTTTGGTTTTCTTTTCTTGTGTTAGTTTGCTGAGAATGTTGGTTTCCAGCTTCATCCATGTCCCTGCAAAGGACATGAACTCATCTTTTTTTGGTAACTTTCTCATCTGTGTATTTGTTTTTTCTTTGTTGCTCTCATAAGGCAAATCGTTTTATGGCATTAAGGATCACCACGATATTCAAGGAAAAACTCTTCTTCTCAAGATTATTTTATGAACTTCTTTATAAAAATTTCTTATTTCTCTGCAAAAGAAAGTCTGTAACAAAGTTAAACACTTAAGCTTTATTGTGTGAGACAATACCAAGACAACAAGAAAGAAAAGTTGTTTTATGAAGATGGCTTTCATTTCCAAAAAATCACAGCCTGTTGCTTTCTGGCAGGATGTTTTCTAAAATTACCCTGTACTTTATGAATAAAATAAGCATCTTGAGAAAAAGAGCTTTTCCTTGAATATTCTGGTGAGCCTTAATGCCGTACAACGTTTGTCCTTATGAGAGCAACAAAGAAAAACAAATACACAGATGAGAAGGTGATGTGAAGACAGAGGGAGAAATTAGAGTAATGGAACTGCAAGCCCAGGACTGCGGAGGCAGCCACCAGAAGCTGGAAGAGATAAGGAATAGATTTTCCCCTAGAGTCCCTGCAGAGAACATGGCCTTGCCAACACCTTGATGTTAACTATTCTGGTGACATTGATTAGGACTTCTGGCCTCTGGAACTACAAGAGAATATATTTCTTCACCAAGTTTGTGGTAATTTGTTACAGCAGTCATAGGAAATGAATACACTGAGTAATAATGCAGAAAATATGCAAGCAGACAGAACCACAGGAAGTCAGGAATATGTGCCTGGAGACTGCAATTGACAGTAAGTGTGAGGAACATCCCCATTGGAGGGGCAGCTTTGCCTTCCCTTCACATATCAATATGCTGCGTGTTAACAAGGCTGCTGACTCCGTCCATTTACCTCAAAATCCTCACTTCTGCTTTTAGTGTACTTTTCCTCCTGCCCTTGTTTTCCAGATCACCTGGGTAAGCGTCTGCTTATTCCCCTATTTATAGGTAAATATAAAAATCCAGGAACATCATTAGAAAAGATTCCTTCAAGGCTAGATCAAAGGATTTTACAGGGTCAGCATTTTTGATGTTTCATATCCCCTGGTTTGGACCTGGATGAAATATATTTCTTCACCTGGGTTCAAATTCAAGTCCTGCTAATTACCCAATATGTGACCTCGAACTTGCAGTAGGCTAAATTTTAATGAGACAAACATTTTCTACAGCTGTGCTACAGCATTCTTAGTGATCAAAAGGAAGTGTTGAAATGCCATGAAGGAAAGAATTTAAGGGAAAATGTAGGAAGCTTTTCATAATTATAAGTATTAATCAAGTAGCATTTGAGGAGCACTCAGTTTTCTGCACTTGGATTCCATAGTCAGTCAACCTTATGAAAACAGGTTTTTTTTTTTTTAAGTTCATGTAGCTATTTTCCCCAGATAATGTTGTCTTTCCATTATGAACAGAAAATTTAAAAGATTACACAACTACACTAATAATCAGATACTGTGCCTTTTGGCCCCAGAATTGTAACCCAGTGACTATTAAAAATAAATGAGTCTCATATGTAAGAAAGTTAAAGCCCTGAGCAAACTCAGCACCAATCTGTGTATATTTGCAACTTGCTATTAGGTGTAAAGTAAAACACATTGTCTCAACCCATTACTTTTTGTCCCAGGAAAAATATAATAGTTTTATTAATACCAGTTTTTAAAAATCATGTAGCCAATTTTATAGAATGAAATGTTCAAGTTAAATGCTCCCACTGTTGTCTGCTTAGCTCCTAGCTACTTGGCTCTTCTCATAGATACTCTAGACCACAACATAGTCCAGGAACTGGAGGGTTAAATTATGGTAAGATAGGGCTTGTCCAGGCACTTCTCCAATGTTATCTAGCTAACTGCATCTATTCTAATTGGTTAGGCACCCATGCCTGGAACAAAGTTAACTAATCTATGATTGGATTTGATTATTTCAATAGATTCCTGAGTCAAGATGTGACAATTTTATGCTTTTCCCAAGGTCTCTGGACTTGAAAGTAAAATATGAAGAACAGATGATGAACAGAATGAGAGTATCTACTAACGGTTGCTCTTGAACTCCCTCAACCCTTGCCTTTTGTACAGCTTGGTTGTTCAACATATTAGTTTACAAACCACAAATTCCACACTTAACCTGTGATAATTCTAGCTCATTTGTTTCTTAAGTGAGGAAAACTTTTCAAGGCATTTGACACCATTTGGAATAACTTATACGTGAATGGCTTGATGGTAGTTCCCTCTTCAGGGCACTTCTCTCGTGAACTACTGAATCACCAGCATGAAGTATAGATGTTAACTCACCATAGGTCTTCAACAAATACTTGAATGACTTAATGACTATGTCCTATTTTCAGTTTTAATTCTCATTGGCCCAGCATTGTCATAGCAACCTACAGTGAGCATAATCATCATTGATCTCATTTATTTGGTTTAATCTTTTTAAAAGTATTTCTGAATGCAATCAAAAATTTACAGCACACAACTACATTGACATGAATGTTATCTTTGATGAGCTGCTGTGTGTTCAATTACATTGTCCCAAATATTGCTACTTAATTAATATTGCTTATTGCATTGTTAGAATTGGAAGAGGACTTTGGATTTCTATAATTCAACTCATTTATTTTGTTAATTAATAAGAAAACTGAGATCTAAAGAAGTTAAGTGACTTCTTCAAGGTCTCATAATTATTTAGTAGCTAAACTTGGAAGAGAATTGGGAATGCATTCCAAATCCTTTGATTTTATTTATTATATCTTTATTTTAGATATGGGTATATCAAATATCAAATTAATACATTTGCATATTTTAATTAATGCTTTTTAAATACCATTAATTAGACTTGGTTACATAACTATCTGGTAAAAATTGCCAGTTCTGTCAGAACCAACTTTATTTTGTTCCACTTTTTTCACAAGTGAGTATTTTAATATCTAACACGCACATTACTACTACACATGTGATACAATGTCAGTCATGTGATTTTAATAACAAATAAGTTTCAGATTACTGTGGTGATAGAAGCTTAAGCATCTTTACAACTCAAAGAGAAAAACAAGCCTGAGCCCATGTTTTATTCTTACCATGCCCAGTCTCCTCTGACACATAGATAGATTTCTCGCCAAACAACAATTTATGTCATAGTAGCTGCCAACACAGACTTAATATAATCTCTTTATTGTCTTGATTTATTGTTGCTAATTGTCTTAGCCAAGGTTCTTTAGAAAAGAAAGCCTGCAGCAAAGTTAAACACTTAAGCTTTATTGTGTGAGGCAATACCAAGACAACAAGAAAGAAAAGGTGTTTTATGAAGATGACTTTCGTTTCCAAAAAATCACAGCCTATTGCTTTCTGATAGGATTTTTCTAAAATTATCCTGTAGACTGTCGCCCCACATCAGAATCTCTCACAATGAGGATGGAAGAGGAACTAATTTGACAGTTCCTTATCATCTCCTGCTTCCCATTAAATAATTTTCACCCCATAGAGTATTAACTGCTCCACACTTCTAGAATGTACACTTCTGAGTAACTGCTGGGGAATTAAGATCATATATTGCACAGTGTGGTCTGAGAAATGGTAGAATACACTCTTGCCTTCACAGATTGGTTGCATTGCAAAGTGCTGTGGTGTTATGGGGACAAAGAGGTCGAGCAGAAGCTAAAACCTTAGCTCCACAGAGGCTAAGAATGCTGACTATCAAAGACAGGGAAATGTGAGTAGAGTGAATGTGGTGGCTGTATTTTCAACAGGTAGGTCAACGAGAACAGGTTGGGCCCAGGAGAATCAGGGAAGGAGCATAATTTGGATATGGTACATGGATTAGCTTGAGTAAAGAATTTGTTGTAGTACTATGTATAATGCTTGGTTTCCCAATGAGTAGTCTTGGCTCCTTGATCTACTTATGTATACACAACCACAATTATATATAATAAGTAATCTTTACAATAAAAAATATTTAGCAAGTTGTTAAAGGAAGAATAACAATTCTATTTTCTTCCATGCTATTGTATTCTACAGAAAATACAATTTTGGTTTTACAAACGTAAGTAGTTAATGAATTGGAAGCCTATTATTAATTTTCAAAACTAAGAGTATATCCACATCTCCAAAACATACAAAGGTATATTTTGCATCATACTATTCAAAACAAACAAAATTATGATATATTCTAGTTCAGACTAGATCCTATTCTTAAATATTTTTATTTTAAACATTAGGTCCTTATCAATAGTAATCCAGAACCAGTTTTCCCAAGAATTCTCCAGAATTGAATATTTTACATAATTTTCCATAGTAAAAAAACTCTTTTTTTATTTAATCCTATACTATTACAAATATACTTTTGAACAAAATATCTATAATTTTAGTGACCTATACAACAGCCCTTGTTATCTGGTTCTGATTCTATCTATAAAAGAGGGAAGAACACAGCTTCAGGTATTACGTCAAAGGAGTAGTAGGAAGTAAAAAAAAGTAAACAGGCAAGAAAAGAGAAAAAAATAAAATTCTAAGTGTAGGGAATAATCAGGTACTTCCACTTCTCTCTACTCATGTCTTCTAGTGAGATCTCACATCATGTTAGCAATAAACTGTAGAGACCTTACTTTTCTTACTTTTATTAAGTATGTGCTTCATAAATAAAACATTTTTCCAATTTATAATTATAAATATATTTGTATGTATACATAGTTATAGTTATAAATATATAAATATTTCAGCTTCTTCATACCAAAATTAAGGAGATATCGAAAAATAAGGAAAAAATGAAAGCAGTGATTAACTAGAAAACCACTGTGTTATTTTTTCTTCTGGTCTTTTCATATGTATGTAGTCACAATAACCTGCCATGATCTTAAGTTTTCCATAAATTATTTAATAATTAAATAGTACTGTGCAACTGTAACAGAATATAGAATATTTTTATCCAACTAAAAAGTTTCCTCATATTCTTTTTTAGTGAAATCTACTGCCTCTTCCAGAAGGCAATTTTTTAATGTCTGTCATTATAGATTAATTTTGAATCTGGGTTCTTCTTTCACTCAACATGTTTTTGGATTTCATTTGTGCTGTTGCATGCACCAGCAGTTCATTACTTTTTATTGCTGAGAAGTATTACATTGTATACTATTGTTATGGTTTGAATGTTTGTCTCCTTCCAAACTCATGCTGAAATTTAATTACCATTCAAACAGTACTAAGAAGTGGCATCTTTAAGAGATGATAGGCTGTGAAGGCTCTGCCCTCATAAATGTATTAATGCTATTATAAAAGGAGAGGCTTCCTTATAAAGGGATAAGTTCATCCCCCTTTTGCCTCTTTCTTCCCCTCTGTTTACTCTTCTGCCATGGGATGACACAAGAAGGCCCTTTCCAGAGCTTGGACTTCCCAGCCTCCAGAATCATGAGCCAATACATTTCTATTCATAAATTAACTAGGCTGTGGCATCCTGTTATAATAGCACAAAACGGATTAAGACAACCACCTTTTTATGTGTCTTTCTTCTTTTGATAGACCTGTGAGATAATTTATGTAATCTTCAATGAAATTCACATAGAAAAATAACTTGTATACTTAATTGAAGCCATGTCCACACACATAAAAAATAAGCCTAAAATAATTTTTAAACTTAAGTTTCATGTTTCCAAATATGGGTCTTCATTCATCAATTTCTTAAAACAAGAAAGGTACGTATGTGTGTGTAAGTGTGTGTGTTTGTGCATGTGAGTGTGTGTCTTTCCCTTTTAAGAATGAATTAGATATTAGAAATGGAAATTTAAGAATTAAAAAAATATTTTTTGTTTGCCTTAACAAACTTTTCAAAAATATAAGCACTTTTACTGAGGAAACTTTTCTTCAATTAACAAAATATTAGAGATTTAATTGATAGAAAATGATAAATTGTTCAGACAATTTGATAATTGATTTTAGTTATGTTCAAATATTTTGGCATCCATTAATTTTGACCCCTGACCCAGATTCCAACAATAGCATACACAACTTTCTCTTTCCTATTATGACATTCTTTTGATATTTTAAGTTTTTCTTCAATATTCTTTCTATTCACATCAAAATGCTATGGGTTTAGTAATTTCTGTCATTATTTATATTTTTATTTAACTATAAAAATCATGGTCTTTTTGAATCAAATAGAAGAAATTTATAGAATTTGACAAGAACAACAACATGTGTGTGTGTATGATGTTCTGCTAGAATTATAGCATGATATACTGGACTGTTAGGCATCCCAGGCTGGCTCTCTTGGCTTTCCAGATGTTCTGTATTTGCCACTGTTTCACAAAAACTCACTAGTGTAAATATTTCTGCAATGCTGGATCATAGCCAGAAGGAAGATGAATATTTTGTTCACTACTATTTGCATCTAACTGTCTCCACAGAAAGAAGATACCCACCATTGTTTTCTACAAGTCACCTTTATAGAATCTCTCAAACTTAGAGCTTCCATTCAAAGTTGCTACTGCTTTTGAGAAACTAATATGTTTGACCTTCCATTGCCAGTAAGTGGAGAGGGAGAAGTACATTTACTGTAAAGTGAGTACAGTTTCAGACACTGGGAGAGTATAAGATTGATGTTGTCTGGAGAAGTCCTAACAGTGGCAGCAAGACAGTGAGACTACTGCAAAGTGATGATCAACCAATAACAGGAAATTCCTGTTATCTGGTGATATCTTCAGTGGCCTGTATGGTCTCTGTCACAACATCTCTTCTTTAGTAATGTACCTGAAAACAGTCATAGACAGCACATAAACAAATGAGTGTAACCCTGTTCTAATGACATATTATTAATCAACACAGAAATTTAAATTTCACATAATTTTAATGTGTCATGAAACTTGCTTTGATATATATATAAATATTTATATATGTATTTCAAATGTTATAAAGTTTCAGCTCCTAGTCCAGAGTTAGCCCAGGTGGTATAGTTTGCTGACCCTTATTTTATTCCTGTCAGGTTCCAGTTCAAGTTCTTGTTCTCTCGATGAAGCTTTCAAACACAATTCCATGACTCACCCTCCACTGTAAAAGTTGAATAGACTAAATGTTTGTGTCCTCCCAAAATTCAAATGTGGAAAACTTAACCCCTAATATTATGATACGAGAAGGTGAGGCCTTTGGGAGAAGATTAGATTAGATTAGATCATGAGAATGCAATCCTTATTAGTGGAATTAATGAGACGTTGATTCTAAGAATACAAGAATAGTGGGCAGTTTCCAACCGGGAAAGGACCCTCAACAGACACCAAGGATGCTGGCAACCTGATCTTAGACTTCCTGCTTTCAGAACTGTGAAAAATAAATTTCATTTATAAACCACCCACTCTACTGTATCTTGCTACGTCTATTAGTTTATCCTCACATGGCTATAAAGAACTATCCAAGAGTGGGTAATTTATAAAGGAAAAAGGTTTAATTGACTCACAGTTCTGCATGGCTGCAAAGGCCTCAGGAAACTTACAATCATGGCAGGATGGAAAGTAGCTCTTCTTACAGGGCAACAGGCAAGAAAGAGAATGAGTCTGCAGGAGGAACTGTTAAACACTTATAAAACCATTAGATCTTGTGACAACTCACTCACTATCACAAGAACAGCATGGGGGAACCTGCACCCATGATCCAATCACCTCCCACCATGTCCTGCCCTTGACATGTGGGGATTATGAGGATTACAATTTAAAGTGAGATTTGGGAGGGGACCAGAGCCTAACCATATCACTACAGTAGCCTTAACTGACAAAAACAAAGAGTAATCACATTTTTTTCCTGTTTTATGCTATGTGGTTTTTGTATTTTCATGTTTTTTCCTTGACATTCCTGTATTTTTATAATATTTTTGAGACCTATGACACTTTCTAGATCATAGAGGTGTGACTAAATTTCTATAATTGGCAGTCCTATACATTATTCTGTCCTATAGGCTCTAACAGCTGAATGCTTGGCAATATTTTAAATATTGGAAAACATAGTAAACAACTTTGGATTTACAGCATCACTTGAAAATTTGGAAAACCTGGTATTGATTATCATGTGGCAACAACTGGCTGGGCTTAGTAACAGCTGTAAATTTGGAAAAAGGCATTTGATTTCATAATCGCCACTGTCTCCTCTACCGCTTATGTGTGGTGTGGTAGATTTCTTAGATGGCTTCATGGAGGATGGCGGGGATCTGTGAATATAATGATAAATAATAAGATAGTGACTCCTATGATTACATTACGTGACATAGGACTGTGCTGCTCCAGACTAAAGAGAGATTTTCTGCTCACTTTGAACCAGTAAACTTCCATGTTGTCAGAGAATCATGTGAGAAAGGACTCCGGTAGCCTCTATGAACTGAAAGTGACTTCTGCCAATAGCCAGCAGGGAAAGAAGTGCCTTAGTCTTACTATTTCAAGGAACTGAATTCTGCAAAGAAACCTGAATACATTTTGCAGATAAAGCTCAGCCTCAGATGAGATTGCAACCCTATCTGTCACCTTGATTTCAGGCCGCCCTGAGCAGAGAATCCAGTTAATCTGTGTCTGTAATCCTGAGAAATCCTTGAGATACTAACAGTGTGTCATTTGAACTGCTAAATGTGTGGTCATTTCTTATACATCAATAAAAAGCTAATACACTATTACTTTTCACCAACACAATTCAGTTTTTATTCCTACTTAGCCTGAGAATGCCAAAAAGCTCTATTGCCACAAAGTCTCCTACTTTGCAAACAATGAGAAACTGTGGAATTTAAAGATTTTATTTTCACTCATGATTGATAGGATCTAAAATAGCCAACCTTTCTGTGCTGCATAGTAGAAATACTAGTGGAACCCAGAAAGCTATTAAGTAACAGGCTGTTTCCATGTGAGTAAAATTGATTAATTGTTGTAGACACAGATCTGCCTTATACTCCTGTTGATTACCTTTAAGGCAGTGGAAAATAATCAATTGGAAAAGAAGAAATGCATTATCTTTTACTCCAAGTAAGGAGATGGGTGTCCATTTGCTTACTATATAGTTTCCACCCCTTCCGTTCACAGATGGGTTACATGACACATGTCAGACCCTCCTGTTGTGGCCTCTCTGTTCTCCCCAAGAGTAGACCCTACTCTACTCAATTCACCATCTGTGAATCTGATCCCTCTCAGATCTCGTACTTAAACTCTAAAAATGTTCCTTTCAGATCACAGCTACGTTTTAGTGCTTCATACATAATAAATATTTGTTGACGCTCTCCCTTGGTACTTCACTTCTACCACTCATATATCCTACCTCTTGATTTTACACCAATGTTCCTCTTAGATGCTGCTAGAATGCTATAGAAATAGAAAAATCCATAAACAGTAAGATCTAGTCTTTCTTCTGTGTGACTGTCCTTTTAAGTAACTATATAAAACACTTGCAGTTTTTAGAAAATATAGTTTCATTTTGCTCTCCAGAATTCTTCTTTAATGTCTTCTGGAATTTAAAAAAAATTAAGTTAATGATTCAGTGAAATATCTGAGATACAAATATGATTTATGAGGAATATAAATGTAAAATATGAATTACAAATTAAGATTATACCAAAAAAAGAACAAATTGCAACTATAAGTCCAACTTTAAAAATCAACAACCAATAAATAACACTTTTATTTCACAAACATTTTTGTTTCTTGCTTATTATGTGCCAGATACTGTTTTAAGAGCTCCATATAAACTCATTTAATGCTTACCATATCTCTATGAGTTAGTAGCTATTATTATTTCTATTGAATACAAGAAGAAACTAGAGAGCAGAGAGGCTAAGTAACTTGTTCAAGGGCACAAAGGTAGAAACCGGTTGAGCCAAAAATCATAGATCATCCAGCTCATTCTTTGAAATACTATACCATGCTGCTTTCATCCATTTTTTTCCATTTTCCACACTCAAAATTAATAAATAATACATTCATAATAATATTTAAAAATACAGTGATCATACCACAAAAGTGAAGTATATATAAGAAAACCATCTTAAAGCTAATTTAAATAAGTTTCTTACGTAACCTTGCCCACAAGAGTGATGAGAAGATCCTAATTTCTTTTTTTTAACCATAAAACACCTAAGGACTTTCTATTATGGTGTATTCATATAAAAAGCATATCTATCCTATTTTGATAATACAGAAGAAAGAGGTATATTGCTATGTATATTAAATTTATCTTGAGCAATTTGGATCAAATAAAGTAAATCTAATTCCAATCAATTGACAGAGAAGAAATTGAGAAAAAACAAACAAGAAGGAATTTTCATAACACCTTTATTTATTTTGAAATTATAAATCAATCTGAAATGTCACCCAAGAGTTGTGAAGTAAACTTAAGTTCTAGTACTTGTAGTTTCTCTGTTCTTTTCCACCTATCTCCATTATCCCATGAATACTTGAAGATAATTCTGTTCCCTCTTTATAAAATTTATGGAAAAATCTTACCCAGAAGATAAAAAAATAGAATAACTAAAGCACTCAGTATTTCTCTATCATAACTATACTTTTTATTAAAGGATTACAAAGAATGAAAAATATATATACAGATATCTACATATATGTATACATACGCATATGTATATATAAATACCTAAGCAAAAGCAATACAGTATATGGTATAGCAGTTAAGAATATGGATTCTGAAGCCAGAAAGATTTTTAATCTGGTTTTCCCCATTTCCTGCTATGTGAACCCTTGCAAGTGATTTAATTTTGATGGTATTTAATTTTCTAATTTATAAAATGGGTCATAATAAAATAGAACACATATATCATATGTGATATATGTGAAATATAGCATATAATACATATACATTGAGGACTCAGGTACAACAAAGGACAACTTGATTTATTCCTCCCCCTTCCTGTTCAACCTACTTTGGAGACATGTTCTTCTTTGTCCTTTGATAAAATTCAAGGCAAATTCCTTGACTTGCCTTTTGGTTCTCTGGTACTGAAAAGTATTCCCAGGAATTAAGGTCAATACACAGACTCATTTTAATAAAATGTCCACTTCCGTTGGAAGTTCAAAACTTTGAAAAGTTAAAGCTTCTCTCATTCTATACTGAACTATTTTAATATTAAAGAGCCTGTAAGGAAAGCTTCTCTCATTCTATACTGAACTATTTTAATATTAAAGAGCCTGTAAGGAAAGCATCTGAAATAAGTTTCTTTCCTATTTTCCCCACCGTATTATTCTTCTCTTCTCTCACTGTGATTCCACTAGGACACAGTGGTGAGGTCAGAAAGGGTGATAAATGCACGGATATTATAAAGAGCAGCCACGGAAGATGGCTTTATTCTAGTTGTAGCACTTCTGTATGGTCTTTGGACAATGCCTGTCTTGTCACTGAGGGGTCCCTCAAATGCAGTGACAGTCTTTGGTACATTCTTGTAGGTCACTTAGAAGTGTTCTTGTTCAACTTCTAGGGATTCAACTGTATTCCTCCTCTTCTATATTTGGAAGGATATGTTTTTTGTTTTGTTGTTTTCCAGATGGTGTTTCTAACATGTTGGTTAAATAATTCTGGTTCATTACATCAATGAGAAGCTTTCTGCCTTAATCCATGACCATTGTGAGTGGAGCTACCTTTCAATCGATGTTAATTTTGAATTTCCCTGTGTCAAGACAGTCAAGCTAGTTTCTTATCCTTTGAAACAATAGGTAGTGAATCACGTACCAAATACTGTTTTCTCCCAATTCCAATGAACATATACAAACACTCTTTATTTTCCCCATGAGACTTGATATAAGAAGGAAGTTTCTCAATTCCTACACTAAAAGGACTTTGGAAAGACCCAAAGCTCACCAACGACTCCCTGTAAATTTCTAGGCTCTTTTATGATTGCTCGAGTCTTTCTTCAACCGAATTTGGGGGAGGATGTAGTTAGCTACAGATCACACAACAGATTGTCACATAGTACATTTGAAAATCTTGCTTAGATGGTCTCTTTCTCTTTTTGGAAATTTGTTATAACTTGTCACCTATGCTATTGCTTGGTAGTTTGTGTGTCACTGAACACCAGCCTGAAATTATTTTCATTGTGATGTCCTACTATATGTTCTTATATTTAAATACACAGAAGCAGTTACATAGAATATTAAATATTAAATATTAAAACATTGTTATTCTGAAAAATATAGATTGCATAGGGAGAAGAAAGGGCTGATAAAATGTAGAAAATTATATTATTTGCAATTGATTGTATTCATTATAAGGAATAACAGTGCATAGATTAGAAGAAAAAATAATGTGTTGCCTCAATTACGAAGATATAACTAATTTTCCCTTAGATCAGTCCAAAAATTCCAAGAAGAAATCAGATAGCTGCAAAATACTGGGTGTTTGAATATCCTTGAAAATACATGTGGTCAGTAAGCCAAAAAGATAATTCCATAAGAACTACAAAGCCATTAATTTCTACTATTATTTATCCTATTTTTTCTCTCTCTTTCCCTACCTTGTCTCCTGTCTGCCAACTTATCTATTTTGCCTACTTATCTATTTATCTATCCCTTATCTCTTCTATCCCTATGTCACAAGCCATTCATAAAAATGGATAGAACCCACCCACTGGGATAAAATACTCATGTTTATAGCACTATTTAAAGGCTTCTAGAGCTTTACACATATTACCTCATTAATCTTCACAATATCCTGCAAAGTGAGTTGGTGGAAACTATTTCTCATTTTATGGTTGGAAAAAATAAGATACTGTAAACTTACCAAAGAGACACACGTAGGAATAAATACAGGAAATCAAATAAGATATTATTTTAAAAAGTATAGATTAATTGCTTCCCTAATGTTATCTTAGAAGTTAACTTTCTGTGTTGTGATCTATTCAGAAGTTCTTGAACTATCGATAAAATTAAAGCTATTATTTCTATATTTTTATAATATGCTAATGGAGAATCTCATCAAATATAATAGATATAGTAATAAAATAGCCATTGATAATATAGATTGGGTGCTTATTCTGTGGCAGAGGCTTCTTGCATTATCTAGTTTTACATTCACAGCAACCTTGCCATTTTAATTCTCTATTGCAGTACAAGAAATTATACTGGGATAATTTGTTATCCCAAAACTTTGCAGCTTAAAATAACCATTTACTCTCTTACACAATTTCTGAGTTCAGAGCTCTGGGAGAATCTTAACTGGGTGGTTCTACCTCAAGGTGCAAGGTTTACAAGTTTGCAGTAAATCTGTTGATTGAGTCTGCGGTTTCATATGAAGGTTCAATTTGAGGGAAGATTCATTTCTGAACTAACTCACAGTATTAGCATAACTCAGCTTCTGGAAGGTTGCTGGACTGAGGAAAACAGCTCCTTGCTGGCTGTTGGCCAGAGGCCTCTCTCAGTTCCTTGCTGTACCTTCATAGCGTATCTTTCACCTTTCTGAGATCTTTACAAGTAATTTTACAGTTACCGTCAGCTTTATCTTTAGATCAAGGATTTCTGGCATTGTTCTAAATTTGATCTTTTCTCAGAAACCATTTCTTACTAGTTTTATTATCAGTTGCCCTCTGGAGAGGCTACGTATTTTCAAGATCAGCGAGTTCTCGCTCCAATTTGTTCATCAGTCTTTCTTTTTTTTTTTTTTTTTTTTTTTTTGAGATGGAGTTTGGCTCTTGTTGCCCAGGCTGGACTGCAGTGGCATGATCTTGGCTCACTGTAATTTCTGCCTCCTGGGTTCAAGCAATTCTCCAGCCTCAGCCTCCCAAGTAGCTGCGATTATAGGCATGCACCACCCTGCCCAGCTAATTTTGTATTTTTAGCAGAGATGGGGTTTCTCCATGTTGCTCAGGCTGGTCTCGAACTCCCGACCTCAGGTGATCTGCCCGCCTTGGCCTCCCAAAGTGCTGCGATTACAGGCATGAGCCACCATGCCCAGCCTACTTTATCTCTTTAACCTTGCCTGTTGGTATAAGCAACAAGAAGGAAGTAGGTGTCACCTTCAATATTCTGGCTGAAAATCTACTTAGCAAATTATCCAGCATTTTAGGTACATTTTTTATTTTCTACATGTACTAGTTTTTAAGGCTGCCATAGCAAATTACAACAGATCTTTTGGCTTAAAACAATAGAAATTTATTTTTTTCATAATCCTGAAGCCTAGAAGTCTGAGATCAATGTGTTGGTAAGATTGTTTTCTTCCAAGGCCCCTTTCCTTGGCCTGTAGATGGCTGTCTTCTTCTGTTGTCTCCACATAATCCTGCCTCTGTCTCTGTCTCTCTCTTAATCTCTTCTTCTGATAAGCAAACAAGTCATGTTGAATTAAGGGCCACCCATATTACCTATCTTAACCATAAGTACCACTTTAAAGGCCCCATCTCCAAATGTGGTCATGTTCTGAGGTATTAGGGGTTACAGGTTCAATGTCTATCTTTTGTAGGACACAATTCAACCTCAAACACCACATAATTGCAGCAGTAGTACTGATAAACTTATGTTATTACATAACAAAAATCCTCTTTCCTCCAGTTTTAAATAAGATTTACCTCATTCACCTGTAGGCATTACAAATAACCTTATGAAAGAACATTGGAATTCTATTAAAGATTTACTTAACATACCTCAGGCATTTTTTGTTTGTTTTGTTTTCTCACATTCTCTCCTCCAAGTCCACTAAGGAATTCAAAGTTATTCCTACATTTTAGGGTGTTCCTTCAACAACATATTGCTTACAGGTACTGAAATACATACTAAGTATTTATTGCAACATAATATATTGCTCCAACACTCACCAGCTTTAAACAATGCAAATTGATTATCTCACACAATTTCTGAGGGTCAAAAATCTAGAAGTTTGTCTGGATATTTCTGGTTCAGGATCTCTCAATGGGTTGCAACCAAGCCATTGACCAGAGATGAACCTTGAAATAGCTTTGAATTAGACTAGAAATTTCCCTTCCAAATTCAATCAAATGGTTGTTTGTAGATATCAGTTTGGGTAAAACTCATCAATGATAATAAATATTTTAATAAAATAGCTGTTGGTAATATTAAGCACATTTTCAAGAGCTTGTGCATTGCTGAATTTTACACTCACAATAAACTTACCATGTTAATATTATTCCATGCTCATGTTATAGTTAAAGTTATTAAATAAAGGAATTGTGCATGGTTACACAAGCGGAGATGGAAGAACTGAACTTGAAATCAAATGGTTTTAAAATTTGAAATTTGAAAGCTTCAAATGTACTTATACTACTTTCCTATCCAGAATGGCGTGATAGGCTGGGCATGGTGGCTCACGCCTGTAATCCCAGCACTTTGGGAGGGCGAGGCAGGTGAATCACCTGAGTTCAGGAGTTTGAGCCCCGCCTCGAAGATGGCAAAACACGGTCTCTACAGGCATGGTGGTTCATGCCTGTACTTTCAGCTACTTGGGAGGCTGAGACACAAGAATCACTTGAACCCGGAAGGCGGTGGTTGCAGTGAGTCATCACACCACTGTACTCCAGCCTGGGTTACAGAGTGAGGCTCCATCGTGGAAAAAAAAAATGCTTGATGGTTTCTACTTTGACAGAAAATAGGAAAAAAGACATAAAAATAGAAGCAGAAAAAAGGAACATTGCATAAATTAATCAGTATGCAATAAAATCAGTCTAAACCTTTTGTTAAAAAGTCATTGTAAAGAAAAATATACAAAATAGAAGAAAATAAAGTTAATAATTTTTTCCACAAACTATCTCCTCTATATTGAAGACAATAATGAATTATAATCCAAAGTATGGTTGACTTTTTAAAAATAAATATGGCTGTATCCATGGGTTTGTTTTTATAAAAATGTGGGCATGTGTACTTTATTAGGTAACATCTGGCTTTGTCTTTAAGAATTTTCATTTTTAAAGGATTGAAAATATTGGAAAAATGTAAGAAAATTAAGTTAAAATGTAAAAGTTATAAACATATTCTTTTTTGTTGTGTTTGTTTTGAGATGGAGTCTCACACTGTCACCCAGGCTGATGTGCAGTGGCAAAATCTTGGCTTGCTGCAACCTCCGCCTCCCTAGATCAAGCGATTCTGCCTCAGACTTCAGAGTAGCTAGAATTACAGGCGCCCGCCACCACGCCAGGCTAATTTATTGTATTGTTTACTAGTAGAGACAGGGTTTCACTATGTTGGCCAGGTTGGTCTCAAACTCCTGACCTTGTGATCTGCCCACCTCCCAAAGTGCTGGGATTACAGGCGTGAGCCATCACGTAAGGCCCTAAAAGTTACGAACATGTTCATGACTTTTTGTTATAAAGAAACAAAATTGATGAGATAGTGCTGGGGTGGAGAGGTATGTGTGAGTGTGTATATGATAAAGTAAGAAATGGAAAAAGAAAAAAATTAGAATATTAAAAATATAAGAAATATTGGCTATATGCTAGTCCAAGTCTTAACCTAGAGAGTGAATTTATAGGGAAGGAGAAAACAAAAACACGTATTCTGCCCTTGACAAGCCCTAGGAAAATTATTCTCCATAATTATACTCTTTTAATGTTACTATTACTTTGATTCAAAATTCAGTCTCTTTTACATATGTTAAAGTTATCATTCCTTGCAAATCTTTATTTTGATTTTTTAAATACACTTGGTTTTAAAGAAGTATTGTATTAAGAATTGCTACAAGTATAGTGCAAAGATCCAATCTATCTTCACAGCCAATTTCTCCTATTATTAATATCTTAGTATGACATAGTTTTCAGTTAATAAATCAATATTAGTACATTACTTATCCTTAACTTTATTGAAGTATAACACATAAAAATTGTATATATTTGAGATATACCACATGATGTTTTGATACATTGTGAGGTGATGCCCATAATCAAACTAATTAGTATATCTGTCACCTATATGTGCAATAAAAAGCTGTATTCATATAAATAAGAGTAGAAAGGCTGTTGCCAGAGGCTGGGGGAGTAAAGAAAATGGGGACATTTTGGGCAAAGGGTACAAACTTTCAGTTATAAGATGAACAAACTCTGGAGATCTAATCTACAGCTTGTTAAGTATAATTTATAAATTATTAGAAATTAAATACTTTATTTTTTCCTCGAGTTTTCCAGTTGCTTATCCAAGTTACCATATTACTTTTAGTCATCATCTCTACAAAGGCTCTGCTTGGTTATGACAGTTACTTGGACTTCTGTTTTTTATGACCTTGATAAATTTGAAGATCATTGGTCAGGTATATTGGCATTTTGTATAATTTTTTGTCCGTTGTTTTTCTTATGATTAGATTTGAGTAATGAATTTTTAGGGCAAAGATCATAGAGGTAAAGTGCTATTCTAAACATATCAGGTTATGTCAAATGTACATACTATCAATATGACTTCTAGCTATTGATCATTTTTAATATCAACTTTTATTTTGGGTTCAAGTGTATATAAGAGAGTTTCTTACATAAACTCGTGGCATGGGGGTTTGTTGAACAGATTACTTCATCACCCAGGTATTAAGCCCGGCATACAATAATTATCTCTTCCGCTCCTCTCCCTTCTCCAACCCTGCACATTCAATTAAACTGTCTGTTGTTTCCTTCTTTGGGTTTGTAAGTTTTTATCATGTAGCTCCCACTTATAAGTGAGAATACAGAGTATTTGGTTTTCTGTTCCTGTGTTAGTTTGCTAAGGATAATAACCTGCAACTCCATCCAGGTTCTCATAAAAGACATGATTTCATTCTTTTTTATGGCTGCATAGTATTCCATTGTGTATATGTACCACATTTTCATAATCCAGTGTACTATTGATGGGCAGTTAGGTTGATTCTGTCTTTGCTCTTGAGAATAGCACTACAATGAACATTCACATGCATGTGTCTTTATGGTAGACTGATATACATTTCTGTCTTTATCGTAGAGTGATATATATACTTCTCTGGGTATATACTCACTAATGGGATTGCTGTGTTGAATGGTAGTTCTGCTTTTAGCTCTTTGAGAAATTGCCATACTGCTTTCCACAATGGTTGAACTAATTTACATTCCCACCAACAGTGTACACGTTCCCTTTTATCTGCAACCTTATCAGCATCTGCTTTTTTTGACTTTTTAATAATAGCCATTCTGATTGGTGTGATATGTGGTTTTGATTTGCATTTCTCTAATAGTCATATTGAGCTTTATTCATATACTTATTGTCCACATATATATCTTCTTTTGAGAAATCGTGTGTTCATATCCTTTGTCCACTTTTTAATGGAGTTGTGATATGGTTTGGCTGTGTCCCCACCCAAATCTCATCTTCAACTGTAGCTCCAATAATTCCCACATGTGGTGGGAGGGACTCAGTGAGAGGTAATTAAACCATGGGAGTTGTTCTTTCCCGTGCTGTTCTCATGATAATGATTAAGCCTCACAAGATCTGATGGTTTTATAAAGGGGAATTCCCCTCCAGAAGCTCTCTTGCCTGCTGCCCTGTAAGATGTGACTTCACTCCTCATTCGCCT
This sequence comes from Pongo pygmaeus, assembly GCF_028885625.2. Classification (NCBI taxonomy): domain Eukaryota; kingdom Metazoa; phylum Chordata; class Mammalia; order Primates; family Hominidae; genus Pongo; species Pongo pygmaeus. The sequence continues at coordinate 28,067,024 of NC_072392.2, read as the reverse complement.
TCAGCCATGATTGTGAGGCCTCCCCAGCCATGTGGAACTCTGAGTCAATCACATTTCTTTCCTTTATAAATTACCCAGTCTCAAGTATGACTTTATTAGCAGCATGCGAACAGACTAACACAGTAAATTGGTAACTTACCTTCTAGTGGAAAGTACAGACAAATAGACTTTTGTGGTCAAGGAAGACATGTTCCATGACAGAATTATACATAAATTATTTTGCAAACATATAGAAGCATCACTAAAGCCGGCTCAGAAATATAAAGATAGCATCTCAGAGGCCATTATATCACAGCTGAATCAAGAAAAATTATAGGCAAACATGGGAGGCTTGAGTAAATGTTCCAGAGAAAACATCATGATCATCAACAAAGACTTGAGGGTAAGAGTGTGAGGCATTCAGAATAATACAAGTACCTGAAGATGGCCAGAGTGCAAGAGGCCAGAAAGATAGGTGGTTGATGGAAGTATGAGTATAACCAATAACAAGGAAGTCAGCCTTATTAAAATTTTTTCTTATTAGTTTTTGTTACAATTTATAAACTTACGATTATATATTTGTTTTAACACATTTTGCATGTGATTTTTAAATTTTTATAATAAGGATTAAGTTACTCAAGTCAGTTAATCAATCAGGTATTTAAGGATGGCTTTATTCGACAGTGTGTGTGGCTTATTGAATATGGACAAATAATCTTACCATCCAAATTACTTATATGTCTGTATGAATACTTATATACATATAAATATATATAAATATACTTATGTACATGTCAGAATTATGTGTACATGTCATTATAATTATGTATGTGTGTATATCTTTAAAAATAAGGAAATATTACTCTAGAATTAAGTGAAGATAAACACTGAAGGAACATTGCAAAATACTAATCTTATATTTGTTAAAATTGTATTTTCACTGTATTCAGAAAAATGTCAAGAATAATGCAATAAAATGGCACAAAATATTTATTGTTGTAGCATCAAAAATGTTGTGTAATCTCAAACTAAACTGTGTAACATTTCAAAAAATAAAATTTCAATGTAGGGCTGAATGAATATGCAACTTTAGTGTTTTTGGTCTCAGAAGGAAAAAGTAAATGATAATACAGTATTCTATAATAATGTAACAACTCACTTTTAATGAATATTGGAATAAAAACACAATCTCATTAAAATAATCACAATTTCAGTTAATATTGGCATCACACTGTTCCTGGACCAAACTGAGGGTGGGGCTATTTCTCACTGCCCAATAACGAGATGCAGATGAAGTGAGGAGAAAGAGTGTTTTTATTTCTGCAACCAGTCACAGAGAGGTGGCTTGAAAATTATCTCTGACCAACTCAAAATTGCAGTTTTCCAGAGCTTATGTAGCTTCTAAGCTATATTTCTATGCATAGGTGTGCATTTATCTAAAGACATAAGTGATTAACTTCTTTTAAGGTATAACTAAGGTCCAAGTCCTGAAGACCTTCTTCTGGAGCTTCAGTAAGTATACTTAATCTAAATGGGTCCAGGCACTGGGGTGATTACTCTTGTCTTGTCTCCTGCTAATTCACAAAGGTTTGGGAAGTTCCTGCAAACTCCCAACAGGCTTGTTTAATCATGCTTTAAGGTTCAGGAAACGCATAGGCAAAACTCTTGGTTGGCTCTTATTACATTCTAGCCTTTGTATAAGGGCACCGGCTTTTAATATTTAACTTAACCAGTCAGTCAGTTCTGAAACATTTGTTATAGAGGCCTGCCTTAGTGAGACCTGGCCTGCCACAAAATAAGGGAAAAAATAAGACAATTGAATCATAGTGTCAACCTAAAATATTCAAAAGGATAAGAATTCAGTTTCTTAACGTTTGGTCAAACAAAAAGCTGGAATTAGGCATTTGGTGAAAAGATTCCAGAGAAATGGAGCCAGTGCTCCTAAGTTCTTGCTTATATAGGCAGAAAACAATAAAATTTAATAGGCTTACAACATTGTGTGTACATGGCTGGTTTATGAGTCACAATTTAATTAGTTATGGCTTGTTTTCCTTTTTTTTTTTTTTTTTTTTTTTTTGAGATGGAGTGTCGCTCTGTCACCCAGGCTAGAATGCAGTGGGGCGATCTAGGTTCACTGCAAGCTCTGCCTCCCGGGTTCATGCCATTCTTCTGCCTCAGCCTCCCGAGTATCTGGGACTACAGGCACCTGCCACCACGCCCGGCTAATTTTTTTTTTTTGCATTTTTAGTAGAGACGGGGTTTCACTGTGTTAGCCAGGATGGTCTCTATCTCCTGACCTCATGATCCGCCCGCCTCGGCTCCCAATCTTTTCTTTGTGTCTAGTTTTTATGTCTTTTCCAAGTTAGAAGAATGCACTTAACATTCCATTATAAGACAATGTGACAGCCATGAAGTCTTTGAGAAAAGTAGGAGGGCAGTTAATCTACCATGAAGGTGAACAGTGAAGAAGGAAGGGATCTTCCATGGTGCCCTTTAGCCATTTACAACATTTTACAAAACAATGTAAGTAAGGAAGAAGACTAATCTATAATCAGGAAAACAAAGGTTACAGCTGTCTAGGTTCCAGCCAGCTACCTATCACATGATTCAGGCTCCATAATCACATTCCTTTAAGGCTCAAAGTAATTTACAATTTCAGCAACTTAGATTTCAAATTATTTATTGTCACAACATACATTAAAATGTATTAACACTGAGATTATTCAGTTTAAAATGTGTTATTAACAGGGCCAACATTTTGTATATATCATTGATTAAACAGAAGAGAGAAATAGCTCTGAGTGGCTAAAACACAGTGTTTTTCCCCTGCTTTTCTACCACAACAATCAACACAGACATCTTTTGTTAACAAATGTGTGGGGGATTCTTCCCACACACCAAGCAAGCAGTCAGTTATACAGTAGACACTAATGGGGTTTGTGATAGTATTGATCGGAAGACGGTGACAGATCCATAGGTTGGGAGCTCAGTCCCGCAAGACTGCCTCCCCTTCTATAACCAATCCCAATCCTCAGGTTGTTTTTCCTAGGCTTCTACTGATTGCGTATAAATTCAGGTTCTCACGAGCCTCTTCTTGGGTTCCATTAATTTGTGAGAGGGACTTGCACAACTCAGGAAAACATTTACTTTCATTACTGGCTTATGATCAAGACGATTACAAAGGATGCAGACGAAAGAGGTGCGTAGAGCAAGACTGTGGGAAAAGGTGTGCATCTTCCATGCCCTCCGTAGGCATATTCTGCTCTCCAGAAACCTTCATGTGTTCGCCTATCCTGAAGCTCTCCAAAACCTGTCCTATGGGGATTTCATGCGTGCCTCGTTACTAGGTGTGATTGAAGAAACTAGTGGCCATTACTAATCAACTTAACCTTCAGCCCTCACTTCCCTCCCCAGAAGTTGGAGAGTGGGACTCAAAGTCCCAACCCTGTATTCCTGCCTTTGTCTTTCAGGGGACAAGCCCTTCCTGAAGTTTCCTAGAGGCTGCCAGCCATCAGTAAGCTCATTAGCATACAAAAAGACATCATTTTGGATATTCTAAGGATTTTAGGGATTGTATGCCAGGAAACAGAATCAAAGACCAAATATGTATTTTACAATATCACTATAGCCGAGGCTGAAGGCAGCTATAAAATTAATTTAAAAAATAAAATATAATGAATACATAAATTTTCTAGAAAATAATGTTGTAACATTTTAATGGTAGTAGTGAAGTGTAAAAAGTTGATCAAATTTGAAATAGAAAAAACAATTATGATCAGATATTTTCTGATATATCAATTAGATAATTAAAACTTGATGTTCTCCAAGCCTTTAAGGCAATGTTCCCTAACCAGCCTGTGTTTCAGAATTTGTTTGGGAGTCGAAAAAATACACATCCCGAGCTGTACTACAGCTTTGTGAATCAGGTTATCCTAGGTAGCTATCATGCGTATTTAATGTTCTAAAAGCCCATCATGTTTCATTTTCTAAAAGCCCATATTTATTGTTGTAGCACCAAAAATGTTGTGTAATATCAAATTAAACTGTGTAACACATTTCAAAAAATAAAATTTCAATGTAGGGCTGAATGAATATGCAACTTTAGTGCTTTCGGTCTCAGAAGGAAAAAGTAAATGATAATACAGCATTCTATAATAATGTAACATAACTCACTTCTAAAGAATAGTAGAATAAAGACACACTCTCATTGAAATAAACATAATTTCAGTTAATATTGGCATCAAACTGTTCCTGGACCAAACTGAGGGTCAGGCTGCTATTTCTCACTGCCCAATAACGAGATGCAGATGAACTGGGGAGAAAGTTTTTATTTATGTAACCAGTTACAGAGAGAAGGCCTGAAAATTACCTCCTGACCAACTCAAAATTACAAAGTTTTCCAGAGCTTATGTAGCTTCTAAGCTATATTTCTGTGTGTAAGTGTGCATTTAGAACTTTAATGTTCTAAAAGCCCATCATTTTTCTGTTGATCAGAACTGAGTCAAGAACCATGTTTCTAAGGATACTTTTTCTTATTTCCCAGAGAAGGTATGAAGCTATCTAGTGGAAAAACTTTTCTAGAGTTTCAAAAAAGATCTATATGATTGATTTGTTGGTGATAATATCGACAATGTTGATGGCTGAGATATTTGGATTATATTGTCTTTGTGTGCCTATATGATTCCTCAAGACTTAGCTAATTTTCCACTTACATAGTTACTTATTATAAACAATACAAATTAAGATCATTTACATTGAAGAAAAATAAATTTCTATTTAATTAAATTCTCTACCTCTGGGTCAACATATACAGTTATGTCATCTTTTTGAACAATTACAGATGTGTTGTTTTTAAAAATGTGAATGTGTTCTGAGAAATGTGTCCTTAGACAATTTCGTGAGGGTGGGATCATAGGGTGTAGTTACACACACCTAGATGGTGTAGCCTACTACTTTTCTAGGCTACATGGTACAGCCCTTTGCTCCTAAGCTACAAACTTATATAGTATGTTACTCTACTGAATACTGTGGGCAATTATAATACAAAGGTAAGTATTTGTATATCTAAACATACAAAAGTTACACTAAAAGCATAAAAGACAAAAATGGTATGCTTGAAAGGGGCACTTATTGTGACTGGAGTTTGCAGGACTGAGAAGTTGCTCTGGATAAGTCAGTGAGTTAGTGGTGAGTGAATGTGCAGGCCTGAGACATTATTGTACACTACTGTAGACTGTGTGGAAACTCTACACTTAGGCTGCACTACATTTCTTTAAAAACATTTTTAATGTTTTTAACTTCATTAACTGTAACTTTACTTTACAGACATTTTATTTTGACTATTCTCTAGTAACACTTCAAACAAAAACACATTATACAAATTTACAAAAATATTTTAAGATTCTTATTGTGTAAGTTCATGTTCTATTTTTAATTTTCTTAAAGGTTTTGAATTTTTGCTAAAAACTAAGACACAAACACACACATTAGCTTAAGACTTCAATGGGTCAGGAGCATCAATACTATTCTTTCAAATTCCCTGTTTCAACCCACTGGAAGGTCTTCAGGAGCAATAACACCAATGGAGCTATGTCAGCTGTTATAATAACAATAGTTTCTTCTGGAATGTCTCCTGAAGTTAATGCCTGAAACTGTTTTATAGTTAACTTTTTAAATATTTTTGCAAGACTGGCAATGAATAGGTCTGTTTATACTAGCATCACTCAAACACGTGAAAAATGTTTGTGTACTCTGACATTACAACCGCTATGAAGATACTAGCTGATAGAATTTTTTCAGCCCTATTAGTCCAATGGTACTACCATCATGTACGTGGTCTATTGTTGAATGAAATGTAATTATGTAGTGTATGCATGTATATAATCAGAAATTCTTCATGAGTCTTCTTTTCTGAACTCCAAAACTTTTATTGACACAGTCCACTATGCAACCATTAAGAATATATGGTTAACATCTGAGATGAAAGCTATATGCCATCCCAGCTTTATAATTTTTATTTTCACCAACATGAATTGTGGTGGTTGTGTATTAGTCTCTGAACTAAGCTGTCAAATATATATATATATATAAACTATAGCCACCATATCTTTGCTGTGCTTGCTTTAAATGTTTTACCATTTCTTCAATTAACCTTCATAACAATATTGTGAGCCATTTATTGTCATCATCACTTTAAAGACAGTAAAATTGAAGTTCAAAGGTATACACTAAACAGCTCAAGGTCATTCAATTAGTAACTGGCAGAAATGTGATCCAAAGCAGTCTTTTGTTAAAGCCAATGATATCTGTCAGACAATCCTAACTGTGTGACACACTATAGATGGCAGCATATAGTATTAGCGTTTTTAAAGACGACTGTAAAAGATAAATCTCCAAGGAGCACTGAAGTGATCTCACAAAATGCAATTCTACAAAAGGAATGTCTTCCTGGGATAGGAAGAGATAGAGCATCTCAAACACCTAAGATAGATTGACAGCTTGTCAGTTACCATCACAAAACATCATACTCATCTCTGTAGAATTTATAAAAATGGTTTTTCATTGGTTGTGTGGAAAAAAATCATAGGGCTCTGGCCTTGTATTTGCCACATGAGTTGCCTATAAACTGATGGACTGATTTTAATTTGGCCTTGGCAGCTTTTGTTACCCTCTGAGGTATTAGTCTTGCTCTGTTCCAGACCTTTTCCTTGAAGTCTGCCTTTGGACACTACTCCTCTTCTAAAGATTTGTCCCTGGGGTCCTAGGCAGGCTGTCAGTCATAACTTTGTTGGCCATGAACAATATGGTGTGTCAAAACTTTAGTAATTTTGCCAGTTCTATTTTGTAAGAAAACATACTATAGTTGTCTGGAATGATAATCTATATTTTAAGAATTTGGTTAGAAAAAATAGAACTCATTCAATGCAAGTAATGTTTTCACTAGTAGAAATAACAACTATATCATTAATAATACTGTTTTTATCTAAAAACACTAGGTTTTTGCACATGTGATTCCATATTCTGCTTCACCTACCTAAGCACTGTTAAATGTACATGTACTCAGAAATGGATAGTACTTGAGAAATATTAACCATATTCAAACTAACCAATAAATCTATGCATTAGGAAAGGTATTCTCAATTTCACAAAGTCTGGTGTCATAATAAATTTGCCTAATTTCTCTTACCATCATTTCTATTAATGGTAGCATTACATATTTGTATATCTGTATACTAAATTTGATTAGATAGGATGAAGTTTCTCTTTTTTTGTGTGATATTACTTCTGCTATTCTCTTGCTTATTCTATCACTTGCCTAATCATTTTAACAAATTCTATTCACCTTTATGGTCCAATAAAACATGATTACTCTAAATAGATATATCAAGAAAAAAATTTGGGTTTTATAATTTCTAATTGAAAATATACCTACCATTGTATTGGGGCTGGTGTTTAGATACACAATATTATCACACACATTAGAAATCCTTAAAATTAAAATAATAAAGGTATTTTTATTTCCTGCTGTAATTATCTCAAAGTGTTATAATTTTTGGCATTATTCGAGAACATTTATTTTAGCAAATAAGCAAGTTTCTTAAACAATTACTAAACATAATAATATAAAGGGAATGTTACATTTGTCTTAAATGATTAACGGATACAATTGTCAAGAAAATTGTATGACTGTAGTAGTTGTTTTATTCTTTATGTCATAAAAATGTAAAGACATTACTTTTATTTTCCCATAATTCCCAGAAATACAGAAAAAATCCCTCAATCTCCATTTTATTTTGTTTATAATAGTCAAATTCTAGGAAAAGTGACATCACTCACAAGCATATGTTCTTAATAAATAATTAGTATCAAAAATTATGCAGATACAATGATTTTTCACAGTTCAGTATTAATATAGTAACCATTCTTAAAATTTAAGAAATTGAAATACTATGAGAAATAGTATATTTCCACTTCCTCATTTGACATATTTACTGTGCACATACTGTATTTAAATTTCACGATTCTATTGAAAGTAAGAATTGAAAGAGAAAATCTTTATGATATTTTATATCAAAGAAAGACATTGTAATAATTCTCTTTAAAAGATGTGACTATATACTTGGCTGGGAAATATGATGTTTTCTATATTTAGTCCTAGTGAATTGGACTTGAATTTCTAGCAAGCCTCAACATATCACAAGATGAAATAGTAAGTTCCTCTCAGAAAAGAACACAACATTGAAAAAGGGAGAAAGAGTGTTCAAACAGTGAAGTATAGAAAATAGATCTTCTGTCATAAAGATCTTGACAGTAAATGTTGAAGCAGTAGAAATCACAAATAATATTGGTTTTTATGTTATACATTCTGAGAATTTTTATAAAGCACAACTGGTTTATAATAAGGTAACAATAAAACTCTTCCTAAGATACTGTGTATGTTTTAACTTTGCTTTTGTATGAGTAGTAAAACAAATCTCTCTTGCTCACTCTCACTGGCTCTCTCTCCACAAACACACACACAAGCACATCTTTGCAATACAGAAATATATTTCACCTATTTTCTTTCTAAATTTTGCCAACTCTAAAGTTTTGAAATATAGTGACCCATCTTCAAGATACAGGTGATCATAATGAGAGTATTAGATGACTTCATTGTCTTTAACTGTAGATAATCACAACAATGTAAAGCATTTTACATTATGTGACAGTATAAAGCTGTTTATATTCAAGTACTTAAGCTACAGAACTGAAAATACAAAGAATATAAAATACAAACATAGAAATCTATTTTAATAAATTACTTTGCCTTTATAAAGTATGAAAAACACCTAGGCTTGACCAAAAAAATTTTCCCTTTAAACTCTGGAATCTTTTTCAGATAATGTTATCTTCTATTTCATGACATAGCTCAAAAAAATCTAAAAATTGATTGATTTCATTGAACATTAGGCTGTAGTGATACATATTTCACATATTTCATTTTTGTTCATTCACACAAACTTGAAAACATTTATTCACAGTGGTTGATATGTGGACTGTAAAAATATCTAATTTAAATATTTCATGTAAACATTCCACTTTTACTTGAAATTACACAGAAAGCATTCAAATTAGAACCCCTTTATATATAAAGATTCTCAGACTGTTCAATAACAAGAATCTTTAATCATTCAAAGAATATTCATGAATCATAAGCATCTTCCAAGCATTTTTCTATAGACTTTGACTATATAACTGTGGGCCAAATAATATTTCTTTCTTCACAGAAGTTTTAAGGTAGGCAACAGCAGGAAAAAGAACAGTAAATAATTAATCACCAATCTAAATAAGAAAATATAAGGCAAGTGATGATACTTGAATAAATGGTGAAAAAAGTGTGGAGGAAAGTATAGACAGTGTAGATATCTTGATCCAGGAATACCTGTTCTGAAAATGTCCCATCTAAATACAAACAGAAGGAAACAAAGGAACCAACTACAAGACTTTCTGGGAGTAGAGTGTTTTAGTTCATGGAAAGAACATGTGTAAATGCTTTAAGGCAGGCCGAGGCATGCTTGGAGGCTTGGATCTATAATGAGACCAGTATGGTTGAAGAAAGAGGAGGAGTAATCACAGATAATATCAGAGAGGTAGTAAGAGACCGAGAATAGCATAAAAGCCTTCATAAAACTTAGTATTTTATTCTGCATACTGTGGGAAGCCATGCAGGGCTTGAAACAGTGGGATAACATAATTGATTCATATTCTTAAAGAATCATTGTGGTTTATGGAAAGAAGAAAACCTGCAAGCGTAGAAGCAGGAGACATGTTAGACTGTCTTTTTAAGACAAGGTTAGGAATTATTGTGGCTCTAATTGGATTTGGAGCAATGGAGATTGTGAGAATGTTTGGATTCTGCATCCATTTGAAAGGTAGTGCTGAAAGGATTTGCTAATGAATTGGTTAGCAGTGTGAGAGAAAGAAAGCAGTCAGGAATGACATCAAGGTCAAAATGACCTAAACATTATTTTCCTCCTCAGAGCAAGTTGATATTAATGTTGAGAATTACTTACCCTGACATGCTGAGATTTACTGACACATGGGCTGAGTACATTTTGTTGTATTTTTCAAAGGTAATTAATATCAAAGAGACAATTGATAGACCAATAGAAATACATGACATTTTTATTTTTTACCATTTCAGCATGTGTGTAAAAAATTTTAACATGACTTAAACTGATTTTAGAAAACACAAACAGTTTCTGGAAGTATACCTCTACAATTTAAATGGTAAGTCATTCTAAAGATGCTTCTTGAGCTCAGGAAGTGTTTGATAAACAGGAACTCTGAGAACTTGAAAACTTTGAACAAGACTTTCTTTCTTTAAATGAATCTAATAGAGAAAAAAATATTCCTTTCAAGTAAAATGGTTTATTTATATAGAGGAGAGCAACTATCTGGACACCAGCTTAACTTATAGTTATATCTATGATGATATTTGTATGTATGCATTTCGTGCCTGATGCTCACGAACACGGTATTTATTGATACTGTCTACGACATGAAAATCTGTGATTAGTGGTGCCTCTCCAGTGGGGAGGGAAAAAGGGAGATAATATTTGTACTGGGGATATATAAATTATGTAAATGTATAGAATACAAGATGGAGAACTGTAGAGAGTAAACACGTTAATCAACACATGTAATTGTAAAATCAGCAAATGTTACAGAAAGTACATATCTACTGAGAGCAGGCATTTTTTTCTCTCCACTGCCATTTTTTCAGAACTTCAAAGAGTACCTAACACTCTAAATCCCTCAATAATCATTTGTACAATTAATTAATTATAACACAAAACTAGAAAATGGGAAACTTTATGTATCTTTTGAAGGCTTTCTTGAGTCAGGAAAAATTCAAAAAATTTCTGCCCAGAGCCTTGCATTTACAGAATATGCCTTCATACTTAGGTGATCAAGTAGTAATACAACACACTGAGCAAATTTTATTTGAAAGATTTATAAGGAATAATAGAAATGAAGAAGTGGAAGAAGGACATATATGATCTGTGACCTTTAGGAATTATAATCTAGTTGAGGAAAGACCCACATAGCAGGGATAACTTAGTTCATGGCATTCTAGTTTTCCTGTATCAAATCCCCAAATATAGCATTCATTTAACTGTGACTTTATTTATTGCTTTATAACTTCCTCTTTCACATGAATGAGCACTCCTTAGAGTGATTAAGCAGAACTTCTTGTTGAAAATTTGATATAAATGACCACTGAAAAAAAAAGAATTGAGAAGGGAAAATGAATTCTAGGGGAAAATATAAACAGATACACAATAATAAGAATGTGAAGATGTACCCAGAAAACCGTGAGTTATCTGTTTTGAGGGGAGTAAGAGGTCTCTTCAAATATATGAAAAAATAAGAATAGAAAGGGTCCTTCAGGCTAGAGTTTAGAAAACTATCAATGTCTGAAAAAGAAGGTTGGGCCTTGGATCATAAGCAGGGTCACAAACTGAAGGGTTTTAAAAAGTGAGAGACATGATCAAGGTTGTATTTCTAAAAGTGATTCTGATGTGGATGGTTTTGATTGATGGTAAAGGCAGGTCTTCAAATGTTGAAATGGCAGGAGCCCATTGAGCAAATCCAGTAGTCAGTTCATAAAATCCTGAGTAGACATAGAAATGGGAATAAAAGGAATTTTGGTGACTCAAATTGAAGGGAAAAACAAATAAAGAAGTGTTAGAAGTTACATCAAGATTTAGACGTGCTGGTTGGAAATAACATTAATAAAGATAAGAAAATTAGGAGTCCTGTGTGCACGTGTGTGTGCTTGTATCATCTCTCCATAAATAGAGTGAAGCTGAAAATATAATTATCTCAAAAACATTTCAGAGAATATGTTTCCAAATGGTTATATAGATTAATGACAGATCTGCACAATGGCCAACAATGGGACAATAATCAAACTGTCTCAGATGGTAATTAACTTAGTTTAAGAGTAGGTGACATTGGCTAAAAACCAAAATGTTGGAAGTCAGAGAAATGGAATAGGCACATAAATCCGGAATAGAGAGAAACATGTTAAGCAAGGACTGACCCATGTTAGATACTAACATGGAAGAAGTTGAGAATGTGCCGAGTTAAAAGGTGTGAAACTTTTATGCAGAAGGAAATAAAAGTAGAACCTAAAATAGCAAAAAAAAAAAAAAAAAATTCATAGGTGATATGGTTTGACCCGTGTCCTCACCCAAAATCTTCTCTTGAATTGTAATAATCCCCACAGGTCAAGGGTGGGACCAGGTGGAGATAATTGAATCATGGGGGTGGTTTCCCCCATGCTGTTCTCATGATGATGAGTGAGTTCTCTAAGAGATCTGATGGCCCTGTAAGAGGCTTCCCTCTTTGCTCGGCACTCATTGTCTCTCCTGCCACACTGTGAAGAGATGCCTTCGTCATGATTGTAAGTTTCCTGAGGCCTCCCCAGCCATGTAAAGCTGTGGGTCAATTAAACCTCTTTTCTTTATAAATTACCCAGTCCTTGACAGTTCTATATAGCAGCATGATAATAGACAAATACATTAGAATTTTTTATGAATTCTTTTTTTATTGTTACAGTTACCCCAAGAAGAAAAAAATGATAAAAATAAACATTACTTGAAATCTTTGACTCACTGCTTGGGTCAAATAGCTCAAAGCAAATGTTGTACAGCTTCATATCATTATTGCTGTATTATTTTTCAATCTTCACTTCTCAAAACTATATTAAACATTTCCCACTTTCATGTGAAGTCTGGTTAGTTGTTTACATAAGAACAATAGTTAGGATCCTCTATTATTAAAAAGTATGAATTTCTCTATATTTTTAATCTGATTTCTAAAATGGGTAGTGTATATTTAGAAGAGCCTTCTCAAGGCTTTGTCAGAGGTAACTGTATGTTGTATTTTCCCTAGCAAAGGGCTAATTTATAGAGGAGAACAACAAGTGCTGGAGCCTTTTCGAGGCTGGAGGGTGGGAGGAGGGTGAGGATCAGGAAAAGTAACTGATGGGCACTAATGGGTACAAGACTTAATAACTGGGTGGTAAAATAACCTGTGTAACAAACCCCATGATACAAGTTTACCTATTTAACAAACCCGCACTTGTACCCCTGAACTTAGAAGTTATAAAAAAGGTAGTACTAAAATTTCTAAATATAATAACAAGATTCTGACATGAGGAAGGAGTACTATGATTTGATGAGGCAGGTCTTGAATGACAACATATTTAAGGTATAGATTTCTGAATTGATTGAGAGAAAAAAATGATTTGCATTTCAAATTCATTCTTGCTAAAAGTGTCTTGGTCTAACTAAATTATATTGGTTTCCAAAAACAGAACAACTTTCTATTTACAAGTGACCCTTAGAAAATGGGTTTGATTTGTGTGTGTCCACTAATACATGGATTTTTTTCCAATAAAAGTTACAAGTGTGCCTGCTCTCCTGCCTCTTCTTTCAGCGCCTCCACCTCTCCTGCCTCTGACACTCCTGAGACAGCAAGACCAACCCCTTCTCTTCCTCCTCTTCAGTTTACAAAACATGAAGACAAAAACGATGAAGACCTTTATGATGATCCACTTCTATTTAATGAGTAGTAAATATATTTTATCTTTCTTATGATTTTCTTTATAACATTTTATTTTCTTTAGCTTTATTTATTGTAAAAATAAAGTTTATAACACATACAATATACAAAATATGTTAATTGACTTTTTAGGTTTTCAGTATGGCTTCCTGTCAACACTAGGCTATTATTAGTTATGTTTTTAAGGAGTCAAAAGTTATACTCACATTTTCAACTGTGCAGCGGGTTGGAACTCCTAACGCTTTGCATTATTCAAGAGTCAACTATATTTCCTTTAAGGTAATTAACCATATTTCAACATGGTTAGTCATATTAGCTATTCTTCTTTTTGATTTTTAGTACATTAATTGTAAAGATATTCACCTACACATAGTTGCTCAGCGAATAGCTGAATGACTCACGGAATGATTACGTGAATTAAAGACGGCCAATATATCTTCTTAAGAACTTTGTTGGATCAAAGTTGAAGATTATAATTGCCGATGTTTTAACATTCTCAAAAATCTTGTGAGAATTAAAACAGTGTTGTAATAAATTTTTATTTCAAATGCTCTTTTAACAAATGTGTTCCCTCTGATTCCTAAAACAGCCTTGCTGGGAACAAGAGTATATTTTACTGTTCCTAGTTTATAGGTAAGGTAATTAAAGCTTCTTGGAAAAGTTCCTTGACAGTACTAAAGGCTAAAACCTGGACAGACCTAACTATATAGAGCATTCCTCACTTCCAGTTTTGCTATTATTCACCAAACCATGATTATTTCATGCAATGGAAACATTGAACTGGACAATCCTCTTAAATTTCACTTACTCTGAAAGGCATTTACTCATCCCAGCATTCCCTAAATTCAAAGGAGAACTTGAATAACAACCTGGAAGACTCAACTACCTGACAGTTCCAGAGTTGACAATGATTTGGCTGGCTTTCAGCAGACAGTTCTGTTTAAGTGTTACTTCACTGAACAAGACACTGTTATGATAATGCTATTTCACTGACCTTCCCCCGCTTCCTGCCATAGACTTAAATTATCTGTGATTTTTGTCAATACAGTGCAAACCTCTGTGGATAAGAGCTGAAAAGGAGTATCATTTGATGAAAACCAGTGATAAGTTGAGGAAAATTGCTTAAGAAAAGTCCAATGTTTTCAACTTAATTACTTAAATGGAAGAATGAAAATGTTTTCAGATATCTTGTTTTGATGTGAATAAATAAATCAATTTACGTATTTTTTATAGTTGGAAGATATGTATTATATATTTCTTTTTTTAAATTTTATTATTATTATACTTTAAGTTTTAGGGTACATGTGCACAACATGCAGGTTTGTTACATAGGTATACATGTGCCATGTTGGTGTGCTGCACCCATTAACTGGTCATTTAGCATTAGGTATAACAATGAAAAGGCTTGAAAAAGAAAATGAACAATAATTAAGTAAATGTAAATAACTAAGTCATATTTTTGCCCTTGTTGTCAAGAAAACTGATTTCCTGAAAAAAAAGTCAATTTAAAATTTAAGTTTTAAAAAGTAAATGGTTATACCATCCTATATCCTGTTTAATATGTTATTTTTATGCCAGAGTTCAGCTTAAGTTTCATGTAGAGCTATCAATACTGGTGATATAAAATTTACCTTTCAGCCCAGTGCAGTAGCTCATGCTTGTAATCCCAGCAGTTTGGGAGGCTGAGGCAGGAGGATCACGTGAGGCCAGGAGACTAGCCTGGGCCACATAGTGACACACCATCTCTACAAAAACAAAACAAAACAAAACAAAACAAAAAAAAACAGAGAACTCAGATCTACATCAAAAAGGAAGAGTATTTGAAAAGAAATGAAGGTAAAATAAAATTTACCTTTTACTGACTTTGACTTAGGAGAAGATTATAGTTCTTCATTAGCAATTGTAAGACAGAGGCAAGAGTCTATGTTGGTGAGAAAAACCTAAAATTCTGTGTTTTACTCTGAAGATTATTATGGGATTCTCTCTCTCACCTTGCCTCATATTTTCTCGGCCTATCTGTCTCCATCTCTCTCTCTCAAATGCAGTATTCCTGTTAATCGTGAAGTACCTATAGATAAATATTCTCTCTAGGCACACATCTGTAAATATAATTTATTTGTTGTATAAAGAAACACATCTCCAAATATAGTATTATAACACGTCATTTTAGATTCAAGTATGTAAAGCATTTTTCTTAATTTAAAATTGGAATTTTTCAAAATTAGATTTTAAATATACAGATTGTCCAAATTCAAAGAAACAGCACTCATTCATTTAAAATAAATCTTTATTTTAATAAATAAATAAATAAGGGATTTTTGCTAAGAATTCATTTGCTTATTAAAATGTGTGCATTTAGCCTGATTATCTAATTACCCTCATAATGAAAAGAACATTTAAACTCAATATGAAGATATTTTTAAACAACTCCAATTTTTTAATTACATTGCATACATTTTTTTGTATGTGAGAGGAAGTCACATGGCACATCCTATTTTTGTGGCCACAGTATATTTTGTAAATACTTGTTACAGCAAATTGATGTCTTACTAGCACTGAAGTTAATAGTTAAATACTGATGAAAGTTAATGCTAGTAATCAAGTCCTGATATTAGTCACCCAGCACTTCCATATCTGGGGCAATATTATTGTTTATTGAGACATATTTTGGTTCAGTATTAGAACATTTTGGCCCTAGGTATGTTATGGAGTATTTAGATTAAACCCAAAACAAATAGTTGATAAAATTTTTTAAAAATCCTATGTCATTTTTTCCTATCATTAAAATAATTTAAAGGCTACAAGATTGCTGTAAAATAAAACAACTATTTAATATTTTAAATACATTGAAAATAACAGAGGTCTACTTATAGCTTTGAGAATTTGCCTTTTTGTGGGGGGAAAAAAAGCCCCACAAAACAGAATTTAGCTAATTTGTACCTACCTCAAAATAGGTGAACTCTCAGCTTGGTTAAAATAATGTATAATTAATATTTCTTTATTGTCATTGCTTGTTAATTTGGGTTATTAAATGTCTGCTATTCATTCAATTCTAGGTCAATTCAAGGTCATTTCAAACTGAAACTCCTTTAGAAAAATCCTGCTTAATTTTTTTTATAATACTTTTATTTTACATTCAGGGGATACATGTGTGGATTTGTTATATGGTCATATTATGTGATGGTGAGGTTTGGGGTACAGTTGATCTTGTCGCCCACATAGTGAGCATAGTACCAAATAAGTAGTTTTTCAGTCCTCCCTCCCCTTCCTTCCACCCTTCTTTTGGAATTCCCAGTGTTTATCCTTCCCCTCTTTGTATTCCTGTGTACTTAGTAATTAGCTTCCACTTATAAATGAGCACATGCAGTATTTGGTTTTCTGCTTGATTTTAATCTTAAGCTTTATAGTCAGTATGCCCCACCCTTACAAAACCAGTACTTTACCTTAGTTCTTCAGTAAATATGAGAACCACTCATAACATGCAACAACAGAGAAGGGAAGCTTTAATATCATTTATGGATTTATTATTTTTCTATCATTAATTTGTTTCTCTGATAGACTGATTTATCTTTATCCTCATTTTTTTAAGTTAAATATATTCACATACTTTTAAAGCAGACATACATATGTAATATATATTAAAATTCATATTGTAACTTTTGTCTACTTACTTGTTAAACAAATTTATATAATTAAGTAGGTAACTACAAGTCTGCTTATACAAGTCATGTCTTTAAAGTAAGTCATTTTTCTGTAGTGTAGTTGTATTACTCAACTACTTAAAAATTATACTTTTACAAATATAATTGTAATTATGAAGCTCCTGTGTGTATATATAATGATGCCCTATCTTTGTGTTGTATTTTATTTATAAGTAACTGTCATAAATATCTGATTTTTGTAAGCCATGTTTCTGAAATGCATCACTCAGTTAAGTCACTCCACCAGACCTAGAAGATTACTAAATAAATATATTTAGAGAATTGCTTAGAAATTACAAACTTCCCTACTGCACTTTGCTACTTTTGTACCACCTACCATATTCTCTGCAACTCACCTGTTAAGATTTAATTTATTACTATAAAGGTATCTATTCATGGTTTTCCGTTTCAAACACAATATATGTAGTAATTTTAATACATTTCTGAGAATGTTCTCATCCATTCTGCTCATGGGCGAAAGTATTATATTAGTATGGTATATAAAGTGAAGCGTTGACAACGGTGGTGGAATTTTTCACAAGGAAGAGGACAATATGGAAAACATAAGAATGGGGAAGAGGAACTAGTCTTACATCCACTTTAAAGATCATAGGCATTTTAGGTAAAATGTAATCTTCTTAGCTTGACATCAATAGCCTTTGATAATAATTTCCCATATAACTTTTCAGCCATAACTATTTTTTCAATTTTGTCCCTGCACTCAACATACATGTAATTCCAAGTGAAGATAATTATTAAAATCCCCATGCCTTTTACAGCTTTCTTGATTTTAGGAAAGGAACTTTTCCTCAGTCCATTATATTCTTTTCATCTCCAGCTAGTGTACTTCCATTCATCTTCCAATATCCAATTCAAATGCCAACTCTGTGACATCTTTTTGTATTCCACCAGACAAAAATAATTGTGTTTCTTCTGACCCCTCCTTGTACATTTCATGGAATATGGCAAAGTATTTAATTCCACTGAATTGTAGCTATTGTCTTGCTGTCTTACCAACTAAAACAAGGACATTTTGGGGAACATGAGAATTTAAATTGAATAGTAACCACAAGATAATAACTCTGGGCATTGCATGATCTTCCTTTTAACTAATTAGAGGCCAAGTATATTGATGAAAAATCATTATGTAAAATTTGATAAGACTTTCTTCTAATACTAATTTTTGTTTTATGATTTTTCTTGTTTCATAAAATTTTGACAGAAATATATTTCTTATAATTTGCCTTCTTTGTAACTCCCCACTTTTGTTCCTAGAGCAACATGCTGTCCTGGCTAGCTAACGTGTTTATGAATGCAAGAAAATTTTCAAAAAGGGAGTTTGAAATTTAACTCCACAAACTACTGTCTGGATTGGAATGCTACATTAAATGTATTATAATTTTGTATGGACTTACAGGGATGGGGAATGAAAAGGATCCAAGGCCATATGTTGATATTCTTTTGATATGTTAAGAAATAATCTAGTGTTATTTTCTATTTCTTCTCAAATGTTTTTAGAGGTTACTTGGTACACTCGTCGACAAAACTTTGAAATGTTGATGTTTAAGGGCTGCTGATTGCTGGCAGCAAAGAAGTCCAACTGTGCTGGCACCCGAGATAGCGTCTCCACATTTTCTTCCAGGATCATCACCTTTGTTCTAAATAGCTCCCACATAGTGTGAACATTTGTCATATATTTTAGATTTTCTGCCTTGGCACCCAGGAAACCGGTATGATTGAGTAAACATATTAAACTTCCTCTGCATTTCCAGCCTGAACAGATGTTGAGTAGGAGCTGATCCACCCACGTTCAACCCGAGAGTCCACATCCACAGACTGTTTCATTTCCCTTTTTCAATTTACATAGAAGCATAGATTCTTGCTGGCATATATAAATGCGCCATTTAAGGCAATCAAAAATGGTTCCACATCTCATTTGATTTCCACAATTGTTGCTTTAACGATGGACTGCTGAGGAAAGAAAGTTAAGTTTCTCTGGCAGATCTTCCCTCGTTTAAGCAACATGTTCATGGAGAGCCAATATTCAATAATTACAGCACAATTCCTCACAATTTCACCATTTGCTAACAGTAAGCATTTTCACAATGTAAAGCTGATTTTCCTTTAACCAAATCAAACATGAAAAGATAGCTGCAAGCAATGGGCAATCTAGATCATTAGAAGACTGATATAAAATTAGAGGACATTGAGACTGGAATAGATTGCAAACATCAGGGAGCTCAGAAAATTTGTAAACTCTACATTTTGAGGAAATACGTTGTTGATGCTTTTACAGCTCTATGCAGCAACCTAACAAATAAAGGCTTAAAATAACTTATCTACAAGTTGCTTTGTCATTATTTGCAACTATTTCACATCATACAGCTTCTCTAGGAAGTCCTCAGCTTATTCACCAAAATAGAATTTCTAGCTATAATTCCATTCCTCTGTTGATACTATTTCTCTTGCCTATGAGACAAAGAATCAAAACCAAGTAATCAAAAATGTAGAATATTGTAGTGGTTATGTTTAATTTTCTAACGTTGTGAATGCTATCTAATCAAATGAAATATATGATTTAGCAGTCCCTATAAGTAAAAAGTTACAGAGTATACCAAGTCTATACATTGTAAGTAATTATATATTCCAAATATTATTTTTTATGGTAATGAAAGGTACTATGTACTGAACACTTAAATATGCATAAGCATGATGCTAATCTCTTTAGCTATTTCAACAATAAACTGTGTAAATACTGTAATCTACATTCTTTTTGAAGCACGGGTAGTTATAACATGGGTACTCACATTCCGTATTCTTTGTAGTAAGGGAAGTTTATAAAGAATGAGGCAGACAGAGACACACACACACAGAAATATGGAATGTACATGAGAAATATTCAATCTGATAAATTATATAATAAATCTTCACCTAACATAGTATTATGACAGCAAGGGACTGGTGGATAAAAGGAGCATTTCTATTTAAGTAGCACTGAAACACTTAAAATGGTACAAGGCTTGTTAGGTCAAAAAGGAGAAATCTAATCTCAAGTAAGGAAATAGCACGTAGAATTTGACAAAGTTATAAAATGTGTAATTTTTTAAATTTTATTATTATTATACTTTAAGTTTTAGGGTACATGTGCACAACGTGTAGGTTTGTTACAAATGTATACATGTGCCATGTTGGTGTGCTGCACGCATTAACTCGTCATTTAGCATTAGGTATATCTCCTAATGCTATCCCTACCCCCTCCCCCCATACTACGCAGCCATAAAAAAAGATGAGTTCATGTCCTTTGTAGGGACATGGATGAAGCTGGAAACCATCATTCTCAGCAAACTATCACAAGGGTAAAATGTATAATTTTATTTCATGTCAGGGAATACAAAAAAAAAAAAACAGAAAAGAGAACCGGAAGATTCAAAAGTACAACAGACCAAAGGAACAGGCTTGTGGGTGGTTAAAAAAAATACTCCCCCTGGTTTGTGGGCACAGATCAGTGAAAAATTTTACCTGGATGATAGATGTGAGAGGATTAAGAACACTTGACAAATGCAACCTGCACTGTCCTATTTCTGCTAGCCCTACTGCAATTAACCAGGACCATGAAACAAGCTGTAGGCAAACAACTGTGAGTAGAAATCATGTGTGTCCCTTTGGGTCAGTAGAAACCCCTCCAGTATTCTGTTCCTCTGCCAGGACAATGAGGAGACTTTGTGTTGAGACTGTGGAACCGGAAGACAAAAGCAACCTCAATGAATTCCTGTGTAGCAGCCAAATCCCCCAAAACTCACCGGGACTAGAGTGATTTTGTGAAAGCAAGAAATAAAATGTTTGATCGCTACATCTGCAATGCCAGTCCTATCTTAATTAGTACAAATTACCAGAAAGTACGAGAAACAAGAACATGAGCATTCTGGCACCATGGTCATTGGTTTTGAAGCAGAACATTATCTGTAACATTCCATCCTGAATGGTAGTGACGGTTTGTTATATTTGCCAATGTTTAGAGCCACAGTAGTGTATTTACATGGGTTCATTTGGATTAACCAGTACATATTCATTTTCTTTAGATGGATTTAATTTAAGTAACAAGCCTACCAGTGTCATTAAAAAAATGGACAAAATGAGCAGTGGAACATTTTTTGCTTCTTATTGAAAAATGAACAAATATTATTCTAGTAATGAAAGCTCTGAGTGCAATACAATGTCAACATTGAAGTGGTTCTCTCCTACCATTTAATGGATGAGTTCTAGGAAAGACAAGTTCTGTAAACAAAACACTATTTCCATGGCAACACATACTTCAGCCTTTAGCCTTTCATCACACAAAAAGAATTTTAAAACATTTTTTATTTTCATGGTTTGTAACAGCAATGGTGACCTCTACATCTCGTATTTTCTGGAAAATAGTAATTGGCAATGCCTCAGGCCTTACACTTTTTGGCCATTCTTCCAGGAGAGCTTTACCCAGGTTTCTCATTACTTATAAAAATTCAGTTCATTTTCCAAGGGCAGATACTTAAAGACAAATTTAGCCCAGCCATATATTTTGAAATGCATATTTTAGAAATAAATATTTTAAGTGTCAGATATGCCTCTCTCTGAGTCACACAACTGTAGATGCATATATGCTGTGTGTCTTTGTGGGCATGGGAAGACATACATGAGATTGTGTATGTGTATATGTCAATTATTTCTTATTAAAATTTCTGGAAATGATAGTATAAATAGCCAGTGATAAAGCATGATAGAGTATAAATGTAAGAAATAATCTTGTGTCTCCATTGACACACAGCATTATTACTGTGAAATTTGCAGATTCAACAAAGCAAGTGAATTATTTTATGGTTTGTGTTGGTTAGGAATTTGGAATGGGATTTAGCTGACTCTTCTGCTTCAGAGTCTTACGAGGCTGCAATCAAGGTAGCAGCCAACACTATGGTCTTACCTGAATCTCAGCTGGGGAAGAATCCTCTTCCACATTCATATGGTTCCTTACAGTATTCATCAAGTACCTGGAAGGCTGTTAACCCTGAGGGCCTCAGCTTCCTGCTAGCTGTTAGCTGATGGCCACACTCAACTCTGAAAGCTATGATCCTCTCCATGTAGCAGCACAACACATGACAATTTATTTCTTCAAAGCCAATGACAGAGAGTCTCCCAGCAAGACCATTTACAATCTCATGTAATGTAATCATGTTCACATAATCACATGGTCTGATATTTGCCATTTGCTACTGTTAGAGGTAACTCAGTTCCTGCCCACACTTAAGAGCACAAATGTGTTAACGCCAGAAGGTAGGGATTATAGAAGCCACACTGGAGCCTTATACCACAGAGATTTTCACCTAAATCCACATGATTAGAAATTACAGGAAAACAATTTTGTGGATCTCAAAAAATAAATTTTTGCTTATTCAGCATCATAAAATATAAGTAACTGCTATGTGGCAATTAGAGATTTTGTAAAATTGTGTTACAATTACTATTTATTCCCTTTCTCAAGGAAGTAATTTATAAAAATTTCACCAAATACCCAGAATAATTCTTTTTGTATTATTAATTTTTACCTGAGACTATACATTTTTAGAGGCATAAGAAAAGAAATATAGACACACCAATAACCAAAAATTTCTAGATTCAGATCCTGGCATGATTATTTTTGATGCTCGTAAAACCTTTTGTAAAGACATAATATGCCTGATTATTAGTTTTACTATCTATAAAATAAGTATAAGATGTGCTTGGTATGCTTATTATGGATTTTAAATATTATACGATTTGAAATGGACTGCTTTACAGTAGCATCTACTTAAATGACTGATAAATTATTGAAATACTTAATCTATATATATAAAAGTATATTTAAATTCACATATTATTAAATTTTCATATACTCATTTGGAAACTGTTTCCTGTTTGGTTAATAATTATTTGAATTTCTTATACTAGGTGAAAGCCATACCCCAACCTATTAGAAATTAATTAATTTCTGCTAGGGAAAGATACAAAATAATAATATAATCAGAATTATATATCTATATAATATGCTCAGAAGGAATATATCTCACAGAAATGGCAAAACAATTCTGCCACAGCTGTAAAATTATGTACAGTTTATCTGATTTGACTTTCTTGTACCATGAAGAACTTGCAGAAAATATAATATTAATTAAAATACACATGAAGAGTTTTGCTCATGTAAGGAGAAAGTTATATTTTGACATCATTCCAGCTCTGGTTAGGATGTTGGATTCCCTGGAGTAGATGTGGGATTCTGCATCACTTGAAAAAATACCTGAGCCTGTCTACTTAAGGAATTACTAAATATAGAGTTTGGAAGTCAGGCTTTTCTGAACTATAGATCACTATGGCAGCTCTATAACTATATCATGGTTCCAGAAGTCAGAGGAGTGTCATTTTCAACATTCTCGTATCTCATTTTAGGGGGACACTCCATGTTGACTACTGATAAAACTGCTGGTACATTCGTTCTTTTCTGCTTCTGTACACCAGGGATAGCAAATACTCCTCCAGGTTCATCTTTACTAAGTTGGGAGTGGTTGTGAAGAATGGCTATGACAACCAATTGGAGGTCCAAAGGAGAGCACACCACCATCAACTCACTCTGCCTGCTGCAGGGAATGATGGTGGCCCATATGCTACCAGTCTAACAAATGGTCTCCAAGCATGGTGACAGCTGTTTGTGCAGACTCTGGAATAACAAATTACAACTTCCTCATGCTCTCTATTAATCTGGCATTTGAAATGTACTACGGACTGAATCGTGCCCACCTTCCCCAATTCATATGTTGAAGTCCTAACTCCCAACGTGACTGAGTTCATCAAAATAGATCTTGGTACAGAGAAGGGAATGCTGCTGTAACAGGTACTTAAAATGTGGAAGCAGTTTTGGCACTGGGTAATAAGAGATGGCAGTAAGAGTTTTGAGGTGCATGCTAGAAAAAAACCCACATTGCCAAGGAGGGACTGTTGATGGACATTGGCTATGAATGATGACTCTGATGAGGGCTCAGAAAGAAAAGGAGATAGAGAGAAAGCCTCCAACTTCTTAATGAAAACATATGTAATCACAAATATAATTTTGGTATAAACATGATATTAAAGGTCATTCTTGGGATGTCTCAGACAAAAATAGGAACACATTATTGAAAATTGGAGAAAAGGTAATCCTTGTTATAAAGTGGCAAAGAACTTGACTAAAATGTGTTCTAGTGTTTTGCAAAAAATCAAAATTGTGAACAATGAAATTAGATAGGTAGTTGAGGAGATTTCAAAGCAAAATGTGATGGTGTGGCCTGAATCCTCCTGTTTGTAGTTAAATGTTAGAAGAAAGATTAATTGAGGAAGGTATTGTTAAGGGAAAAACAATCAAATGTAGAAAGATGTAGAAAATTCTCAATCTGAGTGTGTTGCAAAAAAATGAGAAGAGCATGTTCTAAGAGAATACCAAAGGTATAGCCAGACTATCACTTGATAAAGAGATTATGGAATAATACAGGCAGACACACTGCCAGTTTGAACTGACGGGGATGGAGATAAGATAAAGTGAAGGAAGCCTGAGGAGGGTCTTCTCAGATTCTACAGGACAGGACAACAGAGTTATTTGGCTGCAAACATACACTGTTTTTCAAGACAAGGGAAAAATAACACTGTAGGCAATTCAGAATTATCAGGGTCACCGGCTTAGTTTCAACTGGCCAGATGGCCTTTGCCAGCAGGGCCTTGGGAGGAAGACCTGTGCCTGGCAACAACCCCACTTAGGGCCTTGGGGGCAGAGTCACCACCCCAATCAGTCCAGAAGATGAGTCACTGAGCCAGAGGGAATTATTATCGAACCTTAAGATCTAATGAAATTTGCTTTGCCTGTTTTTGGACTTGCTTGGGAGCTGCTACTCCTTTCTCCATTTCTATTTCTCCTTTTTGGAATGAGAATGTTTATCCTATGCCTGTTCCATCATACTATAAAAGTTAGGTGGTATTTTGGAACCACACAACTTTTTTAGTTTCACAGGTTTGCAGCTTGAGAGAAATTTTTTTCGTGATGAATCATACCTAAGGTCCCACTCATACCTGAGTTAGATGATAATTAGATGACACTTTACACTTTAGAGCTGATGCTGAAATGAATTAGGATGTGGAAGACTGTTGGAAAAGGTGAATATGTTTTGCATGTGAAAAGAATATGAATTTTGGGAGACCAAGAGTGAAATATCATATACTGGTTTGTCTCCACAATTCATAGATTGAATCCTTAATACTCAATGCGACTGCATTTGCAAATAAAGTTTTTGGGAGGCAATTAAAGTTAAATAGGTCGTAAGTATGGAGCCCTAATTCAAAAGAATTGGTGTCCTTATTAGAAGAGATATCAGAGAAGCTCTCTTTTCCCATTCATGCACAAATAAGAGGTCATTTGGGCACAACAGCAAGATAATGGCTACTGAGAAGCTAAGAGAACAGGCCATTTTATCTTGTCAGCCTTTGATCTTAAACTTCTCAGCCTCCAGAACTGTGTGAAATACATTTCTATGGTTTAAGCCAACCAGTTTATGCCATTTTTGTTATGACAACCTGATTTGTCCAAAAAATGCATCTTGCTAAGTTAAGAAGCCGATCTGACAAAGGTTACATACTCTGTGACTCCAACTCTATGATATTCAGGAAAAGGCCAAACTAGGAGATAGTGGATACCGTGAATCCCAGTATTCCACCTATTGATCCCTCTTCCTCCCCTCCTATGTCCTCGGTAAGCACTGATTGGCAGTCAAACTATTCTGTGCAAATGTATAATGGCATGTATATAGTTAACTATAGTAAATACATGCCATTATACATTTTTCAAAACCCACAAAATATACAACCAGAAAGAGGAAACCAAATATATACCAAGGATTTTAGTTAATATTTCAATATTTTCTCATCAATTGGAACAAATATACCATGTTAGTGGGGGTAGATATACGAGAATTTTCTGAACTTTGCACTTAATTCTTCTATAAACCTACAGCTGTTCAAAAAATTAAGTTTGTTAATTTAAAAATAAAAAGTAACTAGATATTATAAATTCATTTTTTTTTTTCATTTAAACAAGAAACAATTATTGAATCCTTACTGTGTTGCAGGCCCTGTGAATGGTGCAGGGAAACTAATTTACTTCATGAATTTACCAATGGTAAATAATAGCAAAATGTAATTCTAAAACAAAGTTATTTGCTCAAAATTCCAAATTTTAAGTCAAATAGTCGGTTTTCATTTTAGAACGTCTGTTTTTGTTTGTTTTTCAAAGCTAAGCTTATGTTGTAAATTTGGCCCTGGTTAAGCTGTAACAAATATTATTTTGGCATTATGTGTAATTTGAATAGTAGAAATTCCTTTAAAGGCAGTATTTCCAAAATGTATTTTTCAATCTCCATGCCTTTTTGCTCTGCAGATATTTAAAATTAAGTTATTATAATCTAAGAAAAGTAAATCAGAATTGTGCAAACTATTTATCAATTTATCTGTTGATGGACATTTGGATAGCTTCCACCTTTTGGCTGTTTTGAATAATGCTGCTATGAACATTGGTGTAAAAATTTCCATTTGAGTCCATGCTTTTAATTTTTTTAAATACATATTTGGAAGTGGAATTGCGGGATCATATGTGTGCTATTAATTTTTAAGTGACTTTGTATCAAAAATAATGAATACAAATTCAATAAGCACTTTCGTAATAAATTGTTTTTAGTTTTTAAATAATTCTGCATAAATTAATCTTCTAAGGAAAATTACATGAAGCAGTTATAAACCTGAGAGCAATGAAGAGGGGAGGAATTACATATTCACAGAGTTGTAAGTGAACAAAGTTTCAATTTGGGTTTCATAGAAACCCAATTTCTATGAAAATTTCTATGAAATTTGGGTTTCATAGAAATAGAGTAGACTTGCCCCACATGCTTGCAAAATTGAACTGGTTTTAGTTATGCAAACAGACTATTTTTTAAAATTTTGATAACAGTGTACTATCACAGCATATTGTTACCCTGCTTTAAGTCACCATATATACGAAATAAAGTAAAATAAAAGCTCCTAAGACACATCTAGTTATTCCCTTGCAAAGCTTGATACTGTAAGGTTTCCCTGGAATGGTGATATTCACATGTATTAAACAATATCACAATTTGGTTGGTTGATCTTGTACTTACCGAGCTAAATACTCCCAAGAAGCAAATCACAGCAGTATTTAAAAGTTTTAGAAGCCAGGCACAGTGGCTCACACTTGTAATCTCAACACTATGGGAGGCGGAGGTGGATTATAAGGTCAGAAGTCCAAGACCAGCCTGGCCAATATGGTCTGTACTAAAAATACAAAAAATTTCCAGGCATGGTTGCAGGCACCTGTAGTCCCAGCTGCTCAGGAGGCTGAGGCAAGAGAATCCCTTGAACCCAGGAGGTGGAGGATGCAGTGAGCTGAGATTGCACCACTGCACTCCAGCCTGGACAACAGAACAAGACTCCACCTCAAGAAAAAAAAAGCTTTAGTAACTCTTTTACACCCTATAAGGCGTTTTATAAAATAGCAGTAAATCAATAAAATTTGAAAGTGGGCAGCATGTTAACCTTTAAACACGTTTTACTCTAGAATTCTATTTAACATATGCAGTTTGAGGCTGTATACTGTACAACTGTAATGAGAGATGAAGTTTGGAGAAGTAATGCTAGTAGATGCAGTCTTTGTCTACTTTCTCCTATGTAACTTGATTCTTACCCAGTACTTCAAATACTATCAATATACTGAACCCTCAATCAGTATTTCCAGTACTAAATCCTCAGTTGATATAGGTTCATGTATCAAATTGGTTTCTGAACAGCTCCACCTAAATGTCTAATGGGTGTTTTATATTTCATGTTCTCAATACACTCCTTCCCTCTCCCAAACCTTGCCCCAGTAACAGTCAGTTTTAGGAAATGGCAAAACCATGAACTCCAGTGACACAACCAGTGGAATAAATCCTGAGTGGTGTATTTCCCTGACAGAAAGTGCTTCATTAGCAAGTCTGCTTCTAAAACTCTTTACAAATCCATACACTTTTAGCTATTTATAGCTTTCTTAGTCTAGTCTATGTCACACTAGTCATATTCTCTCACTTGGACTTAGAAACATAGTCTCCTAATTAGTTTCCTTTTTTTCCTCTGATTCTCCTCTTCTTTTTCTCACCTATAATCCATTCACCACTCTCCTTAATTGCTGCTATAATTTTTCCTCACTTATTTAAAAATCCAATATCTTTATTATGGTTCTTTGTATGAATGGATCCTGCCCTCTTCTCCAACGTGCATCTTAACTTGTATGCAGACTTCAGAGTAAGTAGCATTTAAAAATTTGTAATGTGTTAGTGTTTTGTTTTTTTATCAGTTTTTTTAATCATCTTCTTTAATGTTTAGGTGATTAATTAGTTTGAGTGACAGCATGCCTATGGAGTAAATCGTAACATTAAAACTTGGTCAATTTCATATCAATTTATTTTATATATGATGGGTTTCAGTGGGTCAATGATTCGATTTTAGCCAGAAGTGTGCTGAGTGACTTCTGGGTAAGATTTTGTTTTCCTGAAACAAGAGAAATGAGAAATCAAAGTATCTTTGCTTCCTACCTTGAGTGCCATTATAACAAGAAATGGTGCTTTGAAATGTATCAGTCATCTTGTAAGAAACACTGTCAGTGTAAAGAGAAAAAATAAAAACCAATGAAAAAACAAGCAAAAATATGCTGAAGCTGGCAGAACATCTGGGTCCTTGGTAATACTGGTATACAGGGTGAGTCAATTTGAAATTTCTTATAATGTGAAATTAAAAATCTATTATTGTTTACGATTGTATCAATTCTCTATTGCTGATTAACAACCCTCCTTAAAATTTAGTCTCTTAAAATAACAATTCCTTGTTGCTCCAAGATTCTGTATGTTGGGTCTGCAGTTCTTTTGATCTTGATCAAGCTAGACTGATCTTGGCTGGACTTGATCATGCAACCATGGTCATCTAACAGATCAGATGCATTTCACTTTGGCTCTTCCTGGCTGGGCTTTCTCATATAAGTTTTGGGTCCGTGGCTTGGACAAATGAGATAAATAAACTAAGTTGTGCATAATGTTTTATCTTCCAACAGGCCAGCTTGGACTTGTTCTCATGGAAATAGCAGGAGTCCCAACTGCAAGAGTTGCAATGTCAAGGCCTCGTCTTATAACTGGCACACAGGTCACTTCCACCATATTCTTTTTGCTAAAGAAAGTCACAAAGTCAACCCACGTTCAAGTAGAGGGGAAACTGACTCCACCACTTGATGTGAAGAGTTGGAATATCACAGATATTGTTTCTTGTGACTTGCCATAGCATATTTTCTCACACTAACAACTCTATTTCTTCCCAAATTCTGAAAAATTATTTTGTTGGCTCTTCCTATACTTGATTAATTACATTAAGTTTTCCATTTAAATGTTATCTCCTTAGAAAGACTTTATCATTTGTCAAGTAGCTCTATTCTCTTCATCAGTTACTCTATTTTCTCATTAGAATATGAACTTTGTAAAAATAGGAACTTTATTTATGCCAGTAGTATATATACATTTTCTGTTACATGAAAAGTACAAAATGTTGACTTCATTATGTTTTCTTTGCCCAGATGCTTTCTTCAGTCTACAACTCCATGACTGGAAAATTTTTTGTATTTTTAGTAGAGACGGGGTTTCACCCTGGTCTCGATCTCCTGACCTCGTGATCCACCTGCCTCAGCCTCCCAAAGTGCTGGGATTACAGGCATCAGCCACCGCACCCGACCAATACTAGTGCCCTTTTAAGAAGAAAGCAAGAGACACCAGGGATGTGTGCACCCAGAAAAAAGGCCATGAAAGGACACAAAAAGAAGGTAACCATCTGCAAGCCAAGGAGATAGGCCTTGGGAGAAAACAACCCTACAGGTACTTTGATCCCAGGCTTCCAACCTCCAGAACTGTGAGAAATCAATGTTGTTTTAGCCTCCTAGTCTACAGTAGTTTCTTATTACAGCACAAGCTGACAAATGCACCAACAAAGTCACATCCTCAACCCTGACAGTAGCGGTGTGAAGTATATTCCCCCCACAGAGCAGCAGTGGGAGTTACATGGTATTAGCAAGAAATATATGAGCTGCTTTGATGAAGACAGCAATAATTTTGAACAATAATCTCATCTAGCAAGCGTATTTTGCTGGCTGAGTGAAAAGATATAAAAATAATTTTAATTTGGTTCCAGTTTTCCCTTGACCTAGTATTTTAATTGTAATCGGCATTTATTATCTAGACTGATATAACACAAATCCAAATTCCTAAAATCTGTGAGCTTTTTGATGGAATAAAAAAGATGAAAACAAAACAGACTCCAAAAACACCTGAAAATATAACTATAATTATTCAAAAGCAAAATTATTAAAGATATACTTCAAGTTTGAGTTTTTAGACATGGGCCATTAGTTGTGAAAATGGAAGTTGTGTAATAGGTGTGTCTTTGGACTCATGGGTGAAGCCTCCAATATCAAAAAGTCTTGTATGATACATTCATATTTTAACAATTAGTACATTGTCTCATATAAGTTAACATAGATATATGAATATTCACCAATCATGAGCCCTGTTCTTCATAACGTTTAATCTTGAAGGAGAGATGGAGGTGGAAACATACTTCCAATTATGAACATTGACTAATCAAAACAGAGACTTAAGGGATAAGTAAGATAGATCTCCAGAGATGGTAGAAATGGATTTTTTTTTCAATTTTCAATGATTTATTGCTAATGTATTGAAATACGATTTATTCTCATATTGATCTTGCATTCAGCAACCTTGCAAACCTCGGTTATAATTGAAAGTCTATCACTTGTTCTCTGTAGATGATTTTTGTCTTCTACAAATAAAGTTTTATTTGTTCCATTTCAATCTATATGGTTTGTATTTATCTTCCTTGCCAATTTGTGCTGGCTAAAACCTGTAGTAAAATAGAAATAAAAAATGTTGATGAGGATACCCTTGCCTTGTTCCAGATGTCAGGGGAAAACATTCAGAATGATGTTAGTTGTAGGTTTTTCAAATATCCTCTTATCAAGATGATGTTCTATTTTATTCCTAGTTTGTTGAGAATTTTTATCAGAAATGGCTGTTGGATTTTGTCAACTTTTTCTCTCCATCAATTCATACGACCATATGGTAATTCTCTCTGGATTCGTTAATATGAATTACATTGATTGATTTTCAAATGTTAAAGCAATCTCGCATTCCTGGGGTTAATGCCACTTCATCACAATATAGTATCCTTTTTAAACATTATTATATATTTAAACATGTGTAAATATATATTTGCTTTTGGTTTTTTAATTTATATTTATTTTTAAAAATTTTTTCAGATAAGGTCTCCCTCTATCGTGCAGGCTGGAGTGCAGAGAAGTGATCTCCGCCAACTGGACTTCCCCTCCCAGGATCAAGCAATCCTCCCACCCCAGCCTCCTGAGTAGCTGGGACTGCAGGCATGTGCCGCCACACTTGGCTAATTTTTTAAGGTTTTTGTAGAGATGAAGTCTCACTGTATTGCTCAGGTTGTTCTTGAACTCCTGGGCTCAAGCAGTTCCATCCTTGGCCTCCCAAAATGGTGGGATTACAGATGTGAGCCACCATGCCTGGCCCTGCATATTTTTTTAATGATTTCTTTTAAGATCAGCTATTTTAGTTAGCTGTTTTTTTTTTTTATACTTTAAGTTTTAGGGTACATGTGCACAATGTGGAGAAAATAGGAACACTTTTACACTGTTGGTGGGACTGTAAACTAGTTCAACCATTGTGGAAGTCAGTGTGGCAATTCCTCAGGGATCTAGAACTAGAAATACCATTTGACTCAGCCATCCCATTACTGGGTATATACCAAAAGGACTATAAATCATGCTGCTATAAAGACACATGCACACGTATGTTTATTGCAGCACTATTCACAACAGCAAAGACTTGGAACCAACCCAAATGTCCAGCAATGATAGACTGGATTAAGAAAATGTGGCACATATACACCATGGAATACTATGCAGCCATAAAAAATGAATTCATGTCTTTTGTAGGGACATGGATGAAATTGCAAATCATCATTCTCAGTAAACTATCGCAAGGACAAAAAACCAAACACCACATGTTCTCACTCATACGTGAGAATTGAACAATGAGAACACATGGACACAGGAAGGGGAACATCACACTCTGGGGACTGTTGTGGGGTGGGGGGAGGGGGGAGGGATAGCATTAGGAGATATACCTAATGCTAAATGACGAGTTAATGGGTGCAGCACACCAGCATGGCACATGTATACATATGTAACTAACCTGCACATTGTGCACATGTACCCTAGAAATGGATATTTTAAGAAAAGGATAATAAACCCTAAAATAAATCTCAAAAGTTTTTTTCATTAATTTAAGTAGAAGAAACAGGATGTTTTTAGCTACTTATTCACCTTAGAAATTCTTGCATGGTTTAATTGGCCCTGCATATACATGGAGTGATAGGTGGTAGTTCCCTCCCTTCTGCTCCGAATTAGGGGGCCAGAATACCACTTCCCTTCTTTTCTCATGGCCTTATTGGCATTACACTGTGTTTTGATGATAGCTGGTTTAAGACAAAAGCCATAAAGGGAATACTAATGGTCTGCATTTACGTGGTTTAAAGAAATCATATATTGTTGTATATTAAAGGTATCAACGTAAATACAATTATGCCCTTTTTGCTACATTAAAACTTGACTGTAACTTTGAGGGCTATGGTTTTAAAACTGGTTATGTGAGTGGAAATGCATGGTTCCTGAAACTATTTCCACATTCCCTGAGGTTTAGTAGAAGCTTCAAATTTCCTACTGTTTCTCCAATTGAACTTCAGTGCTTATCTAAGGTCCATGTTAAAGTAGCGCAAAAGCTTTCTTTTGGAAAAAAAAGATATCCATAGCTAAAGTGTAGTTGGAAACCTCCATGAAATTCTTTACCTTCACATACCATATTTTTATGTTGTTTCCTCTTTATAACAATTTAAAACAATCTTGAAGCATTTTGTTGACTTTATTATGTTTTCTTTGCCCAGATGCTTTCTTCGGTCTACAACTCCCACATTTTCCGTAACACCACTTATCACATTGTGCATTTATTTTCTTAGCATTATGTAGAACAAAATTTCACAACTGGCCATGAAACAAGGGCACAGGGAGAACTGGGGCAAACATAGTATTTGGGAGTGTACCTCGGTGAGAGAGAAACGTATCTAATTGATATAGACAAGGTCTAGATAATAAGAAAGAAGCAGGTGTCTCTTTCATGCACAATCCTCCTCTAAAAGCACTTGAAAGGGTTAAATTTTGAGACAAAAGAGACCACTCTAAAACTTCAGGATCTCGGCTTACTCTTGGTCATTGCTCATGTTCTACCAGACATTGTCCCAAACAGCTAAAAGTGTAAGCCTTGATCTCTGTGGTATTTTATAATTTCAAAACAAAGGAGCTCAGAGATGGAAAACTGAGGCTCAAAGAAGTCAGGACAAGGTGGTATCACAAAAGAGGAATGCTTAAAATACCAACTGATCTTTCCTCCTACCTTTAAGTTGAATGGCTCATAAATTATCTCATATGTCTCTACATATTACAAGAAATAAAACTATGTGGTTGCATGGTCCTCTGACTACACTTCCCATTAGAAATCTACAGACAAAAATCTCTTCTTCATGTTTCTCATATGAAGTCTAAGCTACATCTGACTTCAGTGAAGATGGCAAATAGCTGTTCCTCTTCCTTAAGCTCACCGTATATTTAACAAAAACTCTATTAAATAGCCCTTCCTCTCTCTTCCTTAAGCTGCAATGAAATTATATGTTATCCTTATTTTAGGTTGGCATTTATCTTACACAATTAGCCTCTTTTTCTGTTCTGTGTCTTTTGACAAGGAGTTTTGTAGGTCATAACGTGAGTCAGTGCAACATGAAGATAAATTGCTTGGAGTAGGGAAAAAACAGAAAAAAAAATGGGATTGACAAAGAGGAAAGGAAATTGGTCAGGTTAGCTAATGAGCCAAGAATGTGAGAACATATATTTACTGATCTTTTTTCTTCCTTTCTGCATCTATAAAGTATCTCCATTTAACAACCTCCTGGGCTTACAAATGTATAACAAGAAAAAAATATGTGAAGAATACTTTACTGTCCCTAATTACCAATTTTGCCCTGGCAACCATCTACTAAAACTAATAATAAAAAGAAGCATGATTTGTTTCTCCTACATTTGGCTGAATTTAGTTAAATTAAAAATAAGGAGTTATTGATATTAGCTTCAGAAGATAAAGATCCAAAGATGACTTGAGCAGTGATTTAACCAGAAAGTGATTAAATTCTGTGAATATATATGACAGGCCTTATGTCTGAAGATTTTTATATTGACTC
Organism: Pongo pygmaeus; assembly: GCF_028885625.2. Classification (NCBI taxonomy): domain Eukaryota; kingdom Metazoa; phylum Chordata; class Mammalia; order Primates; family Hominidae; genus Pongo; species Pongo pygmaeus. The sequence continues at coordinate 28,032,234 of NC_072392.2, read as the reverse complement.
TTCTTACGGGCCTTGTTTTAAAAGATGCCAGAATAAATATCTAATAATCTAAGGCAATGGCTAATGGAAATGCTACTGTTACAGCTCGAGGGTAACATATTTGTTTAAGAAATAGGTGTACTAGCCTTCTCTGAGACTCTTTTTCCGTAATTAATGATTAATTGTATTTGTACTATAAATGATGGTGTTTGGATAATGATTACTGACCCATATGCAGCTCCCAAACCACAGCAAACTTTGAAAATTCAATTACAAGTCCAGATGCTGTATACTGCATATGTAAACTGTTTCAGGAAGGAAGATTGCATATTAATAACTTAGTCTATGTGGGTTATCTCTGCAGGCTACCGGATATTTTGCAGAAATAGTTCTTGGGGAAAGCAAAAGGTATACGTATACAGACACTAGACAGTTTCAAGTTTATTTCAACATACAGCTACATTACATGTTTACTCATAATTAGTATTTTTGTTTCAATTATTAAAATCTCTCCATTTTTTAAAATTACTTATTTGATTAATATCTTTCAAAGATAAAAATAAATCTGAAGTATCAAGCTGTGTATTCTTGATACCACAGAATATTATGTCATTTTTGTGTGCTCAAACTGACTTCCTTCTGATTATAGAGTACAGAATAGCAATTGACATTTTCTGGAAAACTGTAAAAACCAACACTTTCATAAATGAAGACCACCACCAACCGAAATTTATATCTAGTAGTAGATATGTCCAATTTTAAAAAAAAATAGCATTTATTAAGTTTTACTGCTTATTATAGTTATTAATTAAACTATTTACCCAATCATGTATTTTCTAGACACCTCCTATGAACCAGGATCTGTACTTGCTGTCCCAGTTATAAAGTAAAACAGCCTGTCCTTCCTGCACTCAAGGTGACAGCTCCATAAGTGGGGAGCTTGTTGAAAATGCAGAATTTGGGGAACTATTCACAGAGATTTTTATTAAGTTACACTGAAAAATCCTGGGAATAGCTATGATCTCCTGTCTGGTGATTTGGATGTGATAGTCTCTTAAACATATTTTGAAATATACTTGCCCAAAGAATGGCGAAAGACCCAGCCATCCCTCCTCATGTGGCTGCTGAGGGAGATATATTCATAATAAAAAAAACTGCCCAAAACAAAGTCTCCTTTTTTTTTTTCATTTATTTTTTTCTACCACTTCAGTTCACATCTTATTTTCTTCCATTTAATAGTTTTCTGCTGTTAGACAAGACAACAGGAAATTTGGATGCTCCATTCCACACCAAATGAATCAGGACCTCGAGGTGGAAAAAAAAAAAAAGTGGAGATCTGCTTTTTCTTCTTTTTCTTTCTTCTTTTCATTAATCTCTATCTGGAGAAACATTGGTCTTGGAAATGAATTGACATAGTAACGTGACCTTAGACAAATCAATTAAGTTTCTCGACCCCTGACTTTTTTTTTTATCTGTACAATGCTGTTTTTACTAAGGATTTATTAATGTCCTTCCAGCTCTGATATTTTCTTATTGATTCCAATTACATTTCAGCTTTACTCATTTTATTTTTGATACAAATTCCTTTGATGGAATGTCTTTAAACAAAAAATTTGAGATTTAAAAAAATTGTAATCTTTGATAACTTCTACATTTATCATCCTCCTTATTTTAAATTTATTTTGTTTATCACTATGCTAATCTTCAAGTCTTGAAGTCAACTCAGACTGGAAAATATATGAAAGCCCAGTTCTTGTTTCTTTCCTATTTGCATTTGCTTTTTATAGAAATCTGGAAAAATTAACAAATTATAAAATGGTTTACTAATTATTTCAAATATCTTTTCTAGGGTTTCTAACTGCTTTTCATTCAATGGAGATGACAGTTCCAAATATAATCACCTTTGTAAATGAAGAGGATTGAATTTTAATCGGAAGAATGAGAAAATAAAACTGCTATGATTAGAAAAACTTGAGGATTATTCTAACCAGCCAGCAAAGATCTTTAAAAACTTCAGAAGAATTGCAGAATTAAAAAAAAATTATGTGGCAAGAACTCTCGATTGGATAGATAAATACAGGTAATAGATATCTTTGAGGTAAAATAGAACCTCAATTTAAATAGATTAATGTAAGAATTTAAAAAATGCTGATGAACTTGATATATTACAATAATCTTTCCTGGGCTGAAGGAAATATAAATAGGAGCAAGCCACAGTGGAAAAAACATACAATCTGTCTCACCATGTGAGAGGGTTGTCCTGAAAACATCTGACACCTGGAATGCCCTTTTCTCCAAGTATGCAAGTCCTCCAAATATCCTGAGGCTAATATAATGCCATCAAGTAAATGGACTTTGTTTATATACATGGGAACTTTTTAAGAAATCAAAACAGATTAAAATTCTCGAAAGCAGTATGATTGATCAAGAACTAAATCTATCCATAACTGAGAATTTGCACAACCTGGGCAACAAGCATTTTCCAGGAATAAATTGCTATTCATCCATAGTGTGTAAATGACTCTTCCAAAACGATTTTGAGAGATGTCACCATCTTATCTTATTTTTTTCTTCCTGTTCCATCTTCCACTGTCTCAAACTCTCTTCACTTCGTTCCTCAGGAACAGCTTTCATCTGCTCTTACTTCCTTTAAATATGTGATAATCTTTGCTCATTGACTCTATTTTCCTAAGATATGGTTGTTCTAATTGATTTTACCTCAGCAGACATTAGGAGCATTGTAAAAATTAATAACAATCTTACACAAGAATCTTTCTTAATACTATGAAATATAATCAGGTTTACCATTTTTATAAATCTCTTTGTTTAGAGTAAAACAGGTGATGATATGGCTTTATCATCAAGGGATTCACCTCAGTGCTAACCTAAAAAGAGAGGAAATTAGTTCTGATATAGGATCCAAACACAATTAAGCATTTTAACTCATGCATACAATAATCTGTCTCAATCAACTGCTACTCTTCTGTTATACAATGAATTTCCTTCTTTCAATTATTTTCTAAGAAGCATTCTATTTTGGGCATAAAATATTGATTTCCATGAACAAAAATTCATGAAGGTACAGCACAAGCGTGAAGACTTTAGATTTATCTATGATTTGTGAGCAGGGGCTATTAATTTTGGTTGACTTTGAGAGAACATTTGAATTGATTAGTATTAACTATTTTTAAATCAGTAGAGACTGAGTTACCATATACATATAGATGTGTATATGCATACCTATGTATTTTTTTTTTAAATAATGGGAGTAATGGGGTAAGATAAACTCGTATAGACTAAAGAAAATAAATGCGTATAGATTAAAAAAATAAGTTGGCAAATTTGAATTGTAGTATACAGAAGTACAACCTATTATAAATATATGTATGTATTAAGTATGATGAGTAATTACTCCTGTAATAACTATGTCTCCAAAAACCCTTCCTGGAAAATTGTTTTCTCCTAAATGTGCTGCTGCAGTTAACTTGTATTTTCCTATTGAAACACTGTTGCAATATGCTATGTTGCTTACTTGCTTGAGTACACGGTACTTGAGTAAACTCTGTGACAGCAGGGAGGGACCACACCTCTCTTTTTCTCATTCTTTTTTGTCCAACACCTTGTCTAATATATGAACAGAGTTGTGGCTTCATAAATACCCACTGAAATAAATGAGAGGCATATTTTAGGCCCTGGTCACTTCTGCAAAGTCATGCTCAACCTCAATGCCAGTAATCTGGTATGTTATTTTTTGTTATCTTTTTTTTCTAACAGTGGAATAAGTATTGCAGTGATTTTATATTATTATGTCCTATGTTATTGACCCTAACGCTTCCATTGGATACCTTAACACCATCTGTTCTATGCATCACTGCAGAGAAAGGTTGATGAAAGATTGATACCTGTCATCTTAGGAAGTCATTTGTGCACTGGTTAAAGCAATTATAGGTGGGATAGTCTCTGAAAAATGTCCATTTTCCTTTTGTAAAGTAATTCTGTTATTTATGTCATGTCTCCATTGATGAGCCCACTGTCTCTCAAACTATTCACTAGCCACTTTCTAATTTGATAATCTCCAAACCTTTGGAATTTGCCAACACAACAGAGCGTTAGATGATTTTCTTGGACTTCATGCTTGATCTGCTTCAATCTATACTATTTGTTATAAACCTTGATGACTGACAGATCAGACCTATCATCTTGGATCCTCCGTAGTGTCATAATTTTGTCTTTGACAGATTATAACTTAAAATGGCTGAGAATACTTTGTCAACTTTAAAGTGTATCTGCAACATTTTCAAGTATATCATAACCTTTCCCTTATGAGAGTCAGTTAACTATTTTTAACTAGTTGCATTAAAAAGTGAAAACTTTTTCATTTCTAAATATGCTATTGTCTTCTAAGTAAATTAGGATAAAGTACTTTCTACTGAAAATCAAAATTATAAATCTGTTACCTTCAAACTTACTATGTACTTGTGAGTTTTTTATGTTAGGGAGTACTTGAGTATAATGGGAGATCAATATAAAACCTCATTTAAGAAACAGTTTTGCATCTAAAATGATGCCTAATAGCTGAGGCAGTAGAAGTTTTGCGCATTCCTGATAGAATTCTTCTTCATGAGTAAAAAAAATTCAAGACAAATGTATTATGAATCTGATTTTTTTCATATTTATACCAAAATAAAGAATGTTACATTATGAAATCATCGCTTGTTTTTACTGAGAGTGTTAAATTGTGGAGAACTAGTTATTTTCTCATAAGGCTTGTCTGTGGTTACTGTTCAGTTACAATTGATGTCCTTAATGGCAGCGGAAACATCCATATCCACCATATCAGTCACATTCCAAGTAGCTGACTGTTGAATGCTTGGTGCATTAAGTAAGAGGCATCGACCAAGAATATTGAGAAAATTAAAGGGTTGTTAGAATAGAAAAAAGTTGAAAAAATATGGTTAGTGAGAAATGCTGTATAGTAGCATCCTTAAAATTTGACAGAAAAGTTGATCTCATCGAGAGTAGAAGAGTGGTTACAGTGTCATTTTTAACATAAGTTGAATATGTACTTAATTTTTAGTAGGAATGGTGTATTCTCTGAATTTGTAGATAAAAGTTATTTTATTTAATCAGTTTCTACAGCCTTTCACCTTTCTCATCCATTTTATTATATCTATAAATGTTTATCATTTATTATCTTGTATATCTTCTTTTACATTTCTTATATGGATCTCTTGGAGTGAAGCGACCAGATGGTAGACACTTTTCATGAGTAGCTGTGATATGGGCGTGCTGGGAAGGGAAGGGCATGGTCCCTTTAAATGATACGGAAGTGGGGAAGGGAAGTGCTGGGTAAAGGAGGGCATAGTCCCTGCCTAGGGCTTCACCTGCCTTCTGCCCAAATGTTGCATTTCCTAAGACCACTCTCGGCTGCTATGCCCCCATCCTGTGTCTATAAAAATCTCTGAGACCCTAGCAGGCAGACACACAAGCGGCTAGACATCGAGAGGATGTCAAGAGGAGCATGCAGGTAGAAGATACCGGCAGGCCAGCAGGCCATCAGCCAGCAGAATGATGCAGAATTTGGCCAGAGCAGTTGGAGAAGCTCTACGGCCCCACATCAGGGAAAAACCATCTCCCTTCTGGCTCCCTCATCTGCTGAGACAGACTGCCACTAAATAAAACCTTGCACTCATTCTCCAAGCCCAGGTATGAGCCAATTCTTCCAGTATATCAAGGCAAGAACCTGGGGTACAGAAAAGCCCTCTGTCCTTGTAAGAAGGTAGGGGGTATAATTGAGGTGGTTAACACAAGCCTATAGACGGCAAAACTAAAAGAGCACCCTGTAACACTCGCCCACTGGGGCTTCAGGAGCTGTAAACATTCACCCCTGGACACTGCCGTGGGGTCAGAGCCCCACAGCCTGCCCATCTGTATCCTCCCCGAGAGGTTTGAGCAGCAGGGCACGGAAGCAGCAAGCCACCTCCCCTGTCACATGCCCTGCAAAGGGGACAAGGAAACCTTTCCCCTTTCAGGTGCTATCACATTACCTGTATAAGTAGTCATTCCACAAATATTAACTTGAGCTAAATTTAATAAATTTATTACGGAGATTAATTGGAATAAAAAAATGCTTCAAGTACAATCATTTCTTTTCCTCTGTTATCTGGGACATAACCAAAAGTTAGAAGTTCAATATTAAAAAGATGATTCTCACACAAACCTAGGATAAACATATTATAAAATTATATACAACTCATTAATGAGGGAACAAAAAGAAGGTAAAACTGGTTTAAAATACATTTTGTGGAACTGGCATATAAAGAAAGACAATGTAGGGAGAAATGTTAAAATAAGACTGCTAGATAAAATACAGCACTTGTTAATGGCCTATAAAATAATATGTTAATCTTTCATGTTTTCTACAAAGAGAAATCTGCAAGTTGGCATGTAAATTCATACAAAGTTACATACATATAATAATTGTTCTGTTGGTGTGTTTGTAAGCCAATGTTCAAACTTTAATGTTCAAATTTCAATGTTCAACGTTGAGCATTGAAAGTTACTTCCACACTGTCTTTGCTTTTTTTTTTGAAGTTTTTAATGATTTTTTTAAACAGAGTCAATAAACTCTTAAATATGGCCTAATAAAAATGTCTGCTTTTTCCCCAACTGTTTATATGGAAGAAATCTTTAACTCCTTTATCCAAAAGAAAACAACTGCTATCATGTTTGTCTCTCTAGGCTGTGAATGGTAGACTTGAATCCCAAAATCTAAGGGCCAACCATAAACTGCAACCAGAATGTAAGAAGACTTAATGAATTCATTTTCTCAAGAATTTTGCAGAAGAGTCTCGGTAGAGGAATTAAGAAATTAGTCACTATAATATACAGACATTGGTGAATAAAGAGTAATAGATTAGACCTATATAAGGAGTGTGGAGAACAAAAACAAACATTTCTTTCCAGAGCCTTGGAGAGGTGGGAGGGGAGAGGGACACAAGGAGAAGCATATGAATACACAGCCATACTTGGATTGTTTTAATTTCATTCCAGTAGAATTGAATGACTGGTTTGCAAGAACATTGCTAAAGGTCAAAAGTATGGGCTACTCCAAAGTAACCTCTGAATATCTAAAAGATGCTGTGTACATCAAGCCCTCCAACATGGACTGTATTAATAAATATGTTTAAATGCATATGCAAAGGCAAAGACATGTTGTCTTATTTGTTAATTACTTCAAAGCATCAGGTCTTGGGTTCACTAAATTTTAAAACTTGATGTTTTTATATATTACTGTATCTAAAAAGAAAAGCAAAAAACATGAAAAAGCAAAATCAAATATTTTATAATATAAAGTGAAAAAAGGGCATTACATCAAATTTGATGTATTGTGATACTAACATGTCACATCTAGTTTAGTCAGATGTCCTGTTAGGCTTCATTGTCTACATGCTACCATAACTAGAGGTGACAGTTTAGAACATTTTATGTGTTAAAAGGCATAAATAGAAGTAAATTCTTTACAATATCAGGCAGGGAAATTTAGGTCAATTGGTCTGGGCTATCTAATACAAGTGAAAAAAATTCTAAGTGCACAAGGCAAAGGAAAAGCTTAGCTTCAAAAGTTGTGCTAGTGGGGTACACTTCATGCGATCAAATTACATTTGAAAGAGGACTGATTATTTCAATGCTGAAACATATACACACAAGGGCAAAAGATCATTTTTAAACACAGCAGGCTTCTCTAAGTCCTGCTACAGGATCCTACTTAAAATGGCAAATGCAGATTTCATTGTGATGTTGATACTCTCTTCCTTCCCCCAAGGCTTGCTTTTCAACTTTTCTTGCTTGCAAATTTTCATCCTATGGCGTTAAGTAAGCATTTAGAGGATTTCACTTGGGATAATTCATTCTTACAGTCAGACTCAGTTATGTGTGCAACAATGGCCTATCTATTCTGACATTACCGGAAATGAAGAAATGATTTTTTTTCTTTCAGCAGACGATAAGCCTCATAAAATCTTTGTTTCAAACACCTTAAGAGTCCCTATGTGTTTCCTAGCTACTTTTAGCTTAAAGTATTGTACTATTTGGTGACATGTTCAGCGTAAAAAGTATTTACATCCTACAGATTCGAATAAAAAATTGCTATAAATCATAGACAAAAATTAGTGGTTAGATCATCCGTTAGAATATCTGCCAATGACAAGGTTATTTCAATATCTAGATTGATTTTATATGTTGAAAATAAAATGCTACAACCCTTTTCTCTGGAGGGCAAATGTAAAAATAAATTTAACCTATTTATGGGGCATTAATGTAAAAATCAGTTACTTGTTTTACAAATGAGATGTGGAAGAACTACAGAATGTTAGAATTTAAGTTTTTTCTTAAAGCATTCAGCCTACTATATCATTTTATTTATGTATTTTATATTGGGATGAATATACATTTAAAAAGGGAGAAGTAATTTTTCTAAAAGATAAATTGAAAAGATAAAAGTGAGACTATCCAATGAGTAGACATAATTTCAGCACACTGGTATCACAAATTTTAATACCTAGTCTTATAATTTCTAAAGAATGTATTATTAAAAGAAAGAAAATTATTATTTAAAAGATAGAGTAAACTTTGCTCCCCCAGGCTGACTTCCGATGTCCTTGATTTTTTTTTATACTTCGTATTTTAGATAATTTTATCTTCTTATTTTCTGTTCACGATATCTTCTGCTTCTATGTTGCTAGCCATATTTCATCTATGTTAATAAATACCTAAAGATATCCAGTGACCTTTAGATTACTTCATTTTCATTGATAAGATCCTAATTCCCAGCCCCAACTTCTTCCTTCACACAATGTTGGGTCTAATTTTCAGAATTTGAGAGAGTAGAAGAATAAGAAAAAGACTTGGTGTTCGGGACAAGGGATACATGTTATAGTGACACAGTTGAGAGTATCAGAAAGTGTATAGAACTAAATTGGCCCCACAACAGTGGAGGGCCCGAATGTTTAACAGCAGTGACCCCTACATAGTAGAATTTCAGGTGACAATTTTATTTTCGGATTAATTGATTAGTTGACTTGCCTTTATTGGATAATTTTACTATTTTGGACTTGTATTACCTATAAAATATTGGCAAATTCATTTTCAAAAAAGACACTAAGATGACTGGGATTCCATATATTTGGAGTAGCAGAAAAATCCCCAATTAAACAATGACTACAAACTATTGGAAGCAAATCTAATGAAGTTCACTATCTACCTGGAATATATGAATTTAGGAAGAAAAGCTTCATCAAGCCAGATAGACCTAAAATAAACAAAAATAAAGGCATTTGCAACTTTTTCTTTTGGTAAGTTTTTTCCTACTAATTTTTCGTGTGTCCCCAGCTTCAGCTTATTACTTGCCACTCTCGTCTTCTCTTTTTTTCATTATTGAAACTTAGTCAATCACATGTTTTTGTCTAATCAACTTACTATTTATTGATCTCCTAAAGAAGACATTCTTCATATATTAGAAACCTGTTCTACAGTTTTTATCATAGATTGATAGTACCTCTCACTTATTTTCATGTTCTAGGCAATGGGTAGCTTTGTTCTGCAGCTAAAATATTCTATGAAACTATGATCAAAAGTGCCACGAACAAAAGTGAATGGACTTTTGATGAGAATGTGGGGTTCACTAAGTGTGTTGCATTCTATATGTAAAATGTAAGTTTTGGAGTCAAGATTGGAATACAGATTTTAACATATATTATAATCTACCATTACAAAGTAAAAGTAATCTGCCATTGCTTTTAATGGCAAAACCACAATTGCTTTTGCACCATCCTAATACTTTCCATATATGACCTTAAATAGAAATATATAACTAGAGACTTACTCATATTTAAAATGAAGATAAATAATATTGATAAAGTTGTCTTATTTTATCAAATGAGATAATATGTAAAATTTTTAGCACAGTGTTTGAAATATAGTAAATTTTCAATAAATATATTCTCACTACTAGTTAGTATTTTATACTGTAGGTGTACATTTTTGGAAAGAGTATGCAATAAATATTTAGCAGTTCTTTTTGTCAATTTTCTTTGGTGGAATAATGTTTCTAAGTTTGAATCAATGAGGTTTAGGTGAACCTGATAAATCTGCAAATTCTAGAAGTTGTCCATGACCCAGTTCTGACTAGTGCATTCTAACTGGATGGTTGTAATTAATTTGTCCAGATATGAACATGTGACCCAATCTAGACGTAAGATTAAATCTTAGCTATTCCCTAGATGAGAGAAATAAAATTCTGACCACATCATTTTATTTCCTGACTCTAAAACTAGCTATTAATTCTAGACATTTTAGTTATACACAATTGTGTTTGAGAGCTATCTCATATCAACTTATGAGATCTGATTATTAAATTTTTGGAAATATTTTGAGGTCATTTTTAGACACACAAATTATTTAAAATAAACATTTTAATTTATAATTAAATTATATTAAAAATAAGGAAAATAAATTACTTAAATTCATCACTTCCCAAGTATTTTGCTATATTTTGCTGTGATTTATGCTACCGAAAATATTTACATAGATGTTTGTATCATGGCAACACTATATAATGGCAAGCTAATGTGCATCTCTCCAACTTCCTATATTAAAGTTTCCTCAGATTGTAGCTTGTAATGCAGTCATGAAGAGAGAATTTACAGCATGAAAATTAACACCACATATCAGGGTTCGATTTAATATTTTGATTGTGTAGAATAAAAGTAATTAATAAAAGTAAAAATAAACAATGAACAAAAGTGTGTTAATAATGCAAATTATTTTTAAAAATACGTCTGTAACCATTAAATTGTGAACCGCCCCAACATACACGGACATATTATCCTTGTATTAAAAAATTATGATTCTCAGAAGAGTGATTGTATCATTGGTGAACAAGTAAAGGTTTTAATTTTACTTTTATCTTACCATTAATGTATATAAAAATAGTAACCAATATTCATATTGAAACTCTATTCATTTGCTAATTGCAGTCAGTTATCTGTGGATTTAAGAGTCGGGCAAAAATTAACAAAAACTCCCCCTGAAAAGGGAAGCAATATTTTATTACTTGTGCGTTATATGCTATGCATCTTTATTATATAAGTAAAACATAAAAAAAATTTGCATATAAAATTTTTGAGTGATAATTCTTTTTTTTTTTCTGAGGTGGAGTCTTGCTCTGTCACCCAGGCTGGAGTGCAGTGGCGCAGTCTCGGCTCACTGCAAGCTCCGCCTCCCGGGTTCACGCCATTCTCCTGCCCCAGCCTCCTGAGTAGCTGGGACTGCAGGCACCCGCCACCATGCCTGGCTAATTTTTTTGTGTCTTTTTAGTAGACGAGTTTTCACCGTGTTAGCCAGGATGGCCTCGATCTCCTGACCTCGTGATCCACCTGCCGTGGACTCCCAAAATGCTGGGATTACAGGCATGAGTCATCACGCCCGGCCAGATTCTGAAATTTTAGAGAGGCTACAAGCCTAGTCAAAAAAAGGCTATTATTGCTCAACCTCTAAGGCAGATTCTGTGATGTGAATCTCAAGTTGTTACTCACTAAAGTATGACATTTCTCAGGAAGACAACTTTCCTCAATACCTTTCTAAAATATGATCAACATTAAAAAAAAAGAAAACCCAAGACCCGTCTATCTGATGTCTTCAAGAGACCCATCTCACATATAATGGCATCCATAAGCTCTAAGTAAAGGGTTCGAGAAAGATCTACCACACACGGAAAATATAAAAGTGCAGGAGTCACTATTCCTACATCAGAAAAAAGACTTCAAACCAGCAACAGTAAAAAAGAGCAATGAAAGGCATTACATAATGATAAAAGGTTCAATTCAACAAGAAGACTAAGCTATCTTAATTATATTTGCACCCAATATTGGAGCACCCATATTCATAAAACACATACTTCTAGATCTATAAGGAGCCCTATACAGCCCATGCAATAATTGTGGGGAACTTCAACAACTCACCAGCAGTATTAAGACCAATCATCAAGGCAGAAAACTAACAAAGAAATTCTGGACTTAAGCTTCACATTTGGTCAGCTGGACCTAATAGACATCTACAGAATTTTCCATTCATCAATGACAAAATACACATTTTTCTCATCTGTATATAGAACATATTTCAAGATGGACCACATGCTCAGCCATAAAGCAGGTCTCAATAAATTTAAAAAATATATAGAAGTCATACCAACCACATTCTCGGAACACAGAAGATAAAATATAAATCAATGCCAAGAAGATATCTGAAAATCACAAAATTGCAAGGAAATTAAACAACTTGCTCCTGAATAACTTTGAGACAAACAACAAAATATAGGCAGAAGTGAAAAATATTCTTTGAAATAAGTGAAGAGAGACAAAACATATTAAAATTTCTGGGATATGGTGAAAGCAGTGTGAAGGGGAAAGTTTATAGCTAAACACCTACCTCAAAAATTTAGGAAGATTGCAAACTAATGATCTAACATCACATCTAGAGGAACTACAAAAACAATAACAAGCTAACTCCAAAGCTGGCAGAAGAGAAGTAGCAACTAAAATCATTGTGGAGCTGAATGAAATTGAGACCCCAAAACCCATATGAAGAATTAACAAAACCAAAAGTTTATTTTTTGAAAATATAAACAAGATTGTTAGACCACTAGCTAGATTAACAGAACAGAGGGAAGGTCTAATTATGCACAAAGAGAAATGACAGGTGACATTACCACCAATCACACAGAAATACAAAAGATCCTCAGAGACTATTATAAGCACCTCTATGCACACAAACTAGAAAATCTAGAAGAAATAAATTCCTGAGAACATGCAATCTTTAAAAATTGAATGGGAAAGATATTGAAACACTGAACAGACCAATATTGATTTCTGAAATTGAATCAGTGATTAAAAAAAAAAAACCTACTAATCCAAACAACTCTAGACCAACTGGATTCACAGCCAAATTCTACCAGATGTATGTAGAAGAGATGTTACAAATTCTACTGCAACTATTTCAAAAAATTAAGAAGAAATGACCTCCCCCCACAAGTCATTTTACAAAGCCAGCATCACCCTAATATCAATGCCTGGCAAAGACACAACAACAAAGAAAACTACAGGCCAATATCTCTGATTAATACAGATGCAAAAATCTTCAACAAATTACTAGGAAACCAAATTCAATAGCACATCAGTTAATTCACCAAGATTAAGTAGGCTTCATTCCTGGGATGCAAGGTTGGTTCAACATGTGGGATTTAATAAATGTGATTTACCACATAAACAGAATTTAAAACAAAAAAACATATGACCATCTCAACAGATGCAGAAAAATATTTTAATAAAATCCAACATCTGTTTATGATAAAAATTCTCAAGGCACAAGATATTAAAGGAACATGCTCCTTAATAACAGCCATCTATGACAAACCCATGGCTGACATCATACCGAACAGGCAAAAACTGGAAGCATTCCCTTAAGAGCTGAAACAAATTATGGATGGCCACTCTCACCACTCCTATTCAACATAGTTCTGAAAGTGCTAGCCAGAGGAATCAGCAAGAGAAAAAAAAAAAAAGGATATCCAAATAGAAAAAGAAGTCAAACTACCTCTCTTCACCTGATATTACTCTACACCTAAAGACTCCTACAAAAGGCTCCTGAACTGATAAATTATTTCAGGAAAGCTTCAGGATACAAAACCAATGTACAAAAATCTGTCACATTTGTGTACCCCAATAACATTCAAGCTAAGACTGAGAAAAAGAACATAATCTCATTTGAAATAGTTACAAAAATTAAAATACCTAGAAATACATCTAACCAAGGAGGCAAAAGATATCTAAAAACTGTAAAACACTGGTAAAAGAACTCATATATGGCACAAATGCAAAATTATTCCATGCTCATGAATTGGAAGAATCAGTCAGTATTGTTAAAATGGCCATATCGTCCAAAGCAATCTACAGATTCAATGCTATCCCAATGAAACCATGAATATCATTTGTCACAGAATTAGAAAAAAAAAAAAAAGACGACTCTAAAATTCATTTGGAGCCTCTAAAAGCCTGAGCAGTCAAAGCAATTCTTTGAAGAAAGAACAAAAGATAAATATCTAATATCCAAATTGTAGTTGTAGGTAAACCATGGCATTTTGCCTATGCCCTTTCCTTTTCATTCCGTAGTAAGTTTTATAATTGCAAATGTCTCATGTGTGTGCATACATATCTGTGTATGTGTTTGCATGAGTGTGCATAAACTAAGAAAGCCCTTTTAGTCCACATTACCTGGGAGCAATTAATAGTCATATGATAAAAATAAGTATACAAAAATAAAAATTACCTTTACAGAAGCTAAAAATCAACAAAGAGTAAAAGTCAACATTCTTAATATTCATAGAAATGTGGAGACACACCCTCTATTTCCATAAGATGTCCAAACAATGTTTGAGTTAAGCTTCTCGAATTCTCAATAGTTTACACGGATGTCAGTTCATAAGCAGTACACATAGAACATGGAGACTAGTATAATTCCTGAAGGGTTAATTTACAAATGGATGGATTAGGGTTGGGGTAGAGATACCACAAAAGATAGTGAAGTAACCTGTCACTTCCTAGCAGCCATTTCCTTACCACAAGCACATCTGATGGAGAAGGTGCATTACTCATCATCAGAAGTAAAACATCCTGTACAGTCTGTGTTTTGTTTGAATCAGTGGTTAAAGATGTAGCTACTTACAGGGAAGAGGTAAGATGGATTAGTATATTGGTCTAACTCTTCATCCTTCGCAGCTCCTGTTATGGGTTCACCATGAGCTGAGGCCATTTAGAAGTCAGAGGACCCAGAAAACACAATGTACATTAAAAAAGGTAATGGAAAAAAGTGGCACATGAATCTAAAGACGCAAATAAGGTATCTTTCACAGTTTAGAAACATTAGTTTTCATAGAGATAACTTTTTCAAACACATACATGAGATAGTGTCTCAAACACATACATGAGATAGTGTCTCTAAAATGCTTAGGACAATGTCTGGCTTGCATGAAAGAGGTTCTAAGAATTTGTTAGGTTTGGCCAGGCACAGTGGCTCACACCTGTAATCCCAGCACTTTGGGAGGCTGAGGCAGTGATCAGCTGAGTTCAGGAGCTTGAGACTAGCCTGACCAACATGGAGAAACCCCGTCTGTAGTAGTAAAAACACAGAATTAGTCAGGAGTGGTAGCGCATACCTATAATCCCAGCTACTTGGGAGGCTGAGGCAGGAGAATCACTTGAACCCAGGAGGCAGAGGTTGCAGTGAGCCAATATTGTACCATTGCACTCCAGGCTGGGCAACAAGAGCAAAACGCCATCAAAAAAAAAAAAGAAAATTATTAGATTCATTTTTTTTCCTATATTTGCAAAATTTTCCAGCAAGAATGAGTAAATAGAAGACTCAAGGGCCCTTTTCTCTCAGAAGAAAGCATTTACTATGTTAAAGTGACACAAGCTGCATGTTGATGATACATCATTACACAAACATTTGACAACATCTGCTCCTTCTTTATGAAGTAATTGGCATCAAGATTTAATCTATCAAATACATTTACTATGTGCCATTTTGTATAAACATATTTATATTGCTTTGAAATGAGCAGATATTTGCAATGATACTGTCCTTGAGTGGAGTGTTCATATTACTTTAATTTGGTCTGATAATTGTGGGTAGCAAAATCTAATGGTTGTGGGACACAAACTGTTAACATTGCTAACTGAGGTACGCATTCAACTATGTTTGTATATACTTAATAGTTTTTGATGCTTCCTGGTGTACCTCTTGAGGTGGATTTCAAGCCAGTGCCAAAGATCTTGTTTGTATATACATATATTGAGGAGATATAGCAAAGTAAATAGTTTCTACAGGACTCCATGTCGTTGATTTCACACCGTGATAGGCAGCAGTTGTTCCATAATCTCTGCTAAAACTCCTCATATCTAATAGCACTGCAAATAAGAGAATGGACTTTATTCATGCCAAAGTCAAACAGAATCCTCTAAAAATGTAAGGGAATAATGGTTTTAATGCAAATATTTCTTTTTTGAACTCTAAAATATAGCTTTAGAAATTTATTGGTAAAACATATATATAGTCTACTCTTGATACCTTGAAGAAAAATCTGTCCTGAATTTTTGTACATTTTTTTCTCTAGACATAAATGAAAAAGAATTTTAGAAGACTACTTTACCAGAACTGTTAACATCTAGCATCTTTCAGTTGTATGTGATTTGGGGAAAGAGAAGAGGAGAGAGATAAGGTATTAGATACATTTTTGCCAATGACAGTTAGTAGACAAAATTAAAATAATATGGGCATAACATCTCTAACCAAGCACAATTTCATTGCAAATATCTGTTCAGCTCAAAGCAATATAAATCTATTTTATACAAAATGTTATTCAGCAAATAAATCCAATAGCTTCAATCTTGATGACAATTACTTCATAAAGGAAAAATATTTCAAACATTTATGCAATGATACATTGTCAACATGCAACTTGCCCATGCCAAATATACACTTCATTGTTTTCATTATCAACAATAATTCTGCATATCTCCTCTTGTTCTAGCTGCCACTTAATTTGTCAGCAGAATTTTCTAGAAAGGTCTTAGAGATCAAAAATGTTTTTTAAAATGCTGACGACAGAGAAAAAGGACATGATTAGGAAAGAACAGAGAAACAGTGGTAATAACCAATTTTAACATTTTTTGGAATACGAAAGTAAAAAAAAATGATAGTAAATTCATGTTATGACATGTAAAACAAAGTATGCTTAAGAAGTAGTGTTTGTTTTTTGTTTTGTCTACCTACTGGCAACCTCCTCTGTCTGCTGTAAAATGCTACTAGGAAAAGATGTTGTAGAGAACTTATAGATATTTGTAAAATTTTATATCTCATTTTAAAAAGTATGCCAAGGACCGATAGATGTATACTAATTTAGGTAATCTGCGTGGATCAAATTGAGCACCCCAGATCTCAAAAAATATTCCAAATAGATTACCTATGTGTATCTTGATTCTGGTAGAGGCTGTCTGGTCAGTCTGTAATTACATCATAGTAAAAATCATGTTGGTTCAATTAAATAAAATATTATTTATTTAAAAATATAACAGTATGCCTCAAATATGTATGAAATATATTTCTACACTGATATACAAAAACCCAATTTTCTAATATATTGTGTAGAAGAAGCATATGGTTTGATGTTGCAAACCATAGTTGGGTGGTCTGTTAGATTTTACAATAAACATACTGCTCAGCAGGATCACAGAGGAATGTGTGGTAATCAGGTAAGAGTGATGAGGTGAATATATTGGCAACCTGGAGGTTTGAAAAAGACATCTGAGCAATTCTTGTAATTCTTTATATTTCCAACCTATATAGCAAAGGCAGAATTAAGCACAGAAAAAAAATGATCAGGCAAAAAGAAGAAAACACGATATCTTTTCACTGTCTAGCATGATTTTTTGCATGATCCATGGAATAAAAATATAAAAAATTAACTTTCATAAGCAATATAATCTAACTTGCTTATAAACAAAAAAAGCTGTCTTCATCACTAAGATCATGTTTAATCTACAATAATTTTCATTTAGGGAATTTTATAGATTCTTTGAAGTATCAAAATATCTGTACATAATTATAGCACCAATTATATGAGTTGCAGAGGTAAATTCTGCTTGAGGAAACATAAGAAAAGAGAGCATATGTTTTATTTTTTTGCTTCATAGACATTTTTTCTTTTTAGAATAAAACTCTTCACAACCAGAAAAATACATTTCAATCTGGTTTTTAATTTAAAAATAAATCATGTGTTTCTTCATGATTAGTCTCTGATTTGAAAGCTTAGTCATTTGGGAAAAAGTAAATACTGTTCAATCAACACAGTATTTTCTTCTTTAAACTTTTTATTCATGTCTTTTAGTTTACCAGTACCAATCCTGAAATACCTAACACTGAGGGTTTAAAAATTTCGCATCTTTAATATTCTTTTTTAAATTAATGCCCCTTTTAACACCTAGAACTCATTGCCCAGTGAATTCCTTGACGTAGTCTCCAATGGGTAATACATAGCTAAGCTTCCATTGGACAGGTAGTATCTATCTCCTTTTTGATTGATTAAAAGGGAGTAAAATACAAAGTATTAAGTAAAACAGTAATTGAAATACAAATATTTTAGATTATATAACCATCAAAAAATTATTCATACATGAAATTGAAACCGTTTCATTGCACGTATTTTACTGATTACAGAATTTGTAATGCATGTACCCTGTGAAGAATAAAAATATCTTTCCAGAGTATCAAATATGTCACTGAGAATTTTATAGAATATGCTGCCTGGGAAGAAGTAGAATCACCTGACATTGTTATACATTGGCAAAGACAGAAATAACAGCTTGTGCCAATGCACAATGCCTGGAAGTTTGTTGATACAGGTGAACATGGACAGATCTTTCTGTAAGCAGTATCATCATTGGTTTTCTACTTAACAGAAATGAAGGACCTCATATTTATGATGACATATTAGAAATCATGAGAATGAAGCTGTTCATTTTTCTTCTACTACTTTTCTCTATCAAATAGAGACACTACTAGAAGAGTGCATAGTGAGTACTTACCGACAAGGTAGAGTTAAAGTTATCCATTCTGTTTAGGTGATCTTGCCCAAATCATCGTCCAATATAGTATTCCACTCTTGCAGTAAAGAGTGGTTATCCACCGATTTTTAAAGTTCTAAGTCTGTATCCTTATTGGAAGATGCAGACAGAAGAGGGAATTGTTTGAAGTTTATGAGTGTAGAATAGGGAAAAGTAGCACATGCTTGCATTTTACTTAGAGTTGTCTGGGTGGTCATAAAATCAAACCACCTGTTTAGGAATAAGAAGAACTTAGTGGTAACAGACATCAATAAGACAGAGCACATCTCCAATGACCCCAGAAGGATAAGATGCATAAAGAGCTATCACAAAAGGTTAAAACTAAAGGAGAGAAGAGGGATCAGTGAAACAGGAAGATGTATACAGTGATAGTTCTGAGAAAGGTTATTTTACCTTAAAATGGCTTTTGTTTTGTTTTGTGTGTGTTTTTTTTTTTTTTTTTTGACACGGAGTCTGGCTCTATCGTCCAGACTGGACTGCAAGCTCCGCCTCCCGGGTTCATGCCATTCTCTTGCCTCAGCCCCCCGAGTAGCTGGGACAACAGGCACCTGCCACTACGCCAGGCTAATTTTTTGTATTTTTAGTAGAGACGGGGTTTCACCGTGTTAGCAAGGATGGTCTTGATCTCCTGACCTCGTGATCCACCCGCCTCGACCTCCCAAAGTGCTGGGATTACAGGCATGAGCCACCACACCCAGCCCCTAAAACGGCTTTTAAGTATTTTATTGAATGAAAACACCAGATATACTCAACACCAATACTAACACAAAAAGACTTGGCAGCTGGGCGCGGTGGCACACACCTGTAATCCCAGCACTTTGGGAGGCTGAGGCAGATGGGTTCATTGAGGTCAGGAGTTCAAGACTAGCCTGACCAACATAGTGAAACACCATCTCTACTAAAAATACAAAAATTAGCTGGGCATGATGGCGGTCGCCTGTAATCCCAGCTACTCAGGAAGGCTGAGGCGGGAGAATTGCTTGAACCCGGAAAGCAGAGGTTACAGTGAGCCGAAGTCACACCACTGCACTCAAGTCTGGGTGACAGAGCAAGATTCCATCTCAAAAAAAAAACAAAACACAACAAAACAAAAAGACTTGGCAAACAAAGCATTGTTGCTCTTAAGATAACGATTTTTTAACCATTTCCAATTTAAGGTCCAAGTGTCCTGACCCCCACGTCTAAGAGATCATTGCTAGTCACAAACGTTCAAGAAAACAATAATCCTAGCTTATACTTCCCAATAACTAATTAGAAGTGTCTCTTCTGCAATTTGATTGAATCATCTCCAAGGAAAAACACTGTTGTAAAGAATAAATATATATAATTATGTACATATTATGTACAATTTTAAATATAGTACAGATATTTTAAATATATATTTCATTACATTGATATTTTAAATATATTTTATTACATTGATGTACTCTCAAAAATAGTAAACATGCAAACTAAACTCCTAACTGTTGTTTAGACCACACTATAGACACATGTAGTCAATAACCTTTCTCCTGAACTGTAATCTCAATGAAATAAACTGATCTTTAACCCAAAGAAATGTGAAGATCATCAGCATGGGATTACATTTCCTTTATAATGGCTTTAATCAAGTGTAACTATACTGCTGAGTATAACTACAATTGCATTAAATTGCAATTCACTTGAGAACATTCAAGAGTCCTTAAACTTTCAAAATATAAATAAAACCTAACAATATTAAAAACTGATTTTCAACAGAAAATGTTTTTACCTTGTATTGAAATTATTAGACACACTACAATTACCCAACTTCAACCTGTTCGTTAGATATTTTTCTGAATCCAGAAGCTAGTAACATATAATCTCTGTACATAACATCTTTACAAGATAATTTTAAATATGACATATTTACAATCACTTAAATTTTGTTTTTGCTACCGATTGACTAGTGATAATTCATACAATATCCTCATTTTTCAAGTAATAAGCTGTTTTATAGCAGTTAGCATTGAGATTGCTCCACAATCAATTTTCCTCAAACTATAATTTTCTTCTTCTGAAATCGAAATTAATCATAAATAGTAATATCTCTCATGGAAGGACAATTAAGGAGAAGATGTAATGGGTGATTAGTGGACAATTATCTTAGTTCTTTTTACAAAATTCAAAGACTTAATTTTTAAAACAAATTCAAAACCTTTTTTATATATTTGAATATCTTATCCACAACTTGGATATGAAAACTTATATTTTTTATGTTTCTACACTGTAGTTTTGAGTTACCTTTGTGCCATAATCAATTATGGACAAAAAATAAAAATACTAATACAGCACAAGATTTAAGAATGAAACATAATCCTTACCCCTTCCCCCTTTCTGAAAAAGATTATAACAACAATGATTATAAAAATGCATATGTAGCATAAAAACTTTTCATATCCTGATTCTATTGCTGATAATAAAGATATAGAATCTCTTTAAAAAGAAGATAACTGTGGCATTTTAAAAGTATAGCCACAAATACTTTGAATGTCCTGACATCGAAGGGTAGACAGACAGGCTGTGATTGCTTAAACTGAGTATTAAAGTAATTCTATGTGACTTCCGAGGCAAGATTATTAAAGGCAATACAGTGACCCATTAACTGAAACACTTAGGAAAGCTACCTGTATGATTCCATGCTGTGAGGAAGTTCAAGTTACATGAAGAAGCAATATTCAGACATTTTGGTTAAGAGATTATTTTGAGCCCAGCTTTTAAGTCATACCAATGCAGGAGCCAAACATGTAAATGAAGAAGCTTTCAGAAAATTTCATTATCCAACTAAATTCATTCCTAGACATCTAGGACTTCTCAGAGGCCCGAAGTATTGTAGACCACAGAAATGTCACCCCACTTTGCATTTTCAACCCCCTGACCCCAAAATATATGAGGATGACAAAATGGTTATTGCATGATGCCACTGAATTTGAGCAGTTTGTTTTGCAGAAATAACTAGCAGAAGCAATCACAAATAGAAATGTTTTCTTTCTCCACAATTTGGAAGATGATGGTCTTAGTAAGACAAAAAGGAAAGAGGAGAAAATGTGGCATAGCACAAACCTGAGTCTTCCATTTGACAGCTGTCAATTTTGGCAATTGGTATTTAAATCATGGATGATATTCTCATATTCTGGGCATTTATGAAAGGTTAAATTAGATAGCATAATTAAAGTATCAGACACAACTGTGCTTTCAACAAAAAAGTGCATAATTATTTCATCCCTCCCCTTATTAAATAAATTTTAATAGGTCTTTTTATAGGTGAAACATTATTGCCAGAAAACAATTTCAAGCTATATAAATAAGAAAAAAATGTTTGGCTTTTTTGAAATTAAGGAAAATTTCATAGTGAAGAGGTATCGGTAATGCAGTCTACAGACATAAAAAAATCATTCATTTTAATAAATATATGACTATCTCACAGGAAGAATGTAAAGTTTCAGATACACAGGTAAATGAAAGGGTTGCATTTGTAGTCCTCATGGAATTTAGAATCTAGCAAGTAAATAAATGGGAATCACAATTTTTATCCTGATGAATTTTTAATAAACAGACCACAATACTATGGGAATATAGAGCAGCAAAATTTGCCCTTGTCTCCTCGAAAATAAACCATTAAACTGATTCAAAATAATAAACAGTAGCTAGTAAATATTAGAGAAGTATGCCTTGAAGCAGCAGCAATAGACATAAAAGCTGTGAGAAGAATGCAGAACATCTTAGCGAAATCGAGAGACAACTAGTGTGTTTAGGTCACAGACACCAGTAAGCGCACGTGACTGGAGAGAGAAGTCAGGGCTATATGAAAAGGACCTTTAGTAGATTACCGAATTTCTCTTAAGGGCAATAGTATATTATTCAAAGGGTTTTAAGCAAGTGATTTCAGATATTAGTTTTAAAATGTTAGCTAAAGAACGCACAATCTATATGACTCTCCAGACTAAAACTCTTAGGGATTTTCATACTTTTTTTTCCCTTTTGGTGCTCATGACATACCCTAATTCAAAGAAGGTTTGGGCATTATTCTTCTATAATTATATAACATACATAAGAATACTTGATTGAGGATTTGTACTGTCATGCCCTGATTTAGGAAACAGAAATATAAAGCCTTTTTATCACACACACGATACAACTGGCAAAACTATTTAAATTTATCGCTATGTTGTTTCATGATTTAAAAAAAAAAAATCCTACAAGCTGAGTTTACACTCCAAACTCTATCCCAAGGATAGCAGGAAATTTCATAGAAATTAAGAGGATTGGTTAAGTTTTGAAAAACTAGTATGTAGCTTTATATGATTACTAAATTGAAGAACAAAATATTATATTATGATAAACCTCTCATATTATTTTTTGTCATGGTTTCAAACGTCTATATATTTGCTTCACATTTAACTATTGACACTTGTAGTTTGAAAGCCTCTTAGTCTTTCTTGCTGTCTAATGGATGTTTGCTTAATAGGCCTTGATACTATTGTAGGCTTGAATTTATATAAATCTTACATCCAGAACACACAATATAATAACTACCTATCCTATACAGAGGGTCCAGATATTCTACCTGTGTCTTTCTGGTCTCATTCACAGAACTTATTTCTACTACTGGTACACTCTTCTCATGAGAAAACAAACAAAAAACAAAAAAACAAGTCTACTTCCTCTTCACTCTCTTGCTTCTGCTCCCTGTCTCATGAATTCAATTTGCTGGTTCTTTGCTCATGGGAAGGTTGCTTGGATCCAGAATGTGACTTTCCTTTCTGTGGTACTGGCTCTTCTGCTAGCTTCTTTCCTTTTATCCTTTTATTAAAAACTATTCTAACATATTTTATTTTCAGCATATTTCCTACCAACATTCATCAGAATTAGTAAGGAATCTCTGATTAAAATTAAGCATTATGGCTATGTAAGTTAAATGAAAGTTGAGTATATTCAACATGTATAAATATTGGCATAAACATAGCATCCAAGAACACACTCTTAAAAGATAACTAAAACACTTAACTTTGATTTGTGAGAGCTTGTTTTGAAAATGAAACTCTACACCCACACACAAACGTAACATTTACCAGAAAATTTTCGAGTTTTTTTTCAAAGGAATGTCACCTACTATGATCACAAAAGTTGGATGTCAGGAGTGATTAATTATCTCATACTTTTATTAGCCACAATGCTTAGACAGTAGAATTAAAAGTTTTAAATTGGGACATAAATCTGAAAAAAAAGTTAAATTGGCTCTGTGGGATCTTATGTATAACTAAGAATGCTTATATTTTTCAGCAAACTATTCTCTTTTAAAGTTTTGATTTATAGCCAATTAGTTTTCCTGTATTCTGAATAATATATTTAATGAGAGAAAAACGTTTTCTATATGTTGTTTTAGAAGAGATGGAAAAGCACTTCAGAATTGATAGTTTTTTTCTGACAAAGTAATTTTTCACTTTGTTACAAATTCGAGTGTGTCAACATCTACTCTATATATTAAAGTCTATTCAACACATGCATAATAGAATTAATATAATTCCATTATATTATATATAATGGAAATAATATAAAATACAAATGACTGTGCAAATAAGTTGACAAATTGTTGAAAGTTATTTGCTAGAACATGAAAGTCAAATAATAAAAGTTGGGAAATACCAAAATTATCATGTGCTTTTTTATCTGTCTGGGGAGATTGACTACTTAATCCACTTCTTTTTAAAGCTTCATGAGCACTCGATAATATTCATACAAAGAATGTCAGGATTTCATGTTGATCTTCCTATTGTCTTTTGTTTTAACAACAAAACAACCTTTCAAAGATAACAATATAAAACAAAAATTATTTGAATATCTAGTAGACTTCTCTGGGAGAAAGAAATACACTGAGACCGAATTTGCTGTAGAGAGTGAGATTCCAATGCATATTTTAGAAGAAAGAGGAGAAATTAAAGAAAACCTTAATTTCCTTGCATAAGAAATAAATGCAGAAGTTCCACCTCTACAATGGCAATGTGAAGAGCTCCATGGAACTTTTATAAAATTGTTGAAAATTATAAAACCACCATCACCTATGTCGCTTGAAAAATCATAATGGTACGTAGAAAATGATGAAGTATTTATTCAAGAAAATCTTCTGAAACTCACTAAGAACAGTGAGAGTTTTTTTGCATTTGATCCACAACCCATTCTTGCAATGTAGCCAAGAACACAGGACTTTTACTAGACCCTATTGAGGGGCTATAGTATCTTTTTGGGAGTAACAGTACATTAGAATTTTTCATTTCTACCCCCACCTGCTGCCACTACCTGTTCTTGAGATTAAGCTTTTGTTGAATGTGGCCAAGAAGTAGGATGTCACTTCTTCCTACCAGCTTTAATTCATGGAATGAGGACTGTTTGGGTGCAACACACTGAGAACACTGAGCCCTGATTGCCTTCTTTCTGGTTTGTAAGGCAAAGTTCTCATTCCAGGAGTGGCAGACTGGGATTACCAATGGCTACTCCTCATCCCGGTGACCCAGTCTCAAAGTAGGGCTGTCACTCCGAGAGGAGAATGCTGCTCTCTTTGCTGCAATCACCAGAGCCAAAGCTCAGAAGTTTTGCCCAAAGGAAGGGGCAGAACATACAGCAGAGAGTGTAAAGCTTTTCCCAAAAGAAGAGTCTGAGGAAATTTCAACTTCATTGAAAAACAATGAAGTGATGGTAAAAAGCAAGTAAGAGAGACCGGCACTTTATTACAGACATATGCTTTGAAACAAAGGTCAGCTAGTTTACCAGGAATAACCCAGGAAAAAGACAGTTAAGAAGAGCCCTTCTGGTGTCAGGAAGAAGTTTCAAATGCTGAACAAATAAAAAGACCTGAAATAATAAATAAGACTGTTAATATAACAAAAGCTGTAAATACACAGTATGTTTCTTTTTATCTTTTTTTAAGATATAAAATTATGTCAAGTGTATTAGTCTGTTCATGCTGATACATATATATATATCAGAGACTGATAAATTTGTAAAGAAGAAATTTATTTCTCATAGTTCTGCAGGCTGGAAGTTTAAGACCAATTTGCTGGCAGGTTTGGTGTCTGCTGAGGTGCCTTGAATACTGCATCTTCCAGAGAGGATGAATGCTATATTTTCATATGGTGAAAAGGATGAAAAGGCGAAGGGTCCTAATTCGCTCCAGCCCTTCTATAAGACACTCTGAAATTAAGTTTCAACATGAACTTTGGAGAGGACAAAACAACAAACCATATCAAGTAACAGTTATAACAATAAATTATCGGGTATATAGCATATATAGATGTAATGTGTACAGCAATAATAGCATAAACAGAAGGAGAGCCAAAGTATACAAAAGTGAACAAAAGTAAAATTTATATATACATAGGTCACTAGAATTGCTATGCATCTAAAATTGATTCTGTTAAGATGTATACAGTAAACCCTGAAGTAACAAGGGAAACATTGAAAAAATATAGATAAATTATTAAATTTAAATTAAATGTTTTATAAAAAATACCTAATTCAAAAGAAAGCAGTAAAGGAGGAATAGAGGGATGAAAAGACATAAGGTATACAGAAAACTGAAGTAAAATGATGGATGTAAATCTAGCTATACTAGTAACCTCAAGTGAAAATGAATTTAAATATTCAAATAAAGGAAATATTGTCAGACTGGAGGAAAAATTAATTAAACAAGATGCATCTACATGTTGTCTGCAGGAGACACACTTCAGATCCAAAGATGAAAATTCATAGAAAAAAAAGGATGGAAAAGTTGTATGATGCAGGCAGTAACCTCAAGAAAGCTGAAATTGTTATATTAATCTCAGAAAAAATAGACTTTGAAACAAAAGGGGTTACAGAGGTAAGGAGAGATTTCATAAAATTAAAAGGACCAATATCTCAAATGTAAGTAATTATAAGCATATGTATGTGTGTGATGAAAGGCTTCAAAATCCATTGACATAGAAACCTCCAAAAATGAAGATTAATTAGACAATTTAACATACTTCTTGCAGCCTTGGATACTCACTTTCACAAATGGATAAAATGACTAGGCAGAAGACCAACAAAGAAATACAACACTTGAACAATACTATAAAATAACCAGACTGATTAGATATTTAAGGAACACTGTAACAACAGTAGATTCTCAAGTGCACACGCAACATTATCCAGGAATACCACATCCCAGGCCATAAAAGAGACCTCAATGAATTTAAACATTGGAATAATACAAAGTATATTTTCAGACAATAATTGAGTAAAATAATAAATCAGCAATAGGAAAATTTGGGAAACTCAGAATTATGTGGAAATTAAACAACATGCTATTAAATAACCAATGGGTCCAAGAAGAAATAAATTAGAAAATACTTTAAGAATGCATATCTCCTATGTGATGCAATAAAAGTAGTTCTCATACTCAAAAATTACATTCTCTCACTTGCCACCACAAGGCACTGAAAAAAAGAGCAAATTGAAACTACAGCAACCACAGGAAAGTATTAGGGATATACAAATTACTGAAATAGAAAAACAATTGAGAACCTCAACAAAGCCAAAAATTGTTTCTTTGAACACATCAACAGTGGCCACAATTTAAACAGACCGACCAACAAGGAGGAGAAACTATTCAAGTATTAATGAAATTTTTAAAAGGACACTAAACTTAAAAAATTATTTAAAAAGTACCTATGTACAATTATATCTAAATTTTAGATATTTTTTAAGAACTGGACAAATTCTAAGAAAGATTCAAATTAGCAAAAATGAGTCAAGGAGAAATATAAAATCTTATCAAGGGACTAAGTTAGTAATCAAAGCTACCACACCTCGGGAAACAACAGCAACAAAATCTTCTAGCCAAGAATGCCTCTACCAAACTTTTAAAGTTGAATTAATACAATTATTTACAAACTCTTGCAAAAAAAATAGAGAATACACTTCCCAGTTTATTCTATGAAGCTAGTATTACCCTAATAACAAAACCAGACAAAAGCATCAAAAAAAAAAACAAAAAAAAAACACACAATATCTTTAACAATAGATGAAAAAAATCCTCAGCAAAATGCTAATGATCAAAATCCAGCAATACATAAAACATAATATACTATAACCAGGCAGGACTTATCTCAGGAATGCAAGAAAAATATAAAATAAATGCATCATTAACTAGAGTCAATTATACCGAGTTTCATTTTCCCTATTGATTATCTACTAAGTTGCTTCCAGTTTTACAGTATTTTTTACTGCCATTCCTAAACTCATATCTGGACTGTTTCACAGTATCGACTTTAGAGAATATAGAGGGGTAATCTTGGAAATAGAGAAACACTATTTGTTCATTGATTTTAAAAGCATATATATATACACAAGTAGTCAAAAAGTCATTTTAGCCAAAATGAATTCCATGACAATGTAAATAAAATAACGAAATGATACCATCAATCAAAAAGAGATGAGAAAATGGAGGAAATGAATATTGGAAAATAGAGTCACTGACTTAATTGTTGGATTTCTGGTGAAGCAGATAAACAAATTAAATTCTCTTCTGTAGAGTTATCCTATCTAGGGCCACATGTCTTTAACCTGGCACCAACGAAGTACTAAAACCATATAACAAAACATTCTTTTATTAATTCCATATTCATCAAATGATTTTCTGGTATACATTTGGGTCCTCATGTAACTTTGTCTATGTAGAAAGAACACTTTTGTTAATTTAAAAGGAATATTTCAGTTCCTACGAATTTCTTTACGTTAACTGGTTTCAACACAGATCTCGGTTAATGTTAGTATACCCCCTACCCAAAACAGGATTAATAATCAGGTATCTGGGCAGGAAATGCTTTGCCGCAGGGTCTACCAGCAGTGAATGAGTAAGGAAATGATTCTTTGTGTCTTTCTGTAGTAAAGAATTCATAGCTTCTGTTTTAACAAAGCATAATTATAGCTACCAATATTTTGGAGCCATAAATCATCAGTAAAAGGCTATATTTGTGTGCAAAACATTTGATATAAAAAGTTAAGGCTTCCAGTCTTATTATAACTTTTCTAATTACATGGTACTATATTTTCAGATATGAGTACACACAATGAAAACAATTAAAAAAAAATTACCATTCACAGTTTGCCTTCTTTTCATCAAATTGGTGTCATGTCATATAAACGTAGTTTATTTTAGAGATGCAGTGTTCCTTTGTATTCATAGCATCATCACTCAAGATGGTATTATGGTGAACATCTGGGTCATTACACTGGCTTATACTTTAACAGATTGCTATGAAATTGGATCTTAACCTTAAGCTCCAATGTCTGTATGGCTCTGATAATGCTGGAAATGCAGTCCTCCTTGTACTTAACCTTAGGAAATGAATAAATGGCTATATGGACTCCTGCCTCCCTTTGTGCTTTTATATTCCTGAGGGCATGATTTTGTAATACTTCACAGAATGTCAAAGATTAATTGTGAAATAGTTGGATGTAAGTTATTTGGATGTCCCTGACACAATATCTGCATGTAAGATAATACACTATTTTCATTTATGATTTTGTCAACTTCTCAAAATACAGGATTGGCTTTTAACTGAAACTATTTCTGTGTGCTGGCATAATACCATTTGTGCTATTTTGTTATATTTATTCTGTATAATAAAAAGAGACATTAATTAAAAGGGCTTTTGTGCTTATTTTAGACAATAAAAAAATTTATTATGAAAGTTTACACGTAAATATGCTGGATAGTCATTTCATAATAAAGTATGACATTATTTTATTTATGTCTCCCCAAGGGTAAAGATCATTCTAGCAGAAATATCTCCTGTATCGGTATTTATTCACCTAAATAGACAGTTTTGGTTAAAATTTTAATGAAAAGTCATGCTTATATTACTGTATAATTTTGTATATGCATGTATATTTATCTATTCAAAGTAAAGAGGTAGTTGACATGAAGGGATGTCTGCCTAGTTCACAAAAGTATGACCATGAAAATATCATTTCTATGATACTCCCTCCTTATGGGAGCTATCCCTTTGTCACTCCAACCTTGAAACTAATGTCAGAGATTATAGTATCTACTTCCCTGTGCTGTAATTTTTGATCCAAGTAATAGATCCATGATCTGAGAATAGTCAAAGTGAATCTCAGATTTTTCAAGAGTTGGAAAGAGTGAAGGTTTCACTTCTGATGGTGTATGTTGTAGGAATGAGTCTGTATCTGTCAGTGCCAAAGAAAGAAAGATGGAATAAGAATAAAGCTGATGCTCAGAGAAGAGGGAATGAGAGAGGTAGCATTGACTATTTAAAATCCGTCCTGAGGTCAGCCCCACAAATGCATTTTCTGTTATTTTATTTCAATACTGATAAAAACCTTTTTATGTTCATAGTTAGTTCAAATTAGTTTTTTCTATTTCAATTGAAATAACAGGTGTAAAAAAACACAAAAGTACCCCATTTCCCCTTGCAGATGTATTTTTCTGAAGCTAGACTGATGTTGAAATACTCAAGGTCAACCTAAAATGATACTATTTTACTGATGCCTTCATTTTTAGTATCTTTTCCTTAGATTTTACAAGAGGTAAAAACATCTACTACAGATGTGTTACCTTTTGAGGTTGCTTTTCATCTTGTTATCTGGTGTGTGTGTGGCTGGGACAATGGAATACGATGGAAAGACTGAAAATGATACAATTCCAAAAAGCTGTTTTTACAGTTTGAAGCCTAGCCTCAGAGTAAAATCCCAATACTATCATGCAAAAAATTACTAGGTTTGCACCAAGGATGAATAGTTTGGAAAACTAAAAAGGCCTATGAGGCCCTATAAGAAGAACCTTATTAGTGTTTAATAAAGGTAAAGGTAAAGTACAACAGAAATAAAATGCAGGAAATCATTGAAAGTCTGTCTTTCAGGATCCTTTCTCAGTCTCACGGACACATTTTATCTGTATATTATGAACCTTCAAGATTTGAGCTTACTATAATAATTTAAAGGAGGTGCAGAAAAGTCTTTATAACAAGCTCTCTCATACATTGTTGCTCATATACTTCTTAAAGCCACGTTGTCTAAACCATCAAACTAAATATTCTCAACGATGTAGACCAGTTGGCACTAAACTTAAAGCAACATATTATGAATCACTAACTAGCATATGCCATTTTCATCTTGCTCACGGTCAGTGTTATGCTTCCAATGCATCTCTAGATATAAATATCAAGCTGTTCCAGTCCAACTGTAAAAGCCCTCTCTTATGTAGCCATACATTGACATATATGAGAATATAAGATGTGTTGAGGAAAAAGTATCAAAGGATTGAGAAATCTACATAAATTTTAAAAAGAATTAAGAGAAAGCCAGGCTATATTTAATGTCATCAAAGATAATTCTAGTGCATTGGCATTTTTTTCAACGTGACTTTTCTTTCTTTTCCCCTTGACTGATTCTCTCCTAACTAGTTTTAATCAATTTTATAGAACAATTTGCATATAAGGCACACATTAGTCCAGTTCAGTTTTACAAATTTATAAAGCTAGATAATCACCTACACAATCAAATATAAAATATTCCCTTCACCTACACATTTATTGCACGACCTTTGCCAATGAAATTCCCCACTTCAACCCCAGAAAGGTTTAATGCATTGTCTTGGGAATTTCAAATTTTATTAACATGGAAGCATACAGTATTTATTATTTAGTATCTGCTTTCTTTCCTCTAGTATATGGTAAAAATTCCCCTTTAATTTTTTTTTTTTGTATAAAGGAATGACAATCCTTCAACTGTAAAAACTAAAGAACATGCCACCCAATTAATCACATGCCTTAGGGTATATTTCTGAAAAATGATACATATTTTAAAAGCAACTTTATTAAAACTCAGGGCTATTAATGTATGTATACAAATACAACACTGGAAAATAAAGTTGTTTCCAGGCCGGGAGCAGCGGCTCACACCTGTAATCCCAGCACTTTGGGAGGCTGAGGTGGGCGAATCACGAGATCAGGAGATTGAGACCATCCTGGCTAGCACGGTGAAACGCTGACTCTACCAAAAATACAAAAAATTAGCTGGGCTTAGTAACCTGCGCCTGCAGTCCCAGCTACTTGGGAGGCTGAGGCTGGAGAATGGCGTGAACCCGGGAGTCAGAGCTTGCAGTGAGCTTAGACCATGCCACTGCATTCCAGCCTAGGCAACAGAGCGAGACTCCGTCTCAAAAAAAAAAAAAAGAAAAAAGAGAAAAGCTTCTGCAAAGCAGAGGAAGCAATCAGTAGAATAAAGAAACAGGCCGGGAGCGGTGGCTCACAGGCCTGTACACCCAACACTTTGGGAAGCTGAGGCGCGCCAATCACGAAGCCAGGAGATCGAGACCATCCTGGCTAACACGGTGAAACCCTGTCTCTACTAAAAAGACAAAAAAATGCCCGGGTGTGGTGGCAGGCGCCTGTAGTCCCAGCTATTCGGGAGTCCAAGGCAGGAAAATGGCGTGAACCCAGGAGGCAGAGCTTGCAGTGAGCGGAGATCGCGCCACTGCACTCCAACCTGGGCGACAGAGCAAGACTCCGTCTAAAAATAATTAAATTAAATTAAAATTTTAAAAAATTGAAACAACCCAGACAATGGAAGCAAGTATTTGCAAACTATGCATCAGGCAAGGGGTTCATACACAAAATATATAAAGAACTCAAACTGCTCATAAGCAAAAATACAAATGATCTTATTTTAAAAAATTTACCCGAAACCTTTGTCCCCCACCATTATTTCCCTACCTTCTTTTCCCGACCGCCTTTGGCCCCCTCCCTCTCACCACCCATTTTCTTCCACCATCTGCCCCCAAAACTTCATCATTTTTTGCCCACCCTCATTTCACAAAGCCTTCTCTACTCTCGTGCACAACACCCTTTTCCCCATCCATCTACCCAAACCCTTTCCCCAGTTTCTTCCCACCATCTTTTCCCCTTATCCCTGGCCACCCTCTTTTTCCCCCTCCCACTCTCATCACCCTCTTTTGCTCCTTTAAGCAAAAACATTTTCTCCCGTCTTTTCCCAAAACCTTCTCTCCACTCCTGCTGCTCACTACCCTCTTTTCCTCCTTCATCCACCCAAAAACTGTTTTCTTCATCGTCTTTCCCCCTGTTCCTCCTTGCCATTCTCTTTCCCTTCTCCATCTACCCAAAAACATTTCCCCGGTCTTTTCACAAAGCCTTCTCCCCACTCCTATTCACCTCTCTACTGTGGGCTTCCCTCCCTCTGCTTCTTCCTTCTGAGGATTGCTCAATGTTCTGCCTAAACACAAATCTGACTGCATATTCTCTTGCTGATAAATCTTCAAGGATGCCTCTGATTCTGGGCAAAGCCTGAGCTTCTTAGTTTTATGTTCCGGGGGTCTCCATTGTTTGATATCCCTTCTCCAGCTTCAACTCTGCCTCTTCCTCCTCATCAAAGTACCTGTATTTTAATAGGCTACCTCCTCTCTTTTTCCTCCAAGATTTTCATAATTGTGCTTGTGATGATGATGATGATGGTGATGATGGTGATGGTGAAGGTGGTGATAATGATAGTGATGGTTATGTTGAGGATGATGGTGAGAATAGTGATGGTGATAATGTTGGTGATGGTGAGGAAGGTGATGGTGAAGATGGTGATAATGATAGTAATAGTTATGCTGAGGAGGATGATGATGATGATGAGAATGGTGAAGGTGAGCATGGTGATGGTGATGATAAGGATGCTGATGGTAAGGGGATAATGATGGTGATGATGAGGATGGTGATGGTGAAGGTGGTGATAATGATAGTGATAGTTTTGCTGAGGATGATGGTGATAATGGTGAGACTGGTGAAAGTGAGCATGGTGATGGTGATGGTAAGGATGGTGATGATGAGGTGATAATGATGGTGATGGTCAGGATTGTGATGATGAAAATGGTGGTGGTGATAATAATGATGATGGTGATGGTGAGGATGGTGATGGTGAAGGTGGTGATGATACTGTGATAGTTATGGTGAGGATGCTGCTGCTGATGCTGGTGAGAATGGTGAGGGTGAGACTGATGATGATAATGAGGATGGTGATGGTGAGTATGGGGATGGTGATGGTGCACCCCTTGATTTGGCAATTCGACATCTAAGAATTGTTCATTTCTTCTAGGATTTTTTTTTTTTTGAGTCAAGACTTCCCTATGTTGCCCAGGCTGGCCACGAACTACTGGCCACGAGTGATCCTCCCACTTTGGCCTCCTGAGTAGCTGTAATTACAGGCATGAACCATGGTGC
Source organism: Pongo pygmaeus (assembly GCF_028885625.2). NCBI lineage: Eukaryota > Metazoa > Chordata > Mammalia > Primates > Hominidae > Pongo > Pongo pygmaeus. The sequence goes on along the minus strand of NC_072392.2, from coordinate 27,998,237 downwards.
CTGGCTTTACCCTAGAAGTTTATCCTGAGGAAATAATCAGACAAGTGTGCCAAGCGGTACTTAGAGAAGGGTATTTATTGTTGCATTGATCATAGTAGGTAAGATGTGGGAAGAATGTAAATGACCAGCAACAGATTTTGGCTAAATAGTTGTGCTACAGCTAGGCAAGGGGCTGGCTTATGGCCATTCAGAACACAGCCCCTCCTGATTGAGTCAAATCTCCTGTCACTGCTCTCACACACCACACACCTCCCTCCTTTTCAGCACAAATTACAATCATAATTTTACATTTCTTTGTGAACCTCTTTGACGAATTTCTGTATCCCTCATTAGATGCGAAGCTCCATGGAGGCAAGGAGTATACTATGTTCATTATTGTGTCTTCCACGCCACGTTAAGTTCCTGGAACACAGTACACTCTGAATAATTTGTTGTTAAATGAATGACTGAATCTATATTTCTTAGTATGGAAGGATGTTTGAAACATGCAATTAAGAGAAAGAGCAGATTATAAAGCAGCATGCATGCTGTGGTACACACTGCAAATTCCCGCCTTTCTTGATCTTCTTTGGGGGACCACATGCGCACTCTCAGTCAATAAATTATGATTGATCCAAAGTCAATCATGACAATGCTATTCTCTACTGCTAGGGATGGTCATGAGATAAGGTTCTGGCCAATCTAAACACAGATTTCCAGAGCTAAAGAGAAACCCTCTGGGGGTCAACTCTGAAGTTCTTGCCTTTCTAATAAGAATACAGAAGTGACTGCTTTTGCTGGCCTTGTAAACTCATGTAGTGTTTGGAGCTTCAGTAGCTGTCTTACAGCCATGAGCTAAATTCCAATGGACTCATAAAGATGCTGGGCCTAACATTGTTGAACCAGTGAACCATAGCCAGGAACCATAGATACTCTAACTATGTAAGAAAAATGAACCTGTCTCTGTTTAAGTGACTGAACTTTCAGATTAATGCACTCCCAACAGATACAGAGCATGATCTCATATATACCTGTATGTGCAAATATGAATAGAAAAATAATTAAAGTGATTATCTCTGTGTGGTAGGATTCTCCTTCATATTTTTCTATTTTACAAAGTTTTCCCAAAGGGCATGTAAATAATAATCAGACAAATATTTCTGTACATTCAGAAAATAAACAATGGTACTAATTTTATTTTTAAAAAATAAACAAAATATTGGGGCCCCAGAAGGTAGTTCACTACCATATGGTACGTTCATTAGCCACGACAGAGAGGAACACTTGTGGGTATCCTGGAGGACAGGTTCTGCAGCAGTGAGAGGTCCCCTCCAGAAGAGTATGTGGTTCCAATCTCCTGAGAGAGGCGGGACAGACCCCAAGGAAGTAGATGAGAACCTGAGTGAGGCTCTGTGGGGAGAGAGGATGTTCCTCAGCCCTCACAAGGACATGTCAGTTTCACTTGAGATTAGGCCCCGGCCTTGGCTGGGCAGCCTGCCAGAAAGGTTCTCAGCAGCATGGGGTGATAACAGGAGGAGGGTAAGCCTGGCAAGCTGGGGCAGCTCTGGGATCTTCAGGCGGGGCTGTCTTGGGCAGTAACTGTGTTGGCTCTAAACACAGATTTCCAGGAAGCAGAGCATTGCAATCTCTCCCACCACAAACCTGGACCATCAGGGATGTTTCCATAGCAGCATCCATGCCAGTGAGGCATCTGGACATGATCTGTGATCCCCTCTCCCACTTTTCCTTTTCTCTTAGAATGGGACAGAGCAGCCTGGAGCAGCTAGTGTTCTGTAGTGACTCCAGTTTGCTGCTCTCTTCCTCATCTTCTTCCTCCTGCCCTCTGTCTCCTCTGCATCCTTCACCTTCTACATCAGGAAGCTCAAGTCACCGGGCTGAGCCTGGGCTTCTCATCTAAATCACGGAGTGCCAGTCAACGCCTCCCTTCCTCTTCCCAGGGAGCAACTTCAATCTTCCCTGCCTGCAGTGGGGAGCTAGACCCTGCTCCTTATTCCCTGTGAGACCATCCGCAGCCTGTTTCCTCACCCCTGTAATGGGATTGCAGTCCTCCCTGCCCACCTGGCAGTACTGCTTCCAGGCCGGGGGACCTCCTGGGAAAATCAACAGTGTGTGTGACACTGTGGGTGTTTGTGTGTGTGGAGGGGTGGGGCTGCCACCTGGCCATTTACAGACCCCATCCTTCCTCTCTCCCCGTGCTTGTCGCATGTCAGGAATCCCTTTCCTTTGTGCCATGAAACATAAGGCATTTTCAGATCCATCATCTCACTGAGCCTTGCATCTCCTTGGTGAAGTTGGAGTTATTGTCACCATTTTACTGATGAGTAAAATGAGGCTCAGAAAGGGGAAAGTCGTTGCCAGGGTTCCGCTGTGGACTTATAGCGGAGCTGGGATTACGATGCGTGTTCTGGATTCCTGGCGGGGTCCTGGCCCATCTGCCGCTAAGGCCTGTCTTTCTGCTCCCATGAAGTCCCTTTTCCATTCCTTTCCTCACTATGACAGCTACTGTCACCACCACCCAGGGTCTGTGCTCACTGTCACACCACCCCTCGCTGACCCCTGCGTCTGGGCTGGAACCCACCATGTCCATCAGATGGATTTTCCTCAATGGTGGTTGGGCTCCAAATCCACTCTCCCCAGACTGACACAAATTGCACTACAGGGTGCCACAACTGTAGGCGTTTCTGGTCTAGAGGGAGAGATGGTCCCATAGAAATGTCAACATCACTTGGTGAAGAGGAGCGTGGAAACACAGGAGAAAGTTCAGGGAGTGATGTCAGGAGGAGGTGGCCCTTGAGTTGGGTCTTGAGGGATGTGTAAGAGTCTATCTCAGAGTCCCCCAGAAATCTTGGGAAATTCCTGGGTCCATTTCCCAGGGATTCTGGTACAGGCAGAGGAATCCACACTTCTCACAGGCAGGGGCTGTGACCTCACCCCACAGTTCTGATGCAGTTAGACCCTGGATCACTCTTGGAGAAATACAAGCAGGACTGAGAGACTTTGACCCAAGCACTGTGCAGGGGGTGGGATGGGGATAGATGTGGAATGGGCCAGAGGAATAGTGGTTGGAGCTATACCCTCCTGGACCACCTTGTCTAAAATGTGGCTCTACCATCCCCCTCTCCCACTGATACATTCTATAATCCTTCACTTTTCCTTTATTTTGTTTTATTTTTTGTAGATACAGGATCTCACTATGTTACCCAGACTTGTCTCAAATTCCTGACCTCAACCATCCTCACATCTTGGCCTCCCAAAGCACTAGGATTACAGGCATGAAGCACCATGCTCTCATCACCAACTCACATGCTGAACATTTGACTAGTTTATTTATTACCTGTTTCACTCTACTAGTGTGAGGGCTACATGAGGAGAGGGACTTTGTCTATGTCATTCGCTGCTGTAGCCAAGTGTCTACAATGTGTAAGGTCGTGGAAGCTTTTTCTGTTTTGGTTTGTAATTCTAATTTTGGGAAGCAGAAGATATGTGAGTGGACTCAGTGGCTGACGGGAAAAGGGAGAACAGTCTTGGTATGCACAACAGTGACAGGGAGACCTAGACAGAGAGATGTCAGAGGACAGTTCCTGGAAGAGGCTGATGGAAAGGTGGGGCAACTGGGGAGGGTCTCTCTGGACATGAATTCCTTTGAAGCTGGCAGGGAGGGAGGAAGTGCATGGGTGGAGAGGAATGCCTGAAGAACACCTCCTTGGCTTCCATATTCTTCATGAAGTGACAGGTGAGGGGCTTCCTGGGAAGAGAGGGCAGGAGGGGAGCAAATGTAGGCTGGTGACGGTGGGCCTGCAGCAGTGCCCCAGGGTGAAGGGGTGAATGCATTACTGAGGCTGGACCCTGGTCATGACCCTTGCCTTTGCCTCAAGACCCATTAAAAACCATCCTCTTCCAGTGAGGTTAGATCATGCCACTGCCCTCCAGCCCGGAGACAGAGTGAGACTCCGTCTCAAAAACAAAAACAAAAAAACAGCCTCCAGTCCCAATGTGCCCAGCTGGACCATGCGCTGCTTCCTGGATGTGCCACCATCACAACTGGAACACAAATCCTGAGTCACTGCCTCTAGAAAGCCTACCTGGATACAGTGCCCATCAGACTGGGCTCCTGCAGCACCTGGTCTGCCACTACTATGTGACTTGCCTCTGCCTGCCTCTTATCACAGGTGCCTGTGTTTTTACCTGCCTCAGTGAGGGCTATTGAGGACCGGGCCAGGCTGATCCATCTTAGGGGCTACAGCAGGTGCCAGCAATGGCTGGGCTGTGTCAGGGCTGGGCAGTAGGCAGCCCAGGTTCTCACGCTGGGCACTGGGTGCCCTTTGCGGGCTCAACTGGGCATGACCACTGCTTCTGAGTGGCCAGAAGATTCCTGGGAGAGGCCTGGTTATCTTGGGCTGACCCTCGCTCCCCAGTTCCTTCCTCCCTCCCTCCCTTGCTGAAACCCTTTTGCCTGTCCTCAAAATCCTGCTCCAGCACCAGCAGCCCCCTGGTTTTCAGCAGCCTCAGGGAACTCTTCCTTTTCTTCCTTGCTGTAAGAGGTCCGATCCCCTGAAAACACTGCTGCCTTGCAGTCCTCTGCTCCAGCCCTTCCCTGAGCCTGAGCAGGATAGGTCCTCCTTGCTTCTCATTGCCTCCCTCTTTCAGCTCATCATCCTTCTCTCCCATAAAAATACATTCATGTGCCACGAAATGATGTTTCCATCAACCCAGACTGCATGTGCAGTGGTGGACCCATGAAACTATAATGGAGCCGAAAGACACTTACTGCCTAGCCCAGTGACATAACAATTGTAACGTTATGGCACAGTTACTTTAAAAACATATTTATTTAAAAAGATTTATAATTCTGTAGAAAAAGAAATATATATCTGGTAGTGTAGCCTAAGTGTCCAGTGTTTATAAAATCTACAGTAGTGCACAGTCATGCCCTACGACTTCACCTTCACTCACCACTCACTGACTCACCCAGAGAAGCTTCCAGCCCTGCATGTTCCATTCATGGTAAGTGTCCTAGACCGGTGCACCATGTCTAGGTACCATACTAATTTTTATATAGTGCAATACTATGTTTTTACTGTACTTTTCATGATATGTTTGGATGCACAAGTACTGACCATTGTGCTACAACTGCCAACAGTATTCACTGCAGTAACCTGTGCCCAGGTGTGCAGCCTGAGAGCAGTAGGCTGTGCCATAGAGCCTAGGTGTACAGTAGGTACAATATTGAGGTGTGTGTAAGCACACTCTGTGACGTTCACCCAAAGAAAAATTACCCAAGGACACGGTGACACACGAAGGGAATCAGTATTGAAGCTCTTGCCCTCAGATTGCACCCTGGACCACATCCCTATGCAATGAAGACTTATCTCCCAGTTCATGGGCACTTTCTCCTGCTGAGGTGATGCCAACATGCACATAGAGAGTCCTCTTCATGCTCTGGCTCTTGGTCCCTCCACCCCTAGAGACCTTGTCTCCACCCTCCCTGAGTCACCCACTCCTACCTGTATATTCGTGTCCTTGTTACTGCAGAAACTGTAGCTACTCCAGATCCTCAATTTCAAACACCCTTTTTTGACCACCACTTTCCTTTTTCCCGCTGCCTCCCAACTCCAACACACTTCAATGACTCCAAATTTTCACTTTTGTGTCTCACTCACTTTCTTGTAAATTTCCCCTCCTCCCAGCTGAGACTATATGGTCCAGCCTGTCATCCACCCTCTCTAACACTCTCCACTCTCTTGCCCTACAATTGATTTTACTCCCACGGCAAAACTGCACTCTGCTGAAAACCAGCCACCCACTCCCTCTGCTCCTGCACTCAGGTGACTGAGCACAGCCAGAGAGAAACACACATGCATTTTGCTCTCATTTAATCATCAAGCCCAAACCCCCAGGTGGCCCTGGATGATGTCCTACAAACTCACTCATTTCCTGAGTCCATAAGTCTGCCAGACTTCTTTATTTGTTATCTTAATAAAAATATATATAATCTAAGCATGTTATGAATACCAACTGATTTAATTATCATAAAACTCTATGAATCTGTTCTATAATAATCACCATTTCACAGCTGAGGAGATGCTGGCACAGGAAGAGATGAAGTGACTTGCCCTGGAGCCCAGGCACCCAGCTCTGGAAGTGCTGCCCTGTCCCCAAGCAACAGTATTGTGCCTTCTCCTTCCTCCTTAAACCTCTAAAACCTTCCCCAGCCTTCCTTACACCTGCTGCCTTGCTTCCTATTTCAATTTGAAAATAGATGCAATAAAGAGAGAACCTTCCCTGGATCCCACCCCCACATCTCCCCAGCTGCTTGCCTCTGTGCTTCCTTCTCCACCTCTGCTTGATTGTAGCTGGAGTGTCTGCACTCATGTTAGGGGAGACTTTTCTCCATCATATCCAGAGCTCAACCCTCAGGTTCTTTCCTGAGTGTCCACTTTGCACACTGCCCGATTCCGCAATGCAGCTCTCCCACCCATCTCACACCCTGCATGCTTACTTATTCATCATCTGTTCTGCTCTACTACAGTGAGGGCTACACAGGGGCAGGGATTCTGGGTAACTTATTCACTGCAGATTTCAGCATCTGGAGGAGTACCTGGCACCTAGAAGGTGTTGGTATTCAATGAAGTCAGTCATTTTATATGTCAGGCTCTGGCCTGCTGCTGGGGACACTAGGGTGATTCAGACAGGTGCCTGCTTATACCAAGTTTACAGTCCCATAGGGGAGACAAACACATTGCCTGACAAATTTGCAGGCAGCCATTTATATTTTTCATCTTACAAAGCAGCCCTTATTGTACCTGAGAGGAAATGCACTCAAGCCGTGAGCTGTAGCCCCACCTCCCCTACTTCAGGATAGAAAGCCCCAGCCTCCAGCCCTTACATTCCTGGGCCTCCAGGGCTCCCTGGACTTTAGGAAACAGCTACTAAGGGAGTCCAAGTCCACTTTGACTCAGAGCTGTGGGATGTCAACAAGGTGCTTCCCCTCTCTGGTCCTCAATGTCTTTGTCTATTCCAAGAGATGATGGTGCCAGCTCAGCAAGCTCCATGGGGCTGGGGCAAATAGGACAGGGAGGGTGACAATGCTTTGTGGACAGAGAGGAGGAATTCTGAGTGGCTACTGGAAAGGCACCATGTTTATTTGACAATTTCAAACATGGCAGAACTGCAGAACACAGACATCAAGACTCCCCTGTAATTCCATTTGGAGTCTAAAGCTTAGATTTTGTTTTGTTTAAGCAGTGGCAAACATTATGTATAGATATAGATGTGGGATCATAAAATGCGTTTAAAATTTATTGATGTGGGATGACTTTGCCTATCAATATACAAGCATTTATTTTGTTTTAATAGCTGTGAAATATCCCACTGTATGAAGAGACTAAAATCTGTGCTTCTATTGTGGATATTTGGATTGATGAACCATTGGACCAAAACAGAGAGGGCAATCAAAGCATTTGACAGCCTGGCAGATAAAAGTGAGAGGTTTATTACAGAAGACAGTAATGCTAAAAGGGGAGGGGAGTTAAGTGAATCCACCTGCTGCAATCAGAGCCCAGAATCCCACCACCCTAAGAGGCAGGAGACAACGTGGCTAAAAGGGCAGAGGCCCCCAGGGCTCCCAGAAGTGCCAGTTGCAAACTTGTCATCCCACCCTGTGTGTGGGCTTCCTATGCCCTGGACAGTCTTTCCTGAGGCAGAGGCTGTTTTAAGAGCTTAGAGCACCCATTCTACAGCAGATTTTCTTATGAATGAGGTCCCTGTTCTGTGCTCCTCACCTATCCTGGGCCGTTTTCCCAACTTGACTTTGGGTAGTGGGTGGATATAGGCCCCAGGTAAACACGAGGCCCCAGGTGGACATCAGGGCTCAATTGGACACACAGGCTCCAGGTGTATATCAGGCCCCAGGTATATACCATTTTCCTGTTACGTATTAGTAACCAAGGGGACACTGGAGTCCAGGTATACATCAAGCTCACATGTGGACACCCAGGCCTCATATGGACACCAGCCTACAGGTGAGCATCAGGCTGCAGGAGGATACCCAGGCCTTAGGTGGATATCAGGCTCTATAAGGACACCAGGCCTCATGTGGACATCAGGGCCTAATTTGGGACTCAGGTTCTATGAAGACACCTAGGCCTCAAGTAGCATCAGGGCCAAGGCAGATACTAGACTCCAGGTGGACATCAGGCCCTAGTTGGACACTAGGCCCTAGGTGGACACCTGGGACTCTGGTGACCATCAGGCCCCAGATTAACTCTAGGCCTTAGGTGAACATCTAATCCCAGTTGGATATCAGGCCCCAGGAGAACATCAGTCCCCTGATGTATATCAGCTTCCAAGTTGACATCAGGCCACAAGTGGACACTGGACTTGAGGTGTACATCAGGCCTCAGATGGACACCCAGGCCCCAGGTGTACACCAGGCTCAGGTGGAATTCAAGGCACAGGTAACACCATGCCCTAGGTGGTTACCTAGGCTTCAGGTAGACAGCAGACCCCAGGAGGACACCTGGGTCTCAGGTGGTCATCAGGCCCTAGGTGGAAACTCAGGTCCCAGGTGCACATCACTCTCCAAGTGGACACACAGGCCCCATGGTGATACCCAGGTTCCAGGTGGGCACTGGGCCCCAGATGAACACCAGGCTCCGAGTAGATACCAGAACCTGGGTGGACACCCAGCTCTGAGGTGGATATCGGGCTCCAGGTGGACATCAAGCCTCGGGTAGATATCTAGTCCCCAGGTGGACATAAGGCCCCAGTTCGACACCAGACCCTGGGTGGATACCTAGGTCTCGGGTGGATGCATCTCCAGCTGAACATCAGGCTCCAGGTGGACACCCAGGCCCTAGGTGAACACTAGGTCTTAGGTAGACATTAGGCCCCAAGTGGACAACCAGGCCCCAGGTGGACACCCAGCCTTATCATGGACATCAGGCCCTAGGTAGACGGCAGGTTAAAGGTGCATATGAGGCTCCCGATAAACACCAGTCCCCAGGGAGACCCTTGTCCCCAGGTGAACACCAGCACCCAGGAAGACATCCACCTCCACCTGCACATCATTCCCCAGGTGTATACCTAGGCCCTATGGGAGCACCAGGCCCCAAGTGAGTACACAGATCCCTGGTGGCCATTAGGCACCAGGTTGACACCCAGGGCTTAAGTGGACATGAGGCCCCAGATGAATGCTAGTCCCCAGGTGGATAAATAGGCCCCAGGCATACATCAGGTCTGAGGTCTATACTCAGTCTTCAGGTGGACACTAGGCCCCATGCAGACACCAGACCCCAGATGGATACCAGGCCCTATGCAGACACCAGTCTGCAGGTGGACCGCAGGCCCCAAGAAGACATTATGCCCTGGGTTGACACCTAGGCTTCAGGGGAACACTAGGCCACAAGTGGTTCCCTATGCCCCCGGTGGACATCAAGCCTTAGTGGAATTCCTAGTCACCAACTGAACACCAGGCTGCAGGTGGATGCCCAGGCTCTAGGTGAATACCAGGTCCCACATGGACATTCAGCCCCAGGTGAACATCAAGCCTCAAGTGAATACCTAGGTTCCTGGTGAACATCAGGACCCAGGTGGCACTCAGGCCCTACACTCAGGCCATAGGAAATCAGAACATATGTGGACACTCAGGGCCCAGGTGGCTATCAGGCCCCAGGTTTATATCACTTTCCTGGTAGACATCAGTACCCAGGTAGATACTGGACTTCAGGTATACATCAGGTTCCTAGGTGGACACCCAGGCCCCAGGTGGACACCAGCCTGCAAGTGGACATCAGACCACAGGAGGACACCCAGGACCCAGATAGATATCAGTCTCCAGAAGAACACCCAGGCCTCAGGTGGACATCAGGTCCCAGGTTAATTCCAGACCCCATATGGAACTCGGGCCCCACCTGGACACAAGTCCCTAGGTAGATACATAGGCCCTGTAGGCCCTGGGGAACATCAGGCCTTAGGTGAAGTTCTAGGCTACAGGTGGACATCTTGCTCCAGTTGGATATCTGGTCCCAAGTGGATATCAGTCTTCAGGTGGACACAAAGTCCCAAGTTGGACATAAGGCACCAGGAGGACTTTAGTCCTCTGGGGAACACCAGCTCCCAGGTTGACACCAGGCTACAAGTTGACACCTAGGGCCCAGATGGTCATGTGACCCCATATGAACACTAGTCCCCAGTCAGCTAGGGCCTGGGTCCACCTGGAGCCTGATGCTTAGCTAGAAACTGGATATCCACCTGAGGCCTAGGTATCTACCCAGGGACTGGTGTCAAAGTGGGGCCTGATATCTACCTGGGGACTAGGTATGCACCTGGGGCTTGATATCCACCTCGAGCCAGATGACCTTCTGGAGTCTGATGTCCACCACAGACCTGAGTGTCCATCTGGGGCCTGGTGTTGATTTGGATTCCAGTGTCTACCTGGAACCTGGGGTCATGTTGTTCACTTGGAGCCTGGAGTTTTCACCTGGGGCCTGGTAGACATCTGGCCCCAGTAAACATCAGCCTGGGGCCTGGTTGTCCACTTAGAGCCTGGAGTTTTCACCTAGGGCCTGAAGATCACCTGGGACCCAGGTGTCCAGCTGGGACACCAGACTCCAGGTGTACGCCCAGGCTCCAGGGTACAACAGGCCCCAAAAGAACTCTAGGCCATATTAAACATCAAGTCTCAGGTGGATGCCCAGGCCCCATGTGTACACCAGGTCCCAGGTAGACAGTGGACGCCAGCTGAACATCAGCCCCAAGGTTGACAACCACACTACAGGTGGATATCAGGCCCCAGGTGAATACCTATGCTTCAGGTGTGCATCAGTCCCCAGGTGAACATAAGGCCACAGATAGACATCAGGCTTCAGGTGCACATCTGGCTCCAGGTAAACATCAGGCCTTAGGTGGATACCCAATCCCCAGGTGGACATCAGAGACCAGGTTGACACAAAACAACCCCAGTGGGTATCATGTCCCAGTGGACATTCAGGCTCCAGGTAAACACACCAGCCCCACCGTAACCGTAACCACCGTAACGAGAAATAGTAGATCTAAGTACCATCATGCTCCTTGCTCACAAAAGGATGCTTAGCTATTTTATTCAAAATACAACTCCATTCATCACTCTAAGCAGCGATGTGTAGAAAGGAAAAGAAAAATAAACCAGGCCTCAAGGAATCCATCCAAAATGAGGTAGATATTATAAGGGACAGAAATCCCCAAATGAAATGTTATAGTTGACATAGAATAGTCTTTAAAACCCATTAATTTTCTCGTACATTTGATACAGAGCATTATTTACAGAGACTGAACCTAGAAAGAATTGCTTAAGACTAGAAGTCTTGTTCCAGCCTAGATTCCACACTGTTGAACATCTATACTTAGTACACTACATTATACATAGCACTGACATGACCTATGTGCATTTAATTTTCTAATACTTGTTCATCTCTGGCATACTTTATATATATATATAGGTATAAAACATATATAACATACATACACACAAGTACACACACACAAAGTATATAAGGGTAGGATAGTATAATTGTGCAGTAACGTTTCTTGTGAAAGTGGTGGAAAGTGAATTGCGTTGGCGACATGCTGGAATGTGCTTCCATTGGCAGAAGTAAGGCTTTCAAAACTAGTCGTTTTCATTTTTCTTTAGCAACTGGGAATATTAATAATTGAAGATGTGTTGGTATAAAAATAATCATAATAATCACAATGAAGTGGTGTTAATAATTATATCACAAGATATAATAAACATTATAGATATTATAAGATGTCAAAAAAAGAAGATGTCATAAAATCTTTGAGATGATTGACACGTTAAATGCGGCCTCCTGTTCCGCCCTGGGGCGCCACTCTCGTTGGGTTCTTGGCGGTGCTCACCCTACTTCACCTGCTCAGCCTAGGCTCCTGCGCCCCCGGAGTCACGCCATGGGAGCGAGGACTTTGCCTCGGCCCTAGACAAGGACAATGAGGAGGGGGTGCACGTGGAGTCCCCGCGGAGAGGCTGGACGCCGGGCAGGAGCCTTTGCGGGGGTGCACAGCCTCCTCTGGAAGCCCTGGTCGCTGCCCAGTGCCTGCTGCGCCCTGCGAGCTCCGCGGCGGTGGACCCAGGCCTGCGCTGCCGGCTCTCGGCCCCGCCTGCGGAGCCTCTGCCCTTTGTCTTGCCCCTGGGGCCCGGGCCTCAGCTGGCCCGGGGTTCCTGATGTTAGCTGACGATGGGCTGGCCTCTGGGACTGGGTCGTGGGCCTCGTGCAGTGGCCGCCGCGTCACCAGCGCCAGACCTCCCCGAGGTGCTGCTGGCGATGCGGGAGGCCCGGGCTCGGGGTCTGCTGGGCCCCCTGGCGCTGCGAACCCCGTCACCTTCCATCGCGGCCACCATGCTGCCCGCTGGTCAGCCCAGGTCTGCAGCCTTCCTGGGACCCCTCAGGCCCCAAGGAAGCCGCTTGCGACACCAGGGCCGCCTGAACTTCCGCCAGGGCTGCGCCGCCCAAGTGGCTCCAGCCAGCCAGCCCTGGCCCATGAATGAGACTTTCCGCTCCCCGAGAAGATCGCCCTCGGCAGGCATACACGGCCATGGAGGATGCAGCGGATACCTTCCAAAGTTTGTGGACACTCTTCTGCCACAACAAAAGTTTCGGCATCTGCGATGCCGACTGGGGCGCAGAGACGCCTCCGGGAGTTGGACCAGGCAGTGCCTTTGCTGGGCATCCGCAGTGCTGACCACCCCAAGTGCAGATCCCCACTTCGTGTTCCTCCTACTCCACGTTCCACATCCAAAGTTCTCTCACCATTTCTAAGCAGGAGAAATCAAAAGAAACTGAAATCAGAAAGAAAGAGAGAGAGAGAAAGCCATGAGCAAAAAAAGAGCAAAACCTTTTGGAAAGCATAAAACGCCCCAAAGCCAAAAACTAATTCTTATCTCTTTTAAACCTTCTGCACTTCTCCAATGATGAATGATTTATTTTTTTTAACCACTGGCAATTCATAATTATTAACTTCTCTGGCATTAATGAATAGAAGTTGAATCACATGTGGTAGTATAATTTGTATTATATGAAGTTTTCCATATTTTAAAAAATAATTGTCCAGTTTTTCTCCATGGATTAACAATTAATGGAAAATTTTCAACATTGCTGTGTTAATGTCTCCTGAGATAATTAGATGTGAGTAATTTTTATAAACAGAATTTCCTGGGTGGAATTTCTCATCTTCAGGAGCTCCATAAATAACAATATCCCAAGAGAACTGTGAATTTGGGAACCGAAAGAACTGAGTCCCAACTTGTCCAGCCTGGAAGCTTTTGGGTGATCACTCTTGCAGGTGACTTCACTGCCTTCTGTTGAAGGGCCAGTGAGAGCCTGGGGGTTTCAACTTGCAAGAGCCTTACCATTTTAGGGTTAGCATTAACAATGAGGAAAAGGCATACTTTTTTGATATTCTCCGTATGTAATAAAATAGTTACCAAAACAAAGCAAAGTGTGAGTGGTGACTATTGAGAGGACCCTTTCTATCTTTGCTGGATTCCCAGAGATTTCTGGGTTTCTTTTGGAGTCAATAGTATTTCCATGTTAATTCTGAGCTCTTAAAACCCACAGTGTGAGTTGCAGCCAGTGACTAGAGTTGCAGCCAGTGACCAGTGTTGCAGCTTGTTAAACTGATCACTGGTGGTAGAGCCTTTTCATTCTGCTCACTTCTTAAAAGGTCAGCTTGGTCAGAGATTAGTGCTATCCTGCCACAAAGAAGCAGTTAGGAATCAAGTAAAGGAGTCAGCTAAAAGCGTAATTACGATGTAGTGAGGTCACATCTAGATGGTTGTTGATCTCATTTTCTCTCTGCTGCTGATTTCAAGGCTTTATACTGTGTTTTGATGTAACATAGAATGTATACTATGAAGGACAAACAGTCTGTTAGCTTCTTGGAGCTATACTCCGTTACTGGAGCAGGGGACAACAATTTGAAGGACTTTATTACTTAGACAGTTTAATCTGCCTTTGGCTAGGATGAACTTCAAGTTCCAAGGGCTGGGTTCAGTTGTTATGCAAATTTAGATTGTTGCGGTAAAATTTCCAAAAAAAAAAAGGATAGGACTCTTTAGATGAAATAAGAATTTAACTGTATTTGAACCCTGTTGAAGGCCAGACAAGTTTAGGCAAAATCCCATGACTGATGAGTCCCTTTAAATTCCAACATATAATCGATGTTGGTAAATATGATACGTGCACTGGAAAAGGATGTGTATCCAGTAGTCGTTGAGTGTCCCGTTCTGTATATGTCAGTTTATGTCAAGTTTGTTCATTGCGTTCATCAAATCTCCCTTTCTCTTATGGATTTTTTTCTGTTGGTTCCATCGGTAATTGAAAGGTATGTTAAAATCTATATTGTAGATTAGTCCATGTTTCTTTTAGTTATATCAGTTTCTGTAGTAAATAATTTGAAGGGATATTTTATATTTAGACATATTTAAAATTGGCATACTTTTCTGGTGACTGACATCGTAAAATCTTTTTTATCTTAGCAATATTTCTTGGCTTAAGTCTAAACTGTCAATAATAACACTCTGTCCCCCAGGCTGGAGTGGAGTGGTGAGGTCTAGGCTCACTGCAGCCTCTGCCTCCCTGAGTAGCTGGGAAAACAGGCAAGCACCACCATGCATGGCTAAGTTTTATGTAATTTTAGTAGAGACGGGGTTTTGCCATGTTGCCCAGGCTGTATATTTTTGAGGGAAACAAAGCAACATTTGCTGGAGACCTTAAGAACTACTAGCCTGAGGCAGTTCATAGTTTCAAAAGTAGTTAGAAGTGCATTTCTTTACCTTTAAGGTGGGTGTTGTTAATTACCGCGATGAAAGGAAGTATTGTGCTAAAGTCAGTGTGGAATAGGAATAAGGTCCAGTGGTTGAGATCCAGTCCGATTTTAAGATTTGAAAAGTTGTGCTGTGTGCCCAACAGGCACACACATCCCATTAGTAAGTAAATTGTGCTTTTTTAAGAAAGAAACAAAAATATTATTTCTACTTCCATTGCACGTTATTTTTTATATGTACTTGCAAATCCATCACCAAAATAAAAATAATGAACATATCCAGCACTCATAAAAGTTTCCCCTTGCCCTTTTATAATCCCAAACTTTCTGTATCTTCCTACCTTACCACTCTCCCTGACAATCACCAATCTGTCACTATAAAATAGTTTGCCTTGTCTAGACATTTATATAAATTAAGTGTAGTATGGACTCTTTTTTGGAGGGGTCTGTCATTTTTCACACAGCATAATTATTTTGAGATTCAGCTGTATTGCAGGCATCAATGGGTCATTAATTTTATTACTGAGTAGTATTCTATTGTGCAGATCAGTCACAACTTATATATCCATTTGCCTGTTGGTGAGTTTTTGCATTGCTTCCAGTTAGGGACTTACACAAATACATTTGCAATGAACATTCATGTACATAAGTTCTTATAACTTTGAGTAAATATTAGGAGTGTAATAGCTAATAGGTTTAGGTTTAGTTTTAATAGACTGTCAAAATGTTTGCCAAAATGGTTGTACCATTTTATACTTTTATCAGCAGTATATAAGAATTCCACACTCTTGCCAACACTTTGTATGGGCCTTCTTTTAAAATTTTAGACATTTTCATGTGTGTACAATAGTATTTTATTGTGGTTCCATAATGCCTAATAATATGTAGTATCTCTTTATGTACTTACATGCCATCTGTATATATTTGGTAAAGTGTATGTTCACATTTTTTTTGCTTCTTCCTTTTTTGTTTTTTTCTTTGCTTATTTTCTCATTATTAAATTTTAATTGTTTCTTTATATACTCTGGATTCAAATCCCTTATTAGATATGAGACTTGCCAGTATTTTCCCCTTGAGTTTTCTTTTTTGTTCTCATAACACTATCTTTCAAACAGCAGATGCTTTTAATATTGATGGGGTCCAATTTATTAATTGTTCTTGTGCATTTGGTTTTTGGGGCTTCATCTAAGACATTTTTGATTAATTGAATATTACAAAGATTTTTTTTCTGTATTTTCATCTAAAAGTTCAAAGCTTTTAATACTTTATTTTATATTTAAGTCAATGGTCCTATAAGTGACAGAGCTTTAACCCAAGTCACTGTCATGCATAGCTGGACCCAGGGGCTTATATAAAATCGTCAAGAAATGTTCTCCTTCTTTCTCTCGACACTTTTCCTTTTGTTTTAACCTCGTTTTTTCCTTCTGAAGATGACTCTCTTCTCTCTCTGTAGCAAGAGATAGTGTGACAAATAACCCACTTTACTTTGTCCTCACAGACCACAGTGGTAGAAAAAGCAAGAGTCCTTCCTGATGATTCCAAAAAAAAAAGTACTGAAACTGTTGCTATGATCCAAGGGTAGAGTCTTTTGCCAGAGCTGGGCATCATGATCACCTCTGGGGCTGGGGCTGGTAGGTTGGGTCAGGCCCAGTTGGTGCTCATTGAAATGGTCCTCAAAGAAAAGGGGGGCTCTCAAGAGGAGAGTTGCTGAACAACCCACCAAAAAATAGCCACTGTGTACATACCTACAATTCCTTGCCATTTTATAAGCAACTGGTTGGGTGGAAAATGACTAGAAATTCAGTTGTCATTAACTTTCCTTTATAATGTCAGTAGAATGAGCCATACATTTCACATGTTGTGGGTTATGTCCATGATAGTCATTTCTGTATATTAAGTATCAATTTGAAGTATCATCTGAAGAAATACACTATTTTGTGATGTTATCCTTAAATTAATATTTTTAGGATAAAGAATTATAGGATGAAAGAAAAGTCTAGGATAGAAACAAAAGAATAGGGAAAATGGGAGCATGGATATACTGCAGAAAATGGCCAAACAGGAAAAGTACTTGTGAGAGGTATTGAAGTACATAATTGATATCACATAGACCTCCAGGAAATTACAACTACTGGCATAAGAACAAACTATCTGAATAGTCTTTGCTAATACTGAGTCTTTTCTGCTTGCAAAAGAAGTAAGAATGGTAAGGAATTGGGACATTGTTCAGATAGGCCTGAATGCATTTATTCATTTACCTGTTGATGGGGTTTGGGGGTATTAATGAAGGATGTTAATAAATAATAATGGGCATGTTAGGTAATCATAATTGATTTGTCCATTTGGTCTGAAGAAAATTTTGCCTACCTTCTCTTTTGTCGAGGGATTCATTTTTAATGTCATGTTGGATTCTATGGCTTACTGAATGTGTAATTGCCTATTTATGGATTCTGAAGAATTTTATAAAATGTATTTGCCAAACATTTTGAAAACTTAGAACTTCTCCAAGGAAGAAGTTCTTTAGTGCTTAGTGCTGCCCTGACAAATATGGTAGCCACAGCCATGTGAATATTGAGCACTTGAAATATGGCTAGGCTGGACTGAGATGTGCTGTCAGGGTAAAACACACACCAGATTTTGAAGACTTGCTAGGAAATAAAATTAAACATATCTAATTAACAACTTTTATATTGGTTAGACATTGAAATAATATTTTGTATATATTTTACATATAAATATACATTCATGTGTATGTGTAATTAATATCTTCATATGAAACACTTCTCAATTACAATTGGAAGAATGATGACTTTGTGGTGGAGAAATCTGGCACAAACTTGATCATGTGCCTTCTGCTGTGGTGTCCTAGGAAGACCACAGCAGTATTTCTGTGGTTTTCTTGTGAAAGATACATGACCTAAGTCTGGAAGCGGAAACACATCAGATGGAAAAAGACGAACATATCCTTCATAAATGCTTATGCTCTTTAAAACTCTTAAGGTTATGAAAAATAGGGCAAAACAGAGGAACTGTTTGAAGTTGAAGGAGCTTAAGAGACATGACAATTAATGCAATGGGAAATCCTGGATTGGATCCTGGATTACAAAGTTCAAAAAAAAATGTATTTAGGGCACAACTGAGAAAATTTGGATGAGATTATAGCATCTGTTGATTGGACAGCAGTGTTGGGTGAATGCTGATATCCTGATATGGATGATTATGTTCTGGTTATGAGAACTTTTCCCAGATTCCTCATTGTTTGCCCAGTGGGTTCACGGACAATGTGGCGATGGTAGCGGGAGAAGATGCTACATGTTTCCAATAACATGAACTTCCCTGCAGCAGTGCTGCCTACTGCCCAGATGAGTGCCCTGACTGCCGACAATGAGCAATGCTGAGACCCTGGAAAGAGGAACTGCCTTGCCTAGACCAGACAGATTTCTGGTAATGTTGTAATAATATTTTCTCCTTTCCTTCATGGAAGTGGTAAAGAATTGCCGTCACCGGAATAGATGCATATCGGAATATGGACTCTGCTTCATATGCTTCTCATAGCATCAAATTATTTACATTTTCTGAGTTCTTATTATCTGCTATCATACAATTACTACTGATGATGGGGCTTATTTTACAAAAAAAGAAGTGATGCGATGAGCTTCAGCCCATATTTATTGGTCTTGTGACATCCCACATCACCCAGAGGAACATGACCTCACAAGAATCAGTTACTTCACCAACTGTGAGACCCTGAGGGGCTGGGTTTCTATCCTACGAGATGTGTTAGATGCCCTGACCCAAGAGCCCTCCTACCCAGAATGCATGGTTCCATGAAGCAAGGATCATTGTGATGGTGGTGATGATGATGGTGAGGATGGTGATGGTGAAGGTGGATGTGGTGATAATGAAGTGGTAGTTATGTTGAGGATGATGAAGTTGAACATGGTGATGGTGAGAATGGTGATGGTGGTGATTGTGATGGTGATGATAAGGATGGTGATGGCGAAGGTGGTGATGATAACAGCGATAGTTATGGTGAGGATAATAGTGATGATGATGAGGATGATGGTGGTGAGAATGGTGATAGTGACGATGATAGTGATGGTAATGTTGATAATGATTATGATTATGAGGATGGGGAGGGTGACAATAATTATTATGGTGAGGATGGTGATGGTGAACGTGGTGATAATGATAGTGATAGTTATGGTGAAGATGCTGGTGTTGATGATGGTGAGAATGGTGAGGGTAAGAATGGTGATGGCGATGATGATAGTGTTGGTGATTGTAAGGATGGTGATGGCGATCATGGTGATGATGATAATGGTGCTGACTGGGCTATGAGGTAATGGAGGCAGAAAAGTGGCAGTTTCTAGGAAGTATAGAGCCAGCTGGGAACTGCAAGGCAACCTTAGTGGGGGTGGAAGATGTCGGGCCTCTGCCTCATTTCTAGACATCTGGGGAAAGCTCACCCCTCACAGTAGTTTCAGGAACCCCTCCATCCAGCATTTCCTTCTCGCAATCAGCATGGAGCTTTTGGGGTGCAGAGAAGTGTCTTCTATTCACTGCACTCTGTGGGAAGGGAAAAGGGGGAGTGGTATTTATGAACCCAGTATAATACAGTAGGGTCTCATCTAATATATTTTGGGAGAATTTTCAGCTGAAGAGAGCACGCCTCAGAGAAGTCAGGTAACTTTATCTTCAATAGCATCCAGTAGTGATTTATTGAGCAGTTACTATGTGCCAGGCAACATGCTGGGTGGTTCCTTATATGTTATCTCATGAAATCCTACAGCAACACAAGACAGGCATAACTACCCCATTATAAAAACTGTGGTAAAATAAACTAAAATTTACTGTCTAACTATGTTTAAGTTTACATTTCAGTGGCACTAAATACATTCACAATGTTGTGCAACCAATTTCCAGAATGCTTTTCATCTTGTAAAACTACAATTCTGTAACTCGTTTAAAAACAACTTCCCAATCACCACCCTCCCCAGGACCTGGTAGCAACCATTCTCCTGTCTGTCTCTATGGATTTGACTACTCTAGGTGCCTTGGAAAAGTGGAATAATACAGCACTTGTCTTTTTGGTCTGGCTTATTTTGCTCAGTCTAATGTCCTCAAGGTTCATTCTTGATGCAGCAGGCATCAGAATCTCCTTCCTTTTCAAGGCTGAACACTATTCCACTGTATGAATAGTCAGCATTTTGTTGATCCGTCCATCCATCCATGGACACTTGGGTTACTTCCACCTTTTTGTTATTGTGGATGATGCTGCTCTGAACATGGTTGTGCAAGTATCTCTTCCAGGCTAGCCCCATTATACAGAAGAGCATAGAGAGATTCTGCGAGGAGGGATGACCTGCCCGGGGCCTTTGGTGAGGTCCTGGTGGAGGATCTCCCAGACCTCAAATGCAGAGCTCCTCTCCTCACCTCACTGCCTTTCTCAGGACCTGCCTCCTGCCCCAAAACACAGTGCCCACTCCCTAGTACTAGACTTGCTAAGGCCTCTTGATCCCTGAAAATTCAGGGACAGGGACTGGTGGGCACAACTACAGTCACTCACTTCTCTGTCACCTACTGCAGATTCTGTGCCAAACAATACATGATAATGACCTGCTTTCCACTCTTTCACCAGATGTGGATGAGGCGCCTATTGCATGCCAGGTATGTGTGGTCACTGGACAGAGACCCCTGGGAAATGAGAAGATGTGAGCTCCTCAAGGCCAGGGGCAGCCCTTTCACTTGCCGCTACTCTGTGAGGGATGGAGGGGAACCCTGAAGCATTGGAGAAGTGCATGAGTGGCCTAGCTCAGATGATGATATCATAATAACCCTGTTTGTTATCACCTACCATGTGCCAGGCATTGTGCAAAGTACTTTGCACACATTACCTGCTGTAAAGCTCAGAGACAACTGTAGGAGTGAATCTGTTATACCTCCCACTTTACAGGGGAGGAAACTGATGCCCAGAGTGGTGAACCAGTCTTCCCCAGGCCTTGCAGCTAGTCTCTTGGATGCAAATCCAGGCGGTCTGACTCAGAGATCCCCTCATCCTCTTGGTTTTTGCCCCTGCAGCCCTCTGGCCTGTCCCCAGAGCCCTGTACCCTGGGCCACCCCGAAGATGACTGGACATGGGCTTCAGCAAAGGCAGCAACCCCAGCACATCTCCATTTGATAGGGAGGAACCTCAGGCCCACCACAGGAGCCCTGGGCTGCAGGTGGTGTAGGTGCTGGCTGAACCACAATGCACCCATGTTGGAGGATGCACCCTAGGATGGGAAGCAGCAGGAGGTCTCCCTGCCCAACAACTGGTAGTGGTACCTGAGAACAAAGGAGGAGAAGGAGGCTTTGAACACAGGTGTGGAGAAGCCCAAGGAGGAAGAAGAAGACTTGGACTATGGACTGCTGGATGGCCTCAAGGACCCACTCCCAGAAAAGCAACTTTGAGACTTATACCCAGGGCTGAGATGAAAGTGCTCCCTATTTTCTATCCTGGAACTGCTGCAAACCTCGGTGTGACATCACAGGGCCTCATTTCCCTATTTGTAAAATGGGATTATATAGGGGTTCCAATGAGACACTGGACCAAGAGCATTTTGAGAATTGTAAAAAATGTACAGTGAGGGAATAATTATTATCAATGGACCATTGCTCTTCCAATAGTTAGTATTCTTTAGCAAATATTTGAAGGTAAAATATGATTTGTTGAGGAGGTTTGCAGCAGCTGAGACCCTCAAGAGTCTTTTCTGTCTCCGTTCAAAGCTGGCCTCTGACAGGGACCTTCTTGGTGCCACCCCTGGGCCTCTCATCCTTTGTGCAGGCTTCTCAGGGTTCTTATTTCTATTGCATCTTGTGGTTCCCTAGTGGATGGTGTGCTCCATCTTCACTCAGAGCTAACTGCATCTTCTCCAGGCCCATGTCCCTTGTGCAGCACCCACTGCTCCCTCACCAGGATTCAAACCTTCTGTGACTGACCTCTGCTGACCTCCCTCATTCTTTCTGCTCCTCCAGTTCCATGCCTGTGCCCCTCAGTCCCGTGGCTCACACTCTCACCCAAGCTGTTCTCCATCGGGATTTCCTTGGCTCCCTTTTCTGCTCGGCAAATTTGTGTTCATCCTTCCAAGCCCTGCACAGATGTCCTCCTCTCAAAGCTCTCCCTGAGGTCACACAGTCCAGGAACAAGGTAGTCCTTTCTCCTCTGCTGCCTCTGGGTTTTGTGCCTTTATCACTTTGGTGTGACTGCCTGCCTCTTGCTGAAGGGAGGCATTTTGGCTTTACTCACCTCAGTATCTCCTGGGTCCAGCTGGGTGTCTGGCCTGGCCCAGAATCGGTGCTCATCGAGGGTGTATAGAACTCACAAGGACCAAGGAATGTCTTGCAAATAATACCACCCTCCCACACTTCTCCAATGTTTACTTTCCAAGCTCCTTTATTCTTTGACATTCAAATTTCTAAATGGCCTGTATGTATTTACAAAGCCTGGGAAAACGCCTTCAGAGGACAAACACACCCTACCGGCAGAATGTATTTGCATTGACTAGGATTATGGATGAAATTCAGCTTTCTGGAAAATGAATCATTGGGCATTGGCTGAGTATCTGCTCTGTGCCAGATACTAAGCTGTGATCTCTAGAAAGAGACATGAACTACTGACACAGTTGTTGACCCTGAACAGCTCAGAATCCAGTGAGCTTGATTTCTTGTAAGTTAGAGACCGAGTTCAGAGCAGAAGCTCAGGCAGGAGGAGAGAAGTAAAATGGACATACCAGAGGCAGTGACAGCCACACAGCTGTCTGGGGACACTGAGTGCAGCAACAAATAGCTTAGGCTGCTTTGGCAGCCCAGGAAGGTATCACGGTTTGCTATTGCAGCATCTCACTGATGCATTTGTTATGCTGATCTCTGCAAAGCCCCTCTGTGCCCCAGCCCAGGATGGTGGCAGCCATGCTGTGGAGAAAAGGGTAGTGACCAGGACCACAGGCTCAGAGCTTGCACCCTGGACCGCCTGGGAATGGGAGCTCTTCACATGTTCTCTGCCTCTGTGTTCAGGTTGGGGGTCCTGGCCAAGGAAGGGAGATGACCCCCATGCTGAGTCAAAGGGACACACTCCCGGGAACAGACTGTCTTTTCTTTCTGGGTAATTTCTGCCTCTGCAGTGAATGGTGAAACCAGACACATCCTCTCTGTTGGTATGACACAAAGACAGGCGTTCCTGCTCATGGGCTGAATCTTCAGTTGAGGGGAGGTGTAGCACACTCCTGTGCTCTGCTGACTAAGGCAGGGACACATGTCACCCCATCAGAATGACTGCCAGACCAATGGCTAAAATAAAATCATTTCCAATATTCAAAGGTGTCACCTTCATTCATCTACAAATATTTTTCCTTTTCTTTCCTTTTCTTTTTTTTTGAGATGGAGTCTTGCTCTGTCACCTAGGCTGGAGTGCAGTGGCATGATCTTGGCTCACCACAACCTCCGCCTCCTGTTTTCAAGCGATTCTCCTGCCTCAGCCTCCCGAGTAGCTGGGACTACAGGCGCCCACAACCACATCTGGCTAATTTTTGTATTTTTCATAGAGACAAGGTTTCACTATATTTGCCAGGCTGGTCTTGAGCTCCTGACCTTGTGATCCACCCGCCCTGGCCTCCTAAAGTGCTGGGATTACAGGTGTGAGCCACCTCGCCTGGCCCAAGTTTTTTTCTATAAAACGACCTATTGCACTCAGGATAGGGTAAATGAGGCATCATGCCTGCTGGCAACATGGGCCCTATCTGGAAAGTGAGTGCCCACCACCATGGCACAGTGCTTTGCAGTGCCTGTGTGGTGCTGAATCTCAGGAGCAGCCCCCATCCTGTGAACCAGAACTACAGGGACCTTAGACATAAGCAAAGACCTCTGGTGGCCAGGCCTGCCAGCAAGCAGATGCTGACTCTGTCCCGGGGGTCTGCAGGGAGGTCGGGCCAGTGGAGAGGTGGCGAGACCCATGTGTGGTCTCCCCCACTCCCGCCCATGCTATGCAATGGGGGCGACCACACACCCGATCTGCCTGGGAGGGTCCTGGTGTGCCCACTGCCTCACTGAGTTATGAGGGGTACTGCCTCTCACATCTCACCGGTATCGCATTTGAAGGACAAATTATGTCTTCCCTTCTCCACCCTGCGGAACTCTGTTTCCTCATGTGCAAGTGGGGGATGATGTGCTTACATGGTTCTGCAGTGGGGGTATCGATGGGATCCATCTGTCAATACCCTGCATCCAGTGACCACCTGGAGCACACCTGCAGCTCACAAGCTGGGCTTCCTGCTGCAGGGAGGGGAGGAAGCACTGCCTGGAGCCAGGGAGCTTCTCTGAAGGAGGTGTTGGAAAGGACTTGTTCCAGAATTTGGGCTTGTATTGGAAGCTTGGAGGAGGGTTGAAAGAAGACTTTGCTCCAGATTGGATGCTTTCAGAGGCAGGGTGTATTCTATCACCTGGCATCATCCACAATCTTACCTAGAAGGAAGGAAGACAAGGCCAAAGCTAACGCTGCAATTGACAAAGAGGTAGCAGTCATGACATAGACACACAGGGGAGGGGGTGTGAGGTCATTTTTGTCCATGTTTTGCATGAGCTGAGCCATGATAGCTACCAAGTGACCTTGCTTTGTCTTGACCCATCATGGTCACAGAGCGACCTTCTCTGATGCTGACAACCTGTGCAGTTCAACAGGAGAACACCAACGCCTTGCCAGCAGTGGTTGCTGTCCTCCTGAGGCCTCGCTGCTCCTCCTCTGGGACCGACTGCTGACCGTGGGAGGTGTGGAGTGGGATGGGAATATGCCGTGGGTTTTTTTTTTGCAGAGCAAGGGCAGAGGACTCTGATGCCTTCAGCTCTGGCCATCCTGAGTGCTGTGATCTGCTTCCCCTGCTTCCTACACCACCTGCAATCCCACCACACTGCTGCAGTCACTGCCAACTCATAGTGCCTTCTAAGGGCCCCAGTGTCTCTGGGACACCCCCTCTCCCCTGGGAGGGAAGCAAGGTGCTCATGAAGGTCCCAGGTGGAGGTGCTGAAAGAGTGTGGAGGTGGCTTCCTGAGTGTCAAAATCTGGGATTCCAGCTTTCAGCCTCAGGCTCCACGTGTGTGTGCTGAAGTGGAATTTTCTGCTCTCATTCACTCTCCTGTCTGGTCAGAGGAACTTGGGGAGTTTCCTCTCTAGGGGAGGGAAAGGCCCTGGAGAGGTGGCCTTGCCCTGACCTGGGAAGGGGTGGGCACGGGAAATCAGGGGCCTGGGCTCTGCCTACTGCTCGCTGACAGCTTGGGCACAGCACTGCCTTCCCTGGCTCCTGTCTCTTTTCTCTGTATGATTAGGTGGAGGTGGATGGGATTCTGCTTCTACTCCCGGTCCTTGGGCACCATGTCAGGTACTCACACACTTATGACCCCATCTGGTCCTTGGAACAGCACTGGGGGATGGATCTGTCAACCTCACGTTGCAAATGTTTGTTCTAAATCCC
Source organism: Pongo pygmaeus (assembly GCF_028885625.2). Lineage (NCBI taxonomy): Eukaryota > Metazoa > Chordata > Mammalia > Primates > Hominidae > Pongo > Pongo pygmaeus. The sequence goes on along the minus strand of NC_072392.2, from coordinate 27,972,918 downwards.
ACACTCTGAAGTCAGAAAGACCTGGGTTTGCCCTCAGCCACGGACGGTTGCTTGCTATGTGACCTTGGACAAGTCACTGCCCTTCTCTGAGCCTCAACACCCACATTTACACAGGGGAAGAATAATACCTCCCTCTTGGGCTGCTCAGGCACATTGAAGGTGCTCAAAATGTTGGTCTTTCCTTCCCTTTCTAGGTCTCCATTTCCTCATCTACACAGTGGGGAGCAACTCTGTCCTGATTATAAAGAATACAATAGGTGAATGCACTCAGCAAGCCTGGGGACAGGGATGCATAGAGAAGCTTCTTGCAAAGGTGAAGAATGTGTGCTCTGAGCCCCACGCTGAGTGGCAGGTGAGAGGACAGCAAGCCCAGTAACCGAGGCCTATAAAATGCCCCCTGCAGAGAGGGAGGAGGAGCAGTGTTCTAAGGTGGGTGGTTTGCAGCATCCCCAGTGGTTGCAGGAGGAGCAGGACTGCTTGTACTTCCTCAGGTGGGTGGTAGGCTAGGTGCTTAGGCATCTGCTGGGTATCAGATGCTGCACAGGCATCATGTCCGTGAATTTAATCTTTCCATCATCCCTGAGAGGTGGGCATTACAGGGGCATAGTGGGATTGAAACACAGGTCCCCTGAGCCTGTGCCTTTTCTACAAGGCAACTTGGTTCACATGTAATATTAGGACCCAAAAATACACCTGCTATGCTGTGCTCACCAAATTTCATAACATCCTTGTGACCTGCGAGGTTGCTATACTGTCATCATTTTATGGATGAGAAAACTGAGGTTCAGAGAGGCTGAATAGTTTGCTCATCCTTCTAAAGAACTAAAGGGAAGAGAGGTGCTATAGCTGTGGGGCCTTCTATTCCTGGCAGGAAGTGTGCAGTGCCCTAGGCCATTCTGACCCTAGTGCAGGCAGGAGAAAAGGCACATCAACAAATCCAGCAGCAAGCTTCCACTGAGGGCCTCCCTGGCCTTTCCTTGCACTAGTGCTGAGGGAGAAACAGCCTTGTTCCTTCACCTAACATGGTTTCCTGCCACCCCCAGGATAAATGTCAGAGTCCTCAGGTCTGTGTTTGAGACTCTTCATGGTCTGGTCCTACCTGCATTTCCAGCCAAATTCTCCACTACGGCCCCCAGTGCAGCAGCCCTGGCCATCTGTCCCATCCCACCATCCTGCCTTGGCTCAAGCTGTTCCATCTGTCCCATGCTATTCACACATAGAACAAGGAGAAGCTTGATAGAGGCTAGCCTGAATTTTCCATTTGAGAGCATTTTCAGTTTCTGGAAACAGACATTTCACCCAAAATTCCAGATTCCCTGCTTCTCTGAAAATACATACATACATAAATACATAAATCTGCTCTTACTCTGCACTATTCTGTTTTTTGAGACAGAGTTTCACTCTTGTTGCCAGGCTGGAGTGCAGTGGTGTGATCTCCATTCACCACAACCTCTGCCACCCAGGTTCAAGCGAGTCTCCTGCCTCAGCCTCCTGAGTAGCTGGGATTTACAGGCATGAACCACCATAGCTGGCTAATTTTCATGAACTTTTTTTTAGTAGAGATGGAGTTTCACGATGTTGGTCAGGCTGGTCTCCAACTCCTGACCTCAGGTAATCCACCAGCCTCGGCCTCCCAAAGTGCTGGGATTACAGGTGTCAGTCAGTCACCTCACTTGTCCAGTCTGCACTATTCCTTAGTGTCAGACTATTTGAGGCAAACAATGTCTTTCTCATTTGGACGTGACCTTCAGGGTCTAATTTTTGTATTTTTAGTATAGATCAGGTATTTTTTTTTTTTGACAGAGTTTCACTCTTGTCACCCAGGCCCGATGGTGCAATGGCATGATCTCAGCTCAATGCAACCTCTGCCTCCTGGGTTCAAGGGATTCTTCTGCCTCAGCCTCCCGAGTAGCTGGGATTACAGGCACCTGCCACCACATCCGGCTAATTTTTTGTATTTTTATTAGAAACAGGATTTTGCCATGTTGGGCAGACTGGTCTCGAACCCCTGACCTCAGGTGATATACCCTCCTCAGCCTCCCAAAGTGTGGAATTACAGGCATAAGCCAGAGTCTGGCCTCACCTGGCTAATTCTTTGTATATTTGAAGAGACAGCGTTTCACCGTGTTGGCCAGGATGGTCTTGATCTCCTGACTTCGTGATCCGCTGGCCTCAGCCTCCCAAAGAACTGGGATTAGAGGTGTGAGCCACTGCACCCAGCCTCAATGTAGCTTATTATCAAAGTATTTACATAGAAAAATTAATCAAAGGGCACAAGCATTTCAATACTTAGGTTAAGATGAAATCTGTGCCCAGCAGAGTGCCAGACACACATGAAATGTTTTGTTCATGAAGCAACCACAACTTAAAATGATTTTCTGTTATTCGTTTTGGTATGTTATTTTGGGAATGTGATTAATCACCTATGTAAAGGACGTTGGGAAGAATTTCCAGATACTCTGATATGCATGACATCTTAATCATACAATATAAATCAAGACTACCTTAGGAAATTAGGTATCACTGCCAAGGACCTTTACAATTGAAGATAAATTAAAATTACTATTAAACTTGTAACAGTCAGATGGGTTGGCAGGCAAGGTGTGTCATTTTTTTCTCAGCATTTTTTCTTTTCCTTGATTCAATAAAACAAACTTAAACGCCAGCTATCTGCAGAACCCTCACTAGACTATGTTTAATGATATGTGAAACACAGCCTGCGCACTCACAGATCCTCGCCACGTCCTGTTCCCATCCTCTCAAAACCTGTGTTTCCCTGTGGCTAGATTTCTCAAGAAAATGAAAGAGAGAGACGAACGAGAACCATCTTCTTTCAGGTCGCTCCGCACTGCTCCTCCAGTGAGGCTTTTATCCTTGACTGGGGGGTTCAGGCCTTAATCCTAGAAAAGAGGCCTCTCAGGGTGAGGAGGTGATTTAAATTCTTACTAGAGAGATGCAGCTCCCCACTTCATCTGGACCTTCACAAACCTAAACTGGAGCCGCCGGAAAAATGACTGACAACCGGCCACACAAGCCAGGCAGAGACGCGGGGAGAGGCTGACCACAAGAAAGGCGGACGTAGAAGACACTGACCTCTGGCGCACAGGGCACATGTGTCCCAACACACACACACACACGCACACACAGACGGACACAGAGCAAATGAGTGAGAAAGGGGAGAGACAGAAACAAGAGAGAGACATACGCACACACACAAACGCACAAAGACATACAGCAGTGGCACGGTAACACCTACCCTAGGCAGCCCCTGAATTTTCTGGGTTCTGCTCTCCACGACTACAACCCACTGGTGAGAGAGCAGCCCACGGACACATAAGCAAACCTCTCCTTTTTTGAAGAGACTCACTGGCACACCGTCCGTGCAGGCCTGAGGCTGGGATCCCGCGCTGCTTCCCCGGCCCTCCGCCCGCAGTTTCTTCCTCCTGGACGACCCTCCGTGAATCCCGGCCTCCAGAGACCGTCCTGTTGATGCCCTGGCCAGGACTGGTCTTAGCCCCGACTCTGACTAATCCCTCTAGTCCTAGGTACTCGGGAGGTGGAGGCAAGAGAATCACTTGAATCTGGGCAGCAGAGTTTGCAGTCAGCTGAGATCCCGCCACTGCACTCGACTGAGTGACAGAGTGAGACTCCGACTATAAAAAAAAAAAAAGAAAGAAAAGAAAAATGATCCCGGAGCGGCGGCTGCGGGGACTGGGGCGGCGGTGCGTGAAGTGAAGTTTGGGAGAGGGGTCTCGTCGACCCTCCCTGAATCCGGGCCTGAGGCTGGGATCTCGCGCTGCCGCCCTGGCGATACGCCTGAGGTTTCTTCCTTCTGAGGTTTTTTCCTGGTGGTCGACCCTCCGAGAATCCCAGGCTCCGGAGACCATCCTGTTAATGCCTTGGCCAGGACTGCTCTCAGACCCGACTCTGACGCACTATCACCCCGGGCTCCTACTTCGCAAAGTCTCAGGGACCCATCCCCGTGCAAAGGTGGCAATCACTAGGACCAAAGCGGAGGCTCAGACCTTGCGCTTGCGCACTGGCGAGGCCGAATCTCCGCTTGCTCCTGAGAATCAGGCCGCTGATCCTTTAAAAAATGGCGGCGATGCGCGGTTGAGGGGACTGGGGCAGCGGTGGCGGCGGCAGCGCAGTCCGAGGCCGCGGCTGGGAAGAGGACTACGAGAGGGTCCTGCGGGAGACCGAAGGGTTGGACCCATAGAGGTCCTGTCATCAGGACCTTCTTGATTGATCTTCTTCTTTGGTTCCCTGTGGAGGAGGAGTTTCAGGGTGCGGCTGGGCTCTCTGGACTCCTCTTCAGATCTGACTATGGATCGCACGGGGTGATCAGGAATGGGGTTACAATGCAGTGAGGCGGGAAGGGTCTCACTGGGGCACAGAAAGATCCTAAGGGCTGCAAGGCGTACTGTCAGCTGAAAATGCACTGACCTATGAGCCCACTGCCTCCCTCCTTCCTAGGTGGAGCAGTGGCCTGACTTCATCTCCAAGGTCCGGGACTCTGGCATCCTGACACTGCTTTCCGCGGCATGTGCAAGGACAGACAGAGGCGAGTCCAAGATGGAGCCAATGTGACCACAAGTGGCACTAATGTTTCCCAAGAGCAGATGGAGTCAGTGTGTGTCTTTGATTGCCGTATGGGGCGATGCTGAGATGGATAGTGACGTCCAGGTGTGCACAGGTGGGTCACTGGGACCTCCCACACAAAGCCAAGGAAAAGCCAAGCACACTAGAAAAGCTGTGAGACAGGGCCTGTGCCTGAGTCCAAGCCACATTCAGGGATGACTGCCAGAGGGGCCAAGAGGTTTCGACAAACTACACTGCACCGACATCCCGCCACCGGTAGGTACCCGTGACTCCACCTCCCCTGCACCCAGCAAAACCCAGTCCCTTTGGCTCCTTGACATCCGTGGCAGCCAAAAGATTCGGTGCCTGAAGGCACTTTCCCCAGGAGCAGAGGAACCGGATGGCCCTCAGGAATGAGAGAGGAAGGGCAAGTGGGATGTAACACTAACTTTCCTTGAAGGCAAAGGTCAGCCATGGTGGGGTTGCTTCCCGCTCTTCCTGGACTGACCATGAAGCAATTACTTGGGACATGCAGACCAAGGGAGCTTCCCTGTCCAAGACAGGTACGGAAGCCCAGAACTCCAGGATCATCACACCCTATCATCCAGAAATCGGTTTGGAGAGGGAAGCAATCATAAAAGGGACCCCAACGAAATTTCTCCCTAATGGACTGGGAAGTGTTCTTTGTTGAAGACATGGAGCCAGAATAAGAAGCCTCTAGGCTTCACAGGAACTGGGCAGACAGAGCAAGAGGGAGGACAGAGCAGAGGCCAATGTCACAACACAATGCCACTATCACTAGCATCGAGGAAAAAGTGCCAAATGGGTGACTTGGCGAGGAAGGCCAGTGTTTGAGTGACAGACATGCTTGCCCCATCTTGTTGCCATCTTCCTTCTCCATCCCAGTGTATAGCTTTGGGTAGATTTCTCAATGAGGGCAAAGGGCGAGAGGAGTGAGAACCGTCTTCTTGAAGGTCTGTGGGCACACTCCTGCGGGTGGACAATGAGCACCTGTGAGGCCTTTGTCCTTGGCGGGGATGCCGTCATCTTGGTCCTAGCAAGGAGCCAGCACACAATGGGAAGGGTATTAAAACTCCTGCAAGACAGGCCGGAGGCACGAAGCCCCTTCACCGAAGCACAGCCATGGAGAACTCCTGCTATGCCAAAATTCAGGGACTGGATATTAAGACAACAGTGGAAATCACTGTGAAGAGACAGTCAGCTACAGCCTTGCTGAGGCACATTGGCTGGGCCGACTAAAGCTCTGGTGCTGGAAGTCAGGCTGCTGCTCCTTTAAACAATGGCAACTTCGCGGTAGCAGAGGGGCTCCTGTTGAAGCCTCCGCAGCGACTGGATCCGGGGTCCAGTTTGGGGAGCCTGGGAGAGGGTGCCGCAGGTGTCCTGTCCCAGGGCCAAACCGCCAGGAGTCCTGTCCTCCGGACCTTCTTAAGGCGACTTCCACCGAGGGAGGGGGAGCTTCAGGACGCCTGCTGGGTTCTCGGAACTCCCCTTCAGATCCGATTTTGGCCCCCTCCGAGTGAGATAGGATGGGCTCACCACATCTGGTGAGGCAGGCAGGGCCTCGCTGCAGCACAGAATGATCCCATAGGTCTCAAGGCGCAGCGTCAGGTGAACCTTCACTGATCCATCAGCCCTCGGCCTCGCTCCTCCTTCGAAAGAGCAGGGGCCTGCCCCGCTTCTAAAAGCCCTGGGGCTCCGGAAAGCCGACCGCGCTTTACAGGCCACGTGCAGGCAGGAACATTGGCGATGCCGAGGTGGAGACCATGTGACCACGCGTGGCACTGGCGTATACCACAGCAGATGGTGTGAATGTGTGTCACCGGAGGCATATTGGGAGACGGCGAAACAAACGGTGGTGTCCAGGTATGGGCCAGTGGAAGGCGGGAACAAGTGACCCTTCGGTCAATGCCAAGGGAAATCAAAGAACACCTGGGATTCGGTGGGTGGGGGGCCTGTGCCTGACCCAAGCCAGGTTTTCAAATGCCTATCAGAGGAGCAAAGAAGTTCCTGCAGAATTCGCCCCACACCCAACCCTCCTCCTCCCTGGTAGCCCTGACGCAACTTCCCCTGCACCCAGCCCCAGCCCCAGCCCCAGCCCCAGCCCCAGCCCCAGCCCCAGCCCAGTCCCTCTGGTTCCCTGACATTAGTTTCGGCCAAAAGATCAAGGGAATCAGTCCACCCAGGAGCAGAGGACAGGAGGTCCCTCAAGAATGAGACAGGAAGTGCAGAGGAAATGCGACACCACCTGTCCTAGAAGACAAGGCCAGTCACGCTCGCCTAGCGCTCATTCTAGGCAATCCACCCACCCATGAGGAGAAACCTGGAGAACAAGGAAGCTTCCCTGTCTGAGACACGTATGGAAGCCAAGAAATCCAGGGTCATGAGACCTGCCCAATGGAGCAGAAAGACGCTTGGACAGAGATACAATCATGACACGGATCTGCAGGAAGTGTGTCCCTGACGCACTGGGAAGTCATCTTTGCACAAGGGCACACACACACTAACCGACAGAGAGAGGGAAAGAAAGACACAGAGACTGAGAGACAGAGAGAGAAGAGAGAATGGGAGACACACACACACACACACACACACACACACACACGCAGAGTCATACAGCAGAGGCATTGAAACACACCCCTCCAGGCAACCTCTGAGGCTGCGGGGTTCTGCTGTCGACGAGAACGACCCTCGGGTGAGAGAACAGCCCAGGGGCACGCAGGCCGACCTGTCCTCGAGATGACGGCGGCACGACATTTGGGGAGACTCACCCCAACAGCGTCCGGGCAGGCCTGAGGCTGGAATGCCGTGCTGCTTCCCCCGGACTCCGCCTGGGGTTTGCTCATCCTGGTCGGCCCTTTGCGAATCCTGCCAACCGGAGACGTTCCTGTCGACCCTGTAGAGATGTCAGGCCGGAGCCTCAGAGCCCCGCCACCCAAGCACTACCGCGGAGGGCTCCTGCTTTGCCGAGCCTCAGGGACCGGTTTCTAAGACAACCGTGGGAAGCACTGTGCCGGCAGAAGCCGCTCGCGCCTCGCGCATGCGCATTGGCTGGACCGACTCGCGCTCCGCTCCTGGCAGACAGGGTGCGTCCCGTTTAAATAATGCCCCCTCTGCGCGGCTGCAGCGAGGCTCCCTCTGCAGCCGTGGCGGCGTGTGGATACGGGGTCCAGCTTGGGACGCCGTGGGAGAGGGGGCCGCCGGTTCACTGTCCCAGGGCCAAACCCCCAGCAGTCCGCCCTCAGGATCCCCTTGAGCCGACTTCCACCGAGGGAAGGGGAGCTTCAAGACGCGTGCTGTGTTCTGGGGACTCCCGTTCAGATCCGATTTTGGCCCCCTCCCAGTGAGATAGGATGGGCTCACCACATCTGGTGAGGCAGGCAGGGCCTCGCTGCAGCACAGAATGATCCCATAGGTCTCAAGGCGCAGCGTCAGGTGAACCTTCACTGATCCATCAGCCCTCGGCCTCGCTCCTCCTTCGAAAGAGCAGGGGCCTGCCCCGCTTCTAAAAGCCCTGGGGCTCCGGAAAGCCGACCGCGCTTTACAGGACACGTGCAGGCAGGAACAGGGGCGAAGCCGAGGTGGAGACCATGTCACCACGCGTGGCACTGGCGTATCCCACAGCAGATGGTGTGAATGTGTGTCACCGGAGGCATATTGGGAGACGGCGAAACAAACGGTGGTGTCCAGGTATGGGCCAGTGGAAGGCGGGAACAAGTGACCCTTCGGTCAATGCCAAGGGAAATCAAAGAACACCTGGGATTCGGTGGGTGGAGGGCCTGTGCCTGACCCAAGCCAGGTTTTCAAATGCCTATCAGAGGAGCAAAGAAGTTTCTGCAGAATTCGCCCCACACCCAACCCTCCTCCTCCCTGGTAGCCCTGACGCAACTTCCCCTGCACCCAGCCCCAGCCCCAGCCCCAGCCCCAGCCCCAGCCCCAGCCCAGTCCCTCTGGTTCCCTGACATTAGTTTCGGCCAAAAGATCAAGGGAATCAGTCCACCCAGGAGCAGAGGACAGGAGGTCCCTCAAGAATGAGACAGGAAGTGCAGAGGAAATGCGACACCACCTGTCCTAGAAGACAAGGCCAGTCACGCTCGCCTAGCGCTCATTCTAGGCAATCCACCCACCCATGAGGAGAAACCTGGAGAACAAGGAAGCTTCCCTGTCTGAGACACGTATGGAAGCCAAGAAATCCAGGGTCATGAGACCTGCCCAATGGAGCAGAAAGACGCTTGGACAGAGATACAATCATGACACGGATCTGCAGGAAGTGTGTCCCTGACGCACTGGGAAGTCATCTTTGCACAAGGGCACACACACACTAACCGACAGAGAGAGGGAAAGAAAGACACAGAGACTGAGAGACAGAGAGAGAAGAGAGAATGGGAGACACACACACACACACACACACACACACACACACGCAGAGTCATACAGCAGAGGCATTGAAACACACCCCTCCAGGCAACCTCTGAGGCTGCGGGGTTCTGCTGTCGACGAGAACGACCCTCGGGTGAGAGAACAGCCCAGGGGCACGCAGGCCGACCTGTCCTCGAGATGACGGCGGCACGACATTTGGGGAGACTCACCCCAACAGCGTCCGGGCAGGCCTGAGGCTGGAATGCCGTGCTGCTTCCCCCGGACTCCGCCTGGGGTTTGCTCATCCTGGTCGGCCCTTTGCGAATCCTGCCAACCGGAGACGTTCCTGTCGACCCTGTAGAGATGTCAGGCCGGAGCCTCAGAGCCCCGCCACCCAAGCACTACCGCGGAGGGCTCCTGCTTTGCCGAGCCTCAGGGACCGGTTTCTAAGACAACCGTGGGAAGCACTGTGCCGGCAGAAGCCGCTCGCGCCTCGCGCATGCGCATTGGCTGGACCGACTCGCGCTCCGCTCCTGGCAGACAGGGTGCGTCCCGTTTAAATAATGCCCCCTCTGCGCGGCTGCAGCGAGGCTCCCTCTGCAGCCGTGGCGGCGTGTGGATACGGGGTCCAGCTTGGGACGCCGTGGGAGAGGGGGCCGCCGGTTCACTGTCCCAGGGCCAAACCCCCAGCAGTCCGCCCTCAGGATCCCCTTGAGCCGACTTCCACCGAGGGAAGGGGAGCTTCAAGACGCGTGCTGTGTTCTGGGGACTCCCGTTCAGATCCGATTTTGGCCCCCTCCCAGTGAGATAGGATGGGCTCACCACATCTGGTGAGGCAGGCAGGGCCTCGCTGCAGCACAGAATGATCCCATAGGTCTCAAGGCGCAGCGTCAGGTGAACCTTCACTGATCCATCAGCCCTCGGCCTCGCTCCTCCTTCGAAAGAGCAGGGGCCTGCCCCGCTTCTAAAAGCCCTGGGGCTCCGGAAAGCCGACCGCGCTTTACAGGACACGTGCAGGCAGGAACAGGGGCGAAGCCGAGGTGGAGACCATGTCACCACGCGTGGCACTGGCGTATCCCACAGCAGATGGTGTGAATGTGTGTCACCGGAGGCATATTGGGAGACGGCGAAACAAACGGTGGTGTCCAGGTATGGGCCAGTGGAAGGCGGGAACAAGTGACCCTTCGGTCAATGCCAAGGGAAATCAAAGAACACCTGGGATTCGGTGGGTGGAGGGCCTGTGCCTGACCCAAGCCAGGTTTTCAAATGCCTATCAGAGGAGCAAAGAAGTTTCTGCAGAATTCGCCCCACACCCAACCCTCCTCCTCCCTGGTAGCCCTGACGCAACTTCCCCTGCACCCAGCCCCAGCCCCAGCCCCAGCCCCAGCCCCAGCCCCAGCCCAGTCCCTCTGGTTCCCTGACATTCGTTTCGGCCACAAGATCAAGGGAATCAGTCCACCCAGGAGCAGAGGACAGGAGGTCCCTCAAGAATGAGACAGGAAGTGCAGAGGAAATGCGACACCACCTGTCCTAGAAGACAAGGCCAGTCACGCTCGCCTAGCGCTCATTCTAGGCAATCCACCCACCCATGAGGAGAAACCTGGAGAACAAGGAAGCTTCCCTGTCTGAGACACGTATGGAAGCCAAGAAATCCAGGGTCATGAGACCTGCCCAATGAAGCAGAAAGACGTTTGGAGAGAGATACAATCATGACACGGATCTGCAGGAAGTGTGTCCCTGACGCACTGGGAAGTCATCTTTGTTGAAGACATTTGGCGAGAGCGAGAGGCATCCAGGCCCCTGAGAAACACGTGAGGCAGAGCAAGAGGAAGGATAGAGCAGAGGCCAGAGCCCCGGCAGGATACAGCGCCGTGCCACCGCCAGGGGCATAAGTGGAGGGGTTCCAAAAGGGTGGCTTGTCCAGAGAGGCCAGCATTCCAGGGACAGGGATTGTTGCCATCTCCCATACCCGGCTTCTTCTTCTACACGGTATCGTGGTGTGGCTTCATTCCTCAGAGAAGAACCGTGAAAAGATACAGCCATCTTCTCTGATGTGGTTCTGCTCCGCTACTGCAGGACAAAGAGCTCTGGTGGGGCTCTTTTCCTTGGTTGCTGTGTGGTCATCCTGATCTTAGAAAAGAGGCAGCTCATGATGGGGATGAGATTTCAATTGCTCCGTGACCGATACATCTCCTCACGTGGGCCAGGCCTTCACACACCCAAAGTGGATCCGCGGCGGCGAAAACGATTGACAACCGGCCTCATGACCCAGGCAGAGACGCAGAAAGAGGCTCAGCAAAGACAGGCCGACATGCCAGAAATCGCTTTGTGGTGCCCAGGGCACATTCGTCCAAAGACACACAAGCACAAGGGCACACACACACTAACCGACAGAGAGAGGGAAAGAAAGACACAGAGACTGAGAGACAGAGAGAGAAGAGAGAATGGGAGACACACACACACACACACACACACACACACACACACACACACACACAGACAGAGTCATACAGCAAAGGCATTGAAACACAACCCTCCAGGCAACCCGTGAGGCTGCGGGGTTCTGCTCTCGACGAGAACGACCCTCGGGTGAGAGAACAGCCCAGGGGCACGCAGGCCGACCTGTCCTCGAGATGACGGCGGCATGACTTTTGGGGAGACTCACCCCAACAGCGTCCGGGCAGGCCTGAGGCTAGGATGCCGTGCTGCTTCCCCCGGACTCTGCCTGGGGTTTCCTCATCCTGGTCCGCCCTTTGCGACTCCTGGCATCCGGAGACGTTCCCGTCGACCCCGTAGAGATGTCAGGCCGGAGCCTCAGAGCCCCGCCACCCAAGCATTGCCGCGAAGGGCTCCTGCTTTGCCGAGCCTCAGGGACCAGTTTCTAAGACAACCGTGGGAAGCACTGTGACGGCAGAAGCCGCTCGCGCCTCGCGCATGCGCATTGGCTGGATCGAATCGCGCTCCGCTCCTGGCAGTCAGGCTGCGTCCCCTTTAAATAATGAACCCTCTGCGCGGCTGCAGCGAGGCTCCCGCTGCAGCCGCGGCGGCGTGTGGATACGGGGTCCAGCTTGGGACGCCGTGGGAGAGGGGGCCGCCGGTTCCCTGTCCCAGGGCCAAACCCCCAGCAATCCCGCCCTCAGGATCCCCTTGAGCCGACTTCCACCGAGGGAAGGGGAGCTTCAGGACGCCTGCTGTGTTCTGGGGGCTCCCGTTCATATCCGATTTTGGCCCCCTCCCAGTGAGATAGGATGGGCTCATCACATCTGGTGAGGCAGGCAGGGCCTCGCTGCAGCACAGAATGATCCCATAGGTCTCAAGGCGCAGCGTCAGCTGAAACTTCACTGATCCATCAGCCCTCTGCCTCCCTCCTCCTTCGAAAGAGCAGTGGCCTGCCCCGCTTCTATAAGCCCTGGGGCTCCGGAAAGCCGACCGCGCTTTACAGGACACGTGCGGGCAGGAACGGGGGAATCCGAGGTGGAGACCATGTGACCACGCGTGGCACTGGCGTATCCCACAGCACATGGTGTGAATGTGTGTCACCGGGGGCATATCGGGAGACGGCGAAACCAACGGTGGTGTGCAGGTATGTGCCAGTGGAAGGGGGGAACAAGTGACCTTTCTGTCAATGCCAAGGGAAATCAAAGAACACCTGGGATTCCGTGGGTGGGGGCCCAGTGCCTGACCCAAGCCAGGTTTTCAAATGCCTATCAGAGGAGCAAAGAAGTTTCTGCAGAATTCGCCCCACCCGCAACCCTCCTCCTCCCTGGTAGCCCTGACACAACTTCCCCTGCACCCAGCCCCAGCCCCAGCCCCAGCCCCAGCCCAGTCCCTCTGGTTCCCTGACTTTCGTTTCGGCCACAAGATCAAGGGAGTCAGTCCACCCAGGAGCAGAGGAGAGGATGTCCCTCAACAATGAGACAGGAAGTGCAGAGGAAATGCGACACCACCTATCCTAGAAGACAAGGCCAGTCACGGTCGCCTAGCGCTCATTCTAGGCAATCCACCCACCCATGAGGAGAAACCTGGAGAACAAGGAAGCTTCCCTGTCTGAGACACGTATGGAAGCCAAGAAATCCAGGGTCATGAGACCTGCCCAATGGAGCAGAAAGACGCTTGGAGAGAGATACAATCATGACACGGATCTGCAGTAAGTGTGTCCCTGACTCACTGGGAAGTCATCCTTGCACAAGGGCACACACACACTAACCGACAGAGAGAGGGAAAGAAAGACACAGAGACTGAGAGACAGAGAGAGAAGAGAGAATGGGAGACACACACACACACACACACACACACACACACACACACACACACACACGCAGAGTCATACAGCAGAGGCATTGAAACACACCCCTCCAGGCAACCTCTGAGGCTGCGGGGTTCTGCTGTCGACGAGAACGACCCTCGGGTGAGAGAACAGCCCAGGGGCACGCAGGCCGACCTGTCCTCGAGATGACGGCGGCACGACATTTGGGGAGACTCACCCCAACAGCGTCCGGGCAGGCCTGAGGCTGGAATGCCGTGCTGCTTCCCCCGGACTCCGCCTGGGGTTTGCTCATCCTGGTCGGCCCTTTGCGAATCCTGCCAACCGGAGACGTTCCCGTCGACCCTGTAGAGATGTCAGGCCGGAGCCTCAGAGCCCCGCCACCCAAGCACTGCCGCGGAGGGCTCCTGCTTTGCCGAGCCTCAGGGACCGGTTTCTAAGACAACCGTGGGAAGCACTGTGACGGCAGAAGCCGCTCGCGCCTCGCGCATGCGCATTGGCTGGACCGACTCGCGCTCCGCTCCTGGCAGACAGGGTGCGTCCCCTTTAAATAATGCCCCCTCTGCGCGGCTGCAGCGAGGCTCCCTCTGCAGCCGTGGCGGCGTGTGGATACGGGGTCCAGCTTGGGACGCCGTGGGAGAGGGGGCCGCCAGTTCACTGTCCCAGGGCCAAACCCCCAGCAGTCCGCCCTCAGGATCCCCTTGAGCCGACTTCCACCGAGGGAAGGGGAGCTTCAAGACGCGTGCTGTGTTCTGGGGACTCCCGTTCAGATCCGATTTTGGCCCCCTCCCAGTGAGATAGGATGGGCTCAGCACATCTGGTGAGGCAGGCAGGGCCTCGCTGCAGCACAGAATGATCCCATAGGTCTCAAGGCGCAGCGTCAGGTGAACCTTCACTGAGCCATCAGCCCTCGGCCTCGCTCCTCCTTCGGAAGAGCAGGGGCCTGCCCCGCTTCTAAAAGCCCTGGGGCTCCGGAAAGCCGACCGCGCTTTACAGGACACGTGCAGGCAGGAACAGGGGCGAAGCCGAGGTGGAGACCATGTGACCACGCGTGGCACTGGCGTATCCCACAGCAGATGGTGTGAATGTGTGTCACCGGAGGCATATTGGGAGACGGCGAAACAAACGGTGGTGTCCAGGTATGGGCCAGTGGAAGGCGGGAACAAGTGACCCTTCGGTCAATGCCAAGGGAAATCAAAGAACACCTGGGATTCGGTGGGTGGGGGGCCTGTGCCTGACCCAAGCCAGGTTTTCAAATGCCTATCAGAGGAGCAAAGAAGTTTCTGCAGAATTCGCCCCACACCCAACCCTCCTCCTCCCTGGTAGCCCTGACGCAACTTCCCCTGCACCCAGCCCCAGCCCCAGCCCCAGCCCCAGCCCCAGCCCCAGCCCCAGCCCAGTCCCTCTGGTTCCCTGACATTCGTTTCGGCCACAAGATCAAGGGAATCAGTCCACCCAGGAGCAGAGGACAGGAGGTCCCTCAAGAATGAGACAGGAAGTGCAGAGGAAATGCGACACCACCTGTCCTAGAAGACAAGGCCAGTCACGCTCGCCTAGCGCTCATTCTAGGCAATCCACCCACCCATGAGGAGAAACCTGGAGAACAAGGAAGCTTCCCTGTCTGAGACACGTATGGAAGCCAAGAAATCCAGGGTCATGAGACCTGCCCAATGAAGCAGAAAGACGTTTGGAGAGAGATACAATCATGACACGGATCTGCAGGAAGTGTGTCCCTGACGCACTGGGAAGTCATCTTTGTTGAAGACATTTGGCCAGAGCGAGAGGCATCCAGGCCCCTGAGAAACACGTGAGGCAGAGCAAGAGGAAGGATAGAGCAGAGGCCAGAGCCCCGGCAGGATACAGCGCCGTGCCACCGCCAGGGGCATAAGTGGAGGGGTTCCAAAAGGGTGGCTTGTCCAGAGAGGCCAGCATTCCAGGGACAGGGATTGTTGCCATCTCCCATTCCCGGCTTCTTCTTCTACACGGTATCGTGGTGTGGCTTCATTCCTCAGAGAAGAACCGTGAAAAGATACAGCCATCTTCTCTGATGTGGTTCTGCTCCGCTACTGCAGGACAAAGAGCTCTGGTGGGGCTCTTTTCCTTGGTTGCTGTGTGGTCATCTTGATCTTAGAAAAGAGGCAGCTCATGATGGGGATGAGATTTCAATTGCTCCGTGACCGATACATCTCCTCACGTGGGCCAGGCCTTCACACACCCAAAGTGGATCCGCGGCGGCGAAAACGATTGACAACCGGCCTCATGACCCAGGCAGAGACGCAGAAAGAGGCTCAGCAAAGACAGGCCGACATGCCAGAAATCGCTTTGTGGTGCACAGGGCACATTCGTCCAAAGACACACAAGCACAAGGGCACACACACACTAACCGACAGAGAGAGGGAAAGAAAGACACAGAGACTGAGAGACAGAGAGAGAAGAGAGAATGGGAGACACACACACACACACACACACACACACACACACACACACACACACACAGACAGAGTCATACAGCAAAGGCATTGAAACACAACCCTCCAGGCAACCCCTGAGGCTGCGGGGTTCTGCTCTCGACGAGAACGACCCTCGGGTGAGAGAACAGCCCAGGGGCACGCAGGCCGACCTGTCCTCGAGATGACGGCGGCATGACTTTTGGGGAGACTCACCCCAACAGCGTCCGGGCAGGCCTGAGGCTAGGATGCCGTGCTGCTTCCCCCGGACTCTTCCTGGGGTTTCCTCATCCTGGTCGGCCCTTTGCGACTCCTGGCATCCGGAGACGTTCCCGTCGACCCCGTAGAGATGTCAGGCCGGAGCCTCAGAGCCCCGCCACCCAAGCACTGCCGCGAAGGGCTCCTGCTTTGCCGAGCCTCAGGGACCGGTTTCTAAGACAACCGTGGGATGCACTGTGACGGCAGAAGCCGCTCGCGCCTCGCGCATGCGCATTGGCTGGATCGAATCGCGCTCCGCTCCTGGCAGTCAGGCTGCGTCCCCTTTAAATAATGAACCCTCTGCGCGGCTGCAGCGAGGCTCCCGCTGCAGCCGCGGCGGCGTGTGGATACGGGGTCCAGCTTGGGACGCCGTGGGAGAGGGGGCCGCCGGTTCCCTGTCCCAGGGCCAAACCCCCAGCAATCCCGCCCTCAGGATCCCCTTGAGCCGACTTCCACCGAGGGAAGGGGAGCTTCAGGACGCCTGCTGTGTTCTGGGGGCTCCCGTTCATATCCGATTTTGGCCCCCTCCCAGTGAGATAGGATGGGCTCATCACATCTGGTGAGGCAGGCAGGGCCTCGCTGCAGCACAGAATGATCCCATAGGTCTCAAGGCGCAGCGTCAGCTGAAACTTCACTGATCCATCAGCCCTCTGCCTCCCTCCTCCTTCGAAAGAGCAGTGGCCTGCCCCGCTTCTATAAGCCCTGGGGCTCCGGAAAGCCGACCGCGCTTTACAGGACACGTGCGGGCAGGAACGGGGGAATCCGAGGTGGAGACCATGTGACCACGCGTGGCACTGGCGTATCCCACAGCACATGGTGTGAATGTGTGTCACCGGGGGCATATCGGGAGACGGCGAAACCAACGGTGGTGTGCAGGTATGTGCCAGTGGAAGGGGGGAACAAGTGACCTTTCTGTCAATGCCAAGGGAAATCAAAGAACACCTGGGATTCCGTGGGTGGGGGCCCAGTGCCTGACCCAAGCCAGGTTTTCAAATGCCTATCAGAGGAGCAAAGAAGTTTCTGCAGAATTCGCCCCACCCGCAACCCTCCTCCTCCCTGGTAGCCCTGACACAACTTCCCCTGCACCCAGCCCCAGCCCCAGCCCCAGCCCCAGCCCAGTCCCTCTGGTTCCCTGACTTTCGTTTCGGCCACAAGATCAAGGGAGTCAGTCCACCCAGGAGCAGAGGAGAGGATGTCCCTCAACAATGAGACAGGAAGTGCAGAGGAAATGCGACACCACCTATCCTAGAAGACAAGGCCAGTCACGGTCGCCTAGCGCTCATTCTAGGCAATCCACCCACCCATGAGGAGAAACCTGGAGAACAAGGAAGCTTCCCTGTCTGAGACACGTATGGAAGCCAAGAAATCCAGGGTCATGAGACCTGCCCAATGGAGCAGAAAGACGCTTGGAGAGAGATACAATCATGACACGGATCTGCAGTAAGTGTGTCCCTGACTCACTGGGAAGTCATCCTTGCACAAGGGCACACACACACTAACCGACAGAGAGAGGGAAAGAAAGACACAGAGACTGAGAGACAGAGAGAGAAGAGAGAATGGGAGACACACACACACACACACACACACACACACACACACACGCAGAGTCATACAGCAGAGGCATTGAAACACACCCCTCCAGGCAACCTCTGAGGCTGCGGGGTTCTGCTGTCGACGAGAACGACCCTCGGGTGAGAGAACAGCCCAGGGGCACGCAGGCCGACCTGTCCTCGAGATGACGGCGGCACGACATTTGGGGAGACTCACCCCAACAGCGTCCGGGCAGGCCTGAGGCTGGAATGCCGTGCTGCTTCCCCCGGACTCCGCCTGGGGTTTGCTCATCCTGGTCGGCCCTTTGCGAATCCTGCCAACCGGAGACGTTCCCGTCGACCCTGTAGAGATGTCAGGCCGGAGCCTCAGAGCCCCGCCACCCAAGCACTGCCGCGGAGGGCTCCTGCTTTGCCGAGCCTCAGGGACCGGTTTCTAAGACAACCGTGGGAAGCACTGTGACGGCAGAAGCCGCTCGCGCCTCGCGCATGCGCATTGGCTGGACCGACTCGCGCTCCGCTCCTGGCAGACAGGGTGCGTCCCCTTTAAATAATGCCCCCTCTGCGCGGCTGCAGCGAGGCTCCCTCTGCAGCCGTGGCGGCGTGTGGATACGGGGTCCAGCTTGGGACGCCGTGGGAGAGGGGGCCGCCAGTTCACTGTCCCAGGGCCAAACCCCCAGCAGTCCGCCCTCAGGATCCCCTTGAGCCGACTTCCACCGAGGGAAGGGGAGCTTCAAGACGCGTGCTGTGTTCTGGGGACTCCCGTTCAGATCCGATTTTGGCCCCCTCCCAGTGAGATAGGATGGGCTCAGCACATCTGGTGAGGCAGGCAGGGCCTCGCTGCAGCACAGAATGATCCCATAGGTCTCAAGGCGCAGCGTCAGGTGAACCTTCACTGAGCCATCAGCCCTCGGCCTCGCTCCTCCTTCGGAAGAGCAGGGGCCTGCCCCGCTTCTAAAAGCCCTGGGGCTCCGGAAAGCCGACCGCGCTTTACAGGACACGTGCAGGCAGGAACAGGGGCGAAGCCGAGGTGGAGACCATGTGACCACGCGTGGCACTGGCGTATCCCACAGCAGATGGTGTGAATGTGTGTCACCGGAGGCATATTGGGAGACGGCGAAACAAACGGTGGTGTCCAGGTATGGGCCAGTGGAAGGCGGGAACAAGTGACCCTTCGGTCAATGCCAAGGGAAATCAAAGAACACCTGGGATTCGGTGGGTGGGGGGCCTGTGCCTGACCCAAGCCAGGTTTTCAAATGCCTATCAGAGGAGCAAAGAAGTTTCTGCAGAATTCGCCCCACACCCAACCCTCCTCCTCCCTGGTAGCCCTGACGCAACTTCCCCTGCACCCAGCCCCAGCCCCAGCCCCAGCCCCAGCCCCAGCCCCAGCCCCAGCCCAGTCCCTCTGGTTCCCTGACATTCGTTTCGGCCACAAGATCAAGGGAATCAGTCCACCCAGGAGCAGAGGACAGGAGGTCCCTCAAGAATGAGACAGGAAGTGCAGAGGAAATGCGACACCACCTGTCCTAGAAGACAAGGCCAGTCACGCTCGCCTAGCGCTCATTCTAGGCAATCCACCCACCCATGAGGAGAAACCTGGAGAACAAGGAAGCTTCCCTGTCTGAGACACGTATGGAAGCCAAGAAATCCAGGGTCATGAGACCTGCCCAATGAAGCAGAAAGACGTTTGGAGAGAGATACAATCATGACACGGATCTGCAGGAAGTGTGTCCCTGACGCACTGGGAAGTCATCTTTGTTGAAGACATTTGGCCAGAGCGAGAGGCATCCAGGCCCCTGAGAAACACGTGAGGCAGAGCAAGAGGAAGGATAGAGCAGAGGCCAGAGCCCCGGCAGGATACAGCGCCGTGCCACCGCCAGGGGCATAAGTGGAGGGGTTCCAAAAGGGTGGCTTGTCCAGAGAGGCCAGCATTCCAGGGACAGGGATTGTTGCCATCTCCCATTCCCGGCTTCTTCTTCTACACGGTATCGTGGTGTGGCTTCATTCCTCAGAGAAGAACCGTGAAAAGATACAGCCATCTTCTCTGATGTGGTTCTGCTCCGCTACTGCAGGACAAAGAGCTCTGGTGGGGCTCTTTTCCTTGGTTGCTGTGTGGTCATCTTGATCTTAGAAAAGAGGCAGCTCATGATGGGGATGAGATTTCAATTGCTCCGTGACCGATACATCTCCTCACGTGGGCCAGGCCTTCACACACCCAAAGGGGATCCGCGGCGGCGAAAACGATTGACAACCGGCCTCATGACCCAGGCAGAGACGCAGAAAGAGGCTCAGCAAAGACAGGCCGACATGCCAGAAATCGCTTTGTGGTGCACAGGGCACATTCGTCCAAAGACACACAAGCACAAGGGCACACACACACTAACCGACAGAGAGAGGGAAAGAAAGACACAGAGACTGAGAGACAGAGAGAGAAGAGAGAATGGGAGACACACACACACACACACACACACACACACACACACACACACACACACAGACAGAGTCATACAGCAAAGGCATTGAAACACAACCCTCCAGGCAACCCCTGAGGCTGCGGGGTTCTGCTCTCGACGAGAACGACCCTCGGGTGAGAGAACAGCCCAGGGGCACGCAGGCCGACCTGTCCTCGAGATGACGGCGGCATGACTTTTGGGGAGACTCACCCCAACAGCGTCCGGGCAGGCCTGAGGCTAGGATGCCGTGCTGCTTCCCCCGGACTCTGCCTGGGGTTTCCTCATCCTGGTCGGCCCTTTGCGACTCCTGGCATCCGGAGACGTTCCCGTCGACCCCGTAGAGATGTCAGGCCGGAGCCTCAGAGCCCCGCCACCCAAGCACTGCCGCGAAGGGCTCCTGCTTTGCCGAGCCTCAGGGACCGGTTTCTAAGACAACCGTGGGAAGCACTGTGACGGCAGAAGCCGCTCGCGCCTCGCGCATGCGCATTGGCTGGATCGAATCGCGCTCCGCTCCTGGCAGTCAGGCTGCGTCCCCTTTAAATAATGAACCCTCTGCGCGGCTGCAGCGAGGCTCCCTCTGCAGCCGCGGCGGCGTGTGGATACGGGGTCCAGCTTGGGACGCCGTGGGAGAGGGGGCCGCCGGTTCCCTGTCCCAGGGCCAAACCCCCAGCAATCCCGCCCTCAGGATCCCCTTGAGCCGACTTCCACCGAGGGAAGGGGAGCTTCAGGACGCCTGCTGTGTTCTGGGGACTCCCGTTCATATCCGATTTTGGCCCCCTCCCAGTGAGATAGGATGGGCTCATCACATCTGGTGAGGCAGGCAGGGCCTCGCTGCAGCACAGAATGATCCCATAGGTCTCAAGGCGCAGCGTCAGCTGAAACTTCACTGATCCATCAGCCCTCTGCCTCCCTCCTCCTTCGAAAGAGCAGTGGCCTGCCCCGCTTCTATAAGCCCTGGGGCTCCGGAAAGCCGACCGCGCTTTACAGGACACATGCGCGCAGGAACGGGGGAATCCGAGGTGGAGACCATGTGACCACGCGTGGCACTGGCGTATCCCACAGCACATGGTGTGAATGTGTGTCACCGGGGGCATATCGGGAGATGGCGAAACCAACGGTGGTGTGCAGGTATGGGCCAGTGGAAAGGGGGAACAAGTGACCTTTCGGTCAATGCCAAGGGAAATCAAAGAACACCTGGGATTCCGTGGGTGGGGGCCCAGTGCCTGACCCAAGCCAGGTTTTCAAATGCCTATCAGAGGAGCAAAGAAGTTTCTGCAGAATTCGCCCCACCCGCAACCCTCCTC
Source organism: Pongo pygmaeus (assembly GCF_028885625.2). NCBI lineage: Eukaryota > Metazoa > Chordata > Mammalia > Primates > Hominidae > Pongo > Pongo pygmaeus. Next base: position 27,951,687 of record NC_072392.2, on the reverse strand, counting down.
CTCCCTGGTAGCCCTGACACAACTTCCCCTGCACCCAGCCCCAGCCCCAGCCCCAGCCCCAGCCCCAGCCCCAGCCCCAGCCCCAGCCCCAGCCCAGTCCCTCTGGTTCCCTGACTTTCGTTTCGGCCACAAGATCAAGGGAGTCAGTCCACCCAGGAGCAGAGGAGAGGATGTCCCTCAACAATGAGACAGGAAGTGCAGAGGAAATGCGACACCACCTATCCTAGAAGACAAGGCCAGTCACGGTCGCCTAGCGCTCATTCTAGGCAATCCACCCACCCATGAGGAGAAACCTGGAGAACAAGGAAGCTTCCCTGTCTGAGACACGTATGGAAGCCATGAAATCCAGGGTCATGAGACCTGCCCAATGGAGCAGAAAGACGCTTGGAGAGAGATACAATCATGACACGGATCTGCAGGAAGTGTGTCCCTGACGCACTGGGAAGTCATCTTTGCACAAGGGCACACACACACTAACCGACAGAGAGAGGGAAAGAAAGACACAGAGACTGAGAGACAGAGAGAGAAGAGAGAATGGGAGACACACACACACACACACACACACACACACACACACACACACACACACACGCAGAGTCATACAGCAGAGGCATTGAAACACACCCCTCCAGGCAACCTCTGAGGCTGCGGGGTTCTGCTGTCGACGAGAACGACCCTCGGGTGAGAGAACAGCCCAGGGGCACGCAGGCCGACCTGTCCTCGAGATGACGGCGGCACGACATTTGGGGAGACTCACCCCAACAGCGTCCGGGCAGGCCTGAGGCTGGAATGCCGTGCTGCTTCCCCCGGACTCCGCCTGGGGTTTGCTCATCCTGGTCGGCCCTTTGCGAATCCTGCCAACCGGAGACGTTCCCGTCGACCCTGTAGAGATGTCAGGCCGGAGCCTCAGAGCCCCGCCACCCAAGCACTGCCGCGGAGGGCTCCTGCTTTGCCGAGCCTCAGGGACCGGTTTCTAAGACAACCGTGGGAAGCACTGTGACGGCAGAAGCCGCTCGCGCCTCGCGCATGCGCATTGGCTGGACCGACTCGCGCTCCGCTCCTGGCAGACAGGGTGCGTCCCCTTTAAATAATGCCCCCTCTGCGCGGCTGCAGCGAGGCTCCCTCTGCAGCCGTGGCGGCGTGTGGATACGGGGTCCAGCTTGGGACGCCGTGGGAGAGGGGGCCGCCAGTTCACTGTCCCAGGGCCAAACCCCCAGCAGTCCGCCCTCAGGATCCCCTTGAGCCGACTTCCACCGAGGGAAGGGGAGCTTCAAGACGCGTGCTGTGTTCTGGGGACTCCCGTTCAGATCCGATTTTGGCCCCCTCCCAGTGAGATAGGATGGGCTCAGCACATCTGGTGAGGCAGGCAGGGCCTCGCTGCAGCACAGAATGATCCCATAGGTCTCAAGGCGCAGCGTCAGGTGAACCTTCACTGATCCATCAGCCCTCGGCCTCGCTCCTCCTTCGAAAGAGCAGGGGCCTGCCCCGCTTCTAAAAGCCCTGGGGCTCCGGAAAGCCGACCACGCTTTACAGGACACGTGCAGGCAGGAACAGGGGCGAAGCCGAGGTGGAGACCATGTGACCACGCGTGGCACTGGCGTATCCCACAGCACATGGTGTGAATGTGTGTCACCGGAGGCATATTGGGAGACGGCGAAACAAACGGTGGTGTCCAGGTATGGGCCAGTGGAAGGCGGGAACAAGTGACCCTTCGGTCAATGCCAAGGGAAATCAAAGAACACCTGGGATTCGGTGGGTGGGGGGCCTGTGCCTGACCCAAGCCAGGTTTTCAAATGCCTATCAGAGGAGCAAAGAAGTTTCTGCAGAATTCGCCCCACACCCAACCCTCCTCCTCCCTGGTAGCCCTGACGCAACATCCCCTGCACCCAGTCCCAGCCACAGCCCCAGCCCCAGCCCCAGACCCAGCCCCAGCCCCAGCCCCAGCCCCAGCCCCAGCCCAGTCCCTCTGGTTCCCTGACATTCGTTTCGGCCACAAGATCAAGGGAATCAGTCCACCCAGGAGCAGAGGACAGGAGGTCCCTCAAGAATGAGACAGGAAGTGCAGAGGAAATGCGACACCACCTGTCCTAGAAGACAAGGCCAGTCACGCTCGCCTAGCGCTCATTCTAGGCAATCCACCCACCCATGAGGAGAAACCTGGAGAACAAGGAAGCTTCCCTGTCTGAGACACGTATGGAAGCCAAGAAATCCAGGGTCATGAGACCTGCCCAATGAAGCAGAAAGACGTTTGGAGAGAGATACAATCATGACACGGATCTGCAGGAAGTGTGTCCCTGACGCACTGGGAAGTCATCTTTGTTGAAGACATTTGGCCAGAGCGAGAGGCATCCAGGCCCCTGAGAAACACGTGAGGCAGAGCAAGAGGAAGGATAGAGCAGAGGCCAGAGCCCCGGCAGGATACAGCGCCGTGCCACCGCCAGGGGCATAAGTGGAGGGGTTCCAAAAGGGTGGCTTGTCCAGAGAGGCCAGCATTCCAGGTACAGGGATTGTTGCCATCTCCCATTCCCGGCTTCTTCTTCTACACGGTATCGTGGTGTGGCTTCATTCCTCAGAGAAGAACCGTGAAAAGATACAGCCATCTTCTCTGATGTGGTTCTGCTCCGCTACTGCAGGACAAAGAGCTCTGGTGGGGCTCTTTTCCTTGGTTGCTGTGTGGTCATCTTGATCTTAGAAAAGAGGCAGCTCATGATGGGGATGAGATTTCAATTGCTCCGTGACCGATACATCTCCTCACGTGGGCCAGGCCTTCACACACCGAAAGTGGAACCGCGGCGGCGAAAACGATTGACAACCGGCCTCATGACCCAGGCAGAGACGCAGAAAGAGGCTCAGCAAAGACAGGCCGACATGCCAGAAATCGCTTTGTGGTGCACAGGGCACATTCGTCCAAAGACACACAAGCACAAGGGCACACACACACTAACCGACAGAGAGAGGGAAAGAAAGACACAGAGACTGAGAGACAGAGAGAGAAGACAGAATGGGAGACACACACACACACACACACACACACACACACACACACACACACACACAGAGTCATACAGCAAAGGCATTGAAACACAACCCTCCAGGCAACCCCTGAGGCTGCGGGGTTCTGCTCTCGACGAGAACGACCCTCGGGTGAGAGAACAGCCCAGGGGCACGCAGGCCGACCTGTCCTCGAGATGACGGCGGCATGACTTTTGGGGAGACTCACCCCAACAGCGTCCGGGCAGGCCTGAGGCTAGGATGCCGTGCTGCTTCCCCCGGACTCTTCCTGGGGTTTCCTCATCCTGGTCGGCCCTTTGCGACTCCTGGCATCCGGAGACGTTCCCGTCGACCCCGTAGAGATGTCAGGCCGGAGTCTCAGAGCCCCGCCACCCAAGCACTGCCGCGAAGGGCTCCTGCTTTGCCGAGCCTCAGGGACCGGTTTCTAAGACAACCGTGGGAAGCACTGTGACGGCAGAAGCCGCTCGCGCCTCGCGCATGCGCATTGGCTGGATCGAATCGCGCTCCGCTCCTGGCAGTCAGGCTGCGTCCCCTTTAAATAATGAACCCTCTGCGCGGCTGCAGCGAGGCTCCCGCTGCAGCCGCGGCGGCGTGTGGATACGGGGTCCAGCTTGGGACGCCGTGGGAGAGGGGGCCGCCGGTTCCCTGTCCCAGGGCCAAACCCCCAGCAATCCCGCCCTCAGGATCCCCTTGAGCCGACTTCCACCGAGGGAAGGGGAGCTTCAGGACGCCTGCTGTGTTCTGGGGACTCCCGTTCATATCCGATTTTGGCCCCCTCCCAGTGAGATAGGATGGGCTCATCACATCTGGTGAGGCAGGCAGGGCCTCGCTGCAGCACAGAATGATCCCATAGGTCTCAAGGCGCAGCGTCAGCTGAAACTTCACTGATCCATCAGCCCTCTGCCTCCCTCCTCCTTCGAAAGAGCAGTGGCCTGCCCCGTTTCTATAAACCCTGGGGCTCCGGAAAGCCGACCGCGCTTTACAGGACACGTGCGGGCAGGAACGGGGGGAAGCCGAGGTGGAGACCATGTGACCACGCGTGGCACTGGCGTATCCCACAGCACATGGTGTGAATGTGTGTCACCGGGGGCATATCGGGAGACGGCGAAACCAACGGTGGTGTGCAGGTATGTGCCAGTGGAAGGGGGGAACAAGTGACCTTTCTGTCAATGCCAAGGGAAATCAAAGAACACCTGGGATTCCGTGGGTGGGGGCCCAGTGCCTGACCCAAGCCAGGTTTTCAAATGCCTATCAGAGGAGCAAAGAAGTTTCTGCAGAATTCGCCCCACCCGCAACCCTCCTCCTCCCTGGTAGCCCTGACACAACTTCCCCTGCACCCAGCCCCAGCCCCAGCCCCAGCCCCAGCCCAGTCCCTCTGGTTCCCTGACTTTCGTTTCGGCCACAAGATCAAGGGAGTCAGTCCACCCAGGAGCAGAGGAGAGGATGTCCCTCAACAATGAGACAGGAAGTGCAGAGGAAATGCGACACCACCTATCCTAGAAGACAAGGCCAGTCACGGTCGCCTAGCGCTCATTCTAGGCAATCCACCCACCCATGAGGAGAAACCTGGAGAACAAGGAAGCTTCCCTGTCTGAGACACGTATGGAAGCCAAGAAATCCAGGGTCATGAGACCTGCCCAATGGAGCAGAAAGACGCTTGGAGAGAGATACAATCATGACACGGATCTGCAGTAAGTGTGTCCCTGACTCACTGGGAAGTCATCCTTGCACAAGGGCACACACACACTAACCGACAGAGAGAGGGAAAGAAAGACACAGAGACTGAGAGACAGAGAGAGAAGAGAGAATGGGAGACACACACACACACACACACACACACACACACACACACACACACACACGCAGAGTCATACAGCAGAGGCATTGAAACACACCCCTCCAGGCAACCTCTGAGGCTGCGGGGTTCTGCTGTCGACGAGAACGACCCTCGGGTGAGAGAACAGCCCAGGGGCACGCAGGCCGACCTGTCCTCGAGATGACGGCGGCACGACATTTGGGGAGACTCACCCCAACAGCGTCCGGGCAGGCCTGAGGCTGGAATGCCGTGCTGCTTCCCCCGGACTCCGCCTGGGGTTTGCTCATCCTGGTCGGCCCTTTGCGAATCCTGCCAACCGGAGACGTTCCCGTCGACCCTGTAGAGATGTCAGGCCGGAGCCTCAGAGCCCCGCCACCCAAGCACTGCCGCGGAGGGCTCCTGCTTTGCCGAGCCTCAGGGACCGGTTTCTAAGACAACCGTGGGAAGCACTGTGACGGCAGAAGCCGCTCGCGCCTCGCGCATGCGCATTGGCTGGACCGACTCGCGCTCCGCTCCTGGCAGACAGGGTGCGTCCCCTTTAAATAATGCCCCCTCTGCGCGGCTGCAGCGAGGCTCCCTCTGCAGCCGTGGCGGCGTGTGGATACGGGGTCCAGCTTGGGACGCCGTGGGAGAGGGGGCCGCCAGTTCACTGTCCCAGGGCCAAACCCCCAGCAGTCCGCCCTCAGGATCCCCTTGAGCCGACTTCCACCGAGGGAAGGGGAGCTTCAAGACGCGTGCTGTGTTCTGGGGACTCCCGTTCAGATCCGATTTTGGCCCCCTCCCAGTGAGATAGGATGGGCTCAGCACATCTGGTGAGGCAGGCAGGGCCTCGCTGCAGCACAGAATGATCCCATAGGTCTCAAGGCGCAGCGTCAGGTGAACCTTCACTGAGCCATCAGCCCTCGGCCTCGCTCCTCCTTCGGAAGAGCAGGGGCCTGCCCCGCTTCTAAAAGCCCTGGGGCTCCGGAAAGCCGACCGCGCTTTACAGGACACGTGCAGGCAGGAACAGGGGCGAAGCCGAGGTGGAGACCATGTGACCACGCGTGGCACTGGCGTATCCCACAGCAGATGGTGTGAATGTGTGTCACCGGAGGCATATTGGGAGACGGCGAAACAAACGGTGGTGTCCAGGTATGGGCCAGTGGAAGGCGGGAACAAGTGACCCTTCGGTCAATGCCAAGGGAAATCAAAGAACACCTGGGATTCGGTGGGTGGGGGGCCTGTGCCTGACCCAAGCCAGGTTTTCAAATGCCTATCAGAGGAGCAAAGAAGTTTCTGCAGAATTCGCCCCACACCCAACCCTCCTCCTCCCTGGTAGCCCTGACGCAACTTCCCCTGCACCCAGCCCCAGCCCCAGCCCCAGCCCCAGCCCCAGCCCCAGCCCCAGCCCAGTCCCTCTGGTTCCCTGACATTCGTTTCGGCCACAAGATCAAGGGAATCAGTCCACCCAGGAGCAGAGGACAGGAGGTCCCTCAAGAATGAGACAGGAAGTGCAGAGGAAATGCGACACCACCTGTCCTAGAAGACAAGGCCAGTCACGCTCGCCTAGCGCTCATTCTAGGCAATCCACCCACCCATGAGGAGAAACCTGGAGAACAAGGAAGCTTCCCTGTCTGAGACACGTATGGAAGCCAAGAAATCCAGGGTCATGAGACCTGCCCAATGAAGCAGAAAGACGTTTGGAGAGAGATACAATCATGACACGGATCTGCAGGAAGTGTGTCCCTGACGCACTGGGAAGTCATCTTTGTTGAAGACATTTGGCCAGAGCGAGAGGCATCCAGGCCCCTGAGAAACACGTGAGGCAGAGCAAGAGGAAGGATAGAGCAGAGGCCAGAGCCCCGGCAGGATACAGCGCCGTGCCACCGCCAGGGGCATAAGTGGAGGGGTTCCAAAAGGGTGGCTTGTCCAGAGAGGCCAGCATTCCAGGGACAGGGATTGTTGCCATCTCCCATTCCCGGCTTCTTCTTCTACACGGTATCGTGGTGTGGCTTCATTCCTCAGAGAAGAACCGTGAAAAGATACAGCCATCTTCTCTGATGTGGTTCTGCTCCGCTACTGCAGGACAAAGAGCTCTGGTGGGGCTCTTTTCCTTGGTTGCTGTGTGGTCATCTTGATCTTAGAAAAGAGGCAGCTCATGATGGGGATGAGATTTCAATTGCTCCGTGACCGATACATCTCCTCACGTGGGCCAGGCCTTCACACACCCAAAGTGGATCCGCGGCGGCGAAAACGATTGACAACCGGCCTCATGACCCAGGCAGAGACGCAGAAAGAGGCTCAGCAAAGACAGGCCGACATGCCAGAAATCGCTTTGTGGTGCACAGGGCACATTCGTCCAAAGACACACAAGCACAAGGGCACACACACACTAACCGACAGAGAGAGGGAAAGAAAGACACAGAGACTGAGAGACAGAGAGAGAAGAGAGAATGGGAGACACACACACACACACACACACACACACACACACACACACACACACACAGACAGAGTCATACAGCAAAGGCATTGAAACACAACCCTCCAGGCAACCCCTGAGGCTGCGGGGTTCTGCTCTCGACGAGAACGACCCTCGGGTGAGAGAACAGCCCAGGGGCACGCAGGCCGACCTGTCCTCGAGATGACGGCGGCATGACTTTTGGGGAGACTCACCCCAACAGCGTCCGGGCAGGCCTGAGGCTAGGATGCCGTGCTGCTTCCCCCGGACTCTTCCTGGGGTTTCCTCATCCTGGTCGGCCCTTTGCGACTCCTGGCATCCGGAGACGTTCCCGTCGACCCCGTAGAGATGTCAGGCCGGAGCCTCAGAGCCCCGCCACCCAAGCACTGCCGCGAAGGGCTCCTGCTTTGCCGAGCCTCAGGGACCGGTTTCTAAGACAACCGTGGGATGCACTGTGACGGCAGAAGCCGCTCGCGCCTCGCGCATGCGCATTGGCTGGATCGAATCGCGCTCCGCTCCTGGCAGTCAGGCTGCGTCCCCTTTAAATAATGAACCCTCTGCGCGGCTGCAGCGAGGCTCCCGCTGCAGCCGCGGCGGCGTGTGGATACGGGGTCCAGCTTGGGACGCCGTGGGAGAGGGGGCCGCCGGTTCCCTGTCCCAGGGCCAAACCCCCAGCAATCCCGCCCTCAGGATCCCCTTGAGCCGACTTCCACCGAGGGAAGGGGAGCTTCAGGACGCCTGCTGTGTTCTGGGGGCTCCCGTTCATATCCGATTTTGGCCCCCTCCCAGTGAGATAGGATGGGCTCATCACATCTGGTGAGGCAGGCAGGGCCTCGCTGCAGCACAGAATGATCCCATAGGTCTCAAGGCGCAGCGTCAGCTGAAACTTCACTGATCCATCAGCCCTCTGCCTCCCTCCTCCTTCGAAAGAGCAGTGGCCTGCCCCGCTTCTATAAGCCCTGGGGCTCCGGAAAGCCGACCGCGCTTTACAGGACACGTGCGGGCAGGAACGGGGGAATCCGAGGTGGAGACCATGTGACCACGCGTGGCACTGGCGTATCCCACAGCACATGGTGTGAATGTGTGTCACCGGGGGCATATCGGGAGACGGCGAAACCAACGGTGGTGTGCAGGTATGTGCCAGTGGAAGGGGGGAACAAGTGACCTTTCTGTCAATGCCAAGGGAAATCAAAGAACACCTGGGATTCCGTGGGTGGGGGCCCAGTGCCTGACCCAAGCCAGGTTTTCAAATGCCTATCAGAGGAGCAAAGAAGTTTCTGCAGAATTCGCCCCACCCGCAACCCTCCTCCTCCCTGGTAGCCCTGACACAACTTCCCCTGCACCCAGCCCCAGCCCCAGCCCCAGCCCCAGCCCAGTCCCTCTGGTTCCCTGACTTTCGTTTCGGCCACAAGATCAAGGGAGTCAGTCCACCCAGGAGCAGAGGAGAGGATGTCCCTCAACAATGAGACAGGAAGTGCAGAGGAAATGCGACACCACCTATCCTAGAAGACAAGGCCAGTCACGGTCGCCTAGCGCTCATTCTAGGCAATCCACCCACCCATGAGGAGAAACCTGGAGAACAAGGAAGCTTCCCTGTCTGAGACACGTATGGAAGCCAAGAAATCCAGGGTCATGAGACCTGCCCAATGGAGCAGAAAGACGCTTGGAGAGAGATACAATCATGACACGGATCTGCAGTAAGTGTGTCCCTGACTCACTGGGAAGTCATCCTTGCACAAGGGCACACACACACTAACCGACAGAGAGAGGGAAAGAAAGACACAGAGACTGAGAGACAGAGAGAGAAGAGAGAATGGGAGACACACACACACACACACACACACACACACACACACACGCAGAGTCATACAGCAGAGGCATTGAAACACACCCCTCCAGGCAACCTCTGAGGCTGCGGGGTTCTGCTGTCGACGAGAACGACCCTCGGGTGAGAGAACAGCCCAGGGGCACGCAGGCCGACCTGTCCTCGAGATGACGGCGGCACGACATTTGGGGAGACTCACCCCAACAGCGTCCGGGCAGGCCTGAGGCTGGAATGCCGTGCTGCTTCCCCCGGACTCCGCCTGGGGTTTGCTCATCCTGGTCGGCCCTTTGCGAATCCTGCCAACCGGAGACGTTCCCGTCGACCCTGTAGAGATGTCAGGCCGGAGCCTCAGAGCCCCGCCACCCAAGCACTGCCGCGGAGGGCTCCTGCTTTGCCGAGCCTCAGGGACCGGTTTCTAAGACAACCGTGGGAAGCACTGTGACGGCAGAAGCCGCTCGCGCCTCGCGCATGCGCATTGGCTGGACCGACTCGCGCTCCGCTCCTGGCAGACAGGGTGCGTCCCCTTTAAATAATGCCCCCTCTGCGCGGCTGCAGCGAGGCTCCCTCTGCAGCCGTGGCGGCGTGTGGATACGGGGTCCAGCTTGGGACGCCGTGGGAGAGGGGGCCGCCAGTTCACTGTCCCAGGGCCAAACCCCCAGCAGTCCGCCCTCAGGATCCCCTTGAGCCGACTTCCACCGAGGGAAGGGGAGCTTCAAGACGCGTGCTGTGTTCTGGGGACTCCCGTTCAGATCCGATTTTGGCCCCCTCCCAGTGAGATAGGATGGGCTCAGCACATCTGGTGAGGCAGGCAGGGCCTCGCTGCAGCACAGAATGATCCCATAGGTCTCAAGGCGCAGCGTCAGGTGAACCTTCACTGAGCCATCAGCCCTCGGCCTCGCTCCTCCTTCGGAAGAGCAGGGGCCTGCCCCGCTTCTAAAAGCCCTGGGGCTCCGGAAAGCCGACCGCGCTTTACAGGACACGTGCAGGCAGGAACAGGGGCGAAGCCGAGGTGGAGACCATGTGACCACGCGTGGCACTGGCGTATCCCACAGCAGATGGTGTGAATGTGTGTCACCGGAGGCATATTGGGAGACGGCGAAACAAACGGTGGTGTCCAGGTATGGGCCAGTGGAAGGCGGGAACAAGTGACCCTTCGGTCAATGCCAAGGGAAATCAAAGAACACCTGGGATTCGGTGGGTGGGGGGCCTGTGCCTGACCCAAGCCAGGTTTTCAAATGCCTATCAGAGGAGCAAAGAAGTTTCTGCAGAATTCGCCCCACACCCAACCCTCCTCCTCCCTGGTAGCCCTGACGCAACTTCCCCTGCACCCAGCCCCAGCCCCAGCCCCAGCCCCAGCCCCAGCCCCAGCCCCAGCCCAGTCCCTCTGGTTCCCTGACATTCGTTTCGGCCACAAGATCAAGGGAATCAGTCCACCCAGGAGCAGAGGACAGGAGGTCCCTCAAGAATGAGACAGGAAGTGCAGAGGAAATGCGACACCACCTGTCCTAGAAGACAAGGCCAGTCACGCTCGCCTAGCGCTCATTCTAGGCAATCCACCCACCCATGAGGAGAAACCTGGAGAACAAGGAAGCTTCCCTGTCTGAGACACGTATGGAAGCCAAGAAATCCAGGGTCATGAGACCTGCCCAATGAAGCAGAAAGACGTTTGGAGAGAGATACAATCATGACACGGATCTGCAGGAAGTGTGTCCCTGACGCACTGGGAAGTCATCTTTGTTGAAGACATTTGGCCAGAGCGAGAGGCATCCAGGCCCCTGAGAAACACGTGAGGCAGAGCAAGAGGAAGGATAGAGCAGAGGCCAGAGCCCCGGCAGGATACAGCGCCGTGCCACCGCCAGGGGCATAAGTGGAGGGGTTCCAAAAGGGTGGCTTGTCCAGAGAGGCCAGCATTCCAGGGACAGGGATTGTTGCCATCTCCCATTCCCGGCTTCTTCTTCTACACGGTATCGTGGTGTGGCTTCATTCCTCAGAGAAGAACCGTGAAAAGATACAGCCATCTTCTCTGATGTGGTTCTGCTCCGCTACTGCAGGACAAAGAGCTCTGGTGGGGCTCTTTTCCTTGGTTGCTGTGTGGTCATCTTGATCTTAGAAAAGAGGCAGCTCATGATGGGGATGAGATTTCAATTGCTCCGTGACCGATACATCTCCTCACGTGGGCCAGGCCTTCACACACCCAAAGGGGATCCGCGGCGGCGAAAACGATTGACAACCGGCCTCATGACCCAGGCAGAGACGCAGAAAGAGGCTCAGCAAAGACAGGCCGACATGCCAGAAATCGCTTTGTGGTGCACAGGGCACATTCGTCCAAAGACACACAAGCACAAGGGCACACACACACTAACCGACAGAGAGAGGGAAAGAAAGACACAGAGACTGAGAGACAGAGAGAGAAGAGAGAATGGGAGACACACACACACACACACACACACACACACACACACACACACACAGACAGAGTCATACAGCAAAGGCATTGAAACACAACCCTCCAGGCAACCCCTGAGGCTGCGGGGTTCTGCTCTCGACGAGAACGACCCTCGGGTGAGAGAAGAGCCCAGGGGCACGCAGGCCGACCTGTCCTCGAGATGACGGCGGCATGACTTTTGGGGAGACTCACCCCAACAGCGTCCGGGCAGGCCTGAGGCTAGGATGCCGTGCTGCTTCCCCCGGACTCTTCCTGGGGTTTCCTCATCCTGGTCGGCCCTTTGCGACTCCTGGCATCCGGAGACGTTCCCGTCGACCCCGTAGAGATGTCAGGCCGGAGCCTCAGAGCCCCGCCACCCAAGCACTGCCGCGAAGGGCTCCTGCTTTGCCGAGCCTCAGGGACCGGTTTCTAAGACAACCGTGGGAAGCACTGTGACGGCAGAAGCCGCTCGCGCCTCGCGCATGCGCATTGGCTGGATCGAATCGCGCTCCGCTCCTGGCAGTCAGGCTGCGTCCCCTTTAAATAATGAACCCTCTGCGCGGCTGCAGCGAGGCTCCCTCTGCAGCCGCGGCGGCGTGTGGATACGGGGTCCAGCTTGGGACGCCGTGGGAGAGGGGGCCGCCGGTTCCCTGTCCCAGGGCCAAACCCCCAGCAATCCCGCCCTCAGGATCCCCTTGAGCCGACTTCCACCGAGGGAAGGGGAGCTTCAGGACGCCTGCTGTGTTCTGGGGACTCCCGTTCATATCCGATTTTGGCCCCCTCCCAGTGAGATAGGATGGGCTCATCACATCTGGTGAGGCAGGCAGGGCCTCGCTGCAGCACAGAATGATCCCATAGGTCTCAAGGCGCAGCGTCAGCTGAAACTTCACTGATCCATCAGCCCTCTGCCTCCCTCCTCCTTCGAAAGAGCAGTGGCCTGCCCCGCTTCTATAAGCCCTGGGGCTCCGGAAAGCCGACCGCGCTTTACAGGACACATGCGCGCAGGAACGGGGGAATCCGAGGTGGAGACCATGTGACCACGCGTGGCACTGGCGTATCCCACAGCACATGGTGTGAATGTGTGTCACCGGGGGCATATCGGGAGATGGCGAAACCAACGGTGGTGTGCAGGTATGGGCCAGTGGAAAGGGGGAACAAGTGACCTTTCGGTCAATGCCAAGGGAAATCAAAGAACACCTGGGATTCCGTGGGTGGGGGCCCAGTGCCTGACCCAAGCCAGGTTTTCAAATGCCTATCAGAGGAGCAAAGAAGTTTCTGCAGAATTCGCCCCACCCGCAACCCTCCTCCTCCCTGGTAGCCCTGACACAACTTCCCCTGCACCCAGCCCCAGCCCCAGCCCCAGCCCCAGCCCCAGCCCCAGCCCCAGCCCCAGCCCCAGCCCAGTCCCTCTGGTTCCCTGACTTTCGTTTCGGCCACAAGATCAAGGGAGTCAGTCCACCCAGGAGCAGAGGAGAGGATGTCCCTCAACAATGAGACAGGAAGTGCAGAGGAAATGCGACACCACCTATCCTAGAAGACAAGGCCAGTCACGGTCGCCTAGCGCTCATTCTAGGCAATCCACCCACCCATGAGGAGAAACCTGGAGAACAAGGAAGCTTCCCTGTCTGAGACACGTATGGAAGCCATGAAATCCAGGGTCATGAGACCTGCCCAATGGAGCAGAAAGACGCTTGGAGAGAGATACAATCATGACACGGATCTGCAGGAAGTGTGTCCCTGACGCACTGGGAAGTCATCTTTGCACAAGGGCACACACACACTAACCGACAGAGAGAGGGAAAGAAAGACACAGAGACTGAGAGACAGAGAGAGAAGAGAGAATGGGAGACACACACACACACACACACACACACACACACACACACACACACACACACGCAGAGTCATACAGCAGAGGCATTGAAACACACCCCTCCAGGCAACCTCTGAGGCTGCGGGGTTCTGCTGTCGACGAGAACGACCCTCGGGTGAGAGAACAGCCCAGGGGCACGCAGGCCGACCTGTCCTCGAGATGACGGCGGCACGACATTTGGGGAGACTCACCCCAACAGCGTCCGGGCAGGCCTGAGGCTGGAATGCCGTGCTGCTTCCCCCGGACTCCGCCTGGGGTTTGCTCATCCTGGTCGGCCCTTTGCGAATCCTGCCAACCGGAGACGTTCCCGTCGACCCTGTAGAGATGTCAGGCCGGAGCCTCAGAGCCCCGCCACCCAAGCACTGCCGCGGAGGGCTCCTGCTTTGCCGAGCCTCAGGGACCGGTTTCTAAGACAACCGTGGGAAGCACTGTGACGGCAGAAGCCGCTCGCGCCTCGCGCATGCGCATTGGCTGGACCGACTCGCGCTCCGCTCCTGGCAGACAGGGTGCGTCCCCTTTAAATAATGCCCCCTCTGCGCGGCTGCAGCGAGGCTCCCTCTGCAGCCGTGGCGGCGTGTGGATACGGGGTCCAGCTTGGGACGCCGTGGGAGAGGGGGCCGCCAGTTCACTGTCCCAGGGCCAAACCCCCAGCAGTCCGCCCTCAGGATCCCCTTGAGCCGACTTCCACCGAGGGAAGGGGAGCTTCAAGACGCGTGCTGTGTTCTGGGGACTCCCGTTCAGATCCGATTTTGGCCCCCTCCCAGTGAGATAGGATGGGCTCAGCACATCTGGTGAGGCAGGCAGGGCCTCGCTGCAGCACAGAATGATCCCATAGGTCTCAAGGCGCAGCGTCAGGTGAACCTTCACTGATCCATCAGCCCTCGGCCTCGCTCCTCCTTCGAAAGAGCAGGGGCCTGCCCCGCTTCTAAAAGCCCTGGGGCTCCGGAAAGCCGACCACGCTTTACAGGACACGTGCAGGCAGGAACAGGGGCGAAGCCGAGGTGGAGACCATGTGACCACGCGTGGCACTGGCGTATCCCACAGCACATGGTGTGAATGTGTGTCACCGGAGGCATATTGGGAGACGGCGAAACAAACGGTGGTGTCCAGGTATGGGCCAGTGGAAGGCGGGAACAAGTGACCCTTCGGTCAATGCCAAGGGAAATCAAAGAACACCTGGGATTCGGTGGGTGGGGGGCCTGTGCCTGACCCAAGCCAGGTTTTCAAATGCCTATCAGAGGAGCAAAGAAGTTTCTGCAGAATTCGCCCCACACCCAACCCTCCTCCTCCCTGGTAGCCCTGACGCAACATCCCCTGCACCCAGTCCCAGCCACAGCCCCAGCCCCAGCCCCAGACCCAGCCCCAGCCCCAGCCCCAGCCCCAGCCCCAGCCCAGTCCCTCTGGTTCCCTGACATTCGTTTCGGCCACAAGATCAAGGGAATCAGTCCACCCAGGAGCAGAGGACAGGAGGTCCCTCAAGAATGAGACAGGAAGTGCAGAGGAAATGCGACACCACCTGTCCTAGAAGACAAGGCCAGTCACGCTCGCCTAGCGCTCATTCTAGGCAATCCACCCACCCATGAGGAGAAACCTGGAGAACAAGGAAGCTTCCCTGTCTGAGACACGTATGGAAGCCAAGAAATCCAGGGTCATGAGACCTGCCCAATGAAGCAGAAAGACGTTTGGAGAGAGATACAATCATGACACGGATCTGCAGGAAGTGTGTCCCTGACGCACTGGGAAGTCATCTTTGTTGAAGACATTTGGCCAGAGCGAGAGGCATCCAGGCCCCTGAGAAACACGTGAGGCAGAGCAAGAGGAAGGATAGAGCAGAGGCCAGAGCCCCGGCAGGATACAGCGCCGTGCCACCGCCAGGGGCATAAGTGGAGGGGTTCCAAAAGGGTGGCTTGTCCAGAGAGGCCAGCATTCCAGGTACAGGGATTGTTGCCATCTCCCATTCCCGGCTTCTTCTTCTACACGGTATCGTGGTGTGGCTTCATTCCTCAGAGAAGAACCGTGAAAAGATACAGCCATCTTCTCTGATGTGGTTCTGCTCCGCTACTGCAGGACAAAGAGCTCTGGTGGGGCTCTTTTCCTTGGTTGCTGTGTGGTCATCTTGATCTTAGAAAAGAGGCAGCTCATGATGGGGATGAGATTTCAATTGCTCCGTGACCGATACATCTCCTCACGTGGGCCAGGCCTTCACACACCGAAAGTGGAACCGCGGCGGCGAAAACGATTGACAACCGGCCTCATGACCCAGGCAGAGACGCAGAAAGAGGCTCAGCAAAGACAGGCCGACATGCCAGAAATCGCTTTGTGGTGCACAGGGCACATTCGTCCAAAGACACACAAGCACAAGGGCACACACACACTAACCGACAGAGAGAGGGAAAGAAAGACACAGAGACTGAGAGACAGAGAGAGAAGACAGAATGGGAGACACACACACACACACACACACACACACACACACACACACACACACAGAGTCATACAGCAAAGGCATTGAAACACAACCCTCCAGGCAACCCCTGAGGCTGCGGGGTTCTGCTCTCGACGAGAACGACCCTCGGGTGAGAGAACAGCCCAGGGGCACGCAGGCCGACCTGTCCTCGAGATGACGGCGGCATGACTTTTGGGGAGACTCACCCCAACAGCGTCCGGGCAGGCCTGAGGCTAGGATGCCGTGCTGCTTCCCCCGGACTCTTCCTGGGGTTTCCTCATCCTGGTCGGCCCTTTGCGACTCCTGGCATCCGGAGACGTTCCCGTCGACCCCGTAGAGATGTCAGGCCGGAGTCTCAGAGCCCCGCCACCCAAGCACTGCCGCGAAGGGCTCCTGCTTTGCCGAGCCTCAGGGACCGGTTTCTAAGACAACCGTGGGAAGCACTGTGACGGCAGAAGCCGCTCGCGCCTCGCGCATGCGCATTGGCTGGATCGAATCGCGCTCCGCTCCTGGCAGTCAGGCTGCGTCCCCTTTAAATAATGAACCCTCTGCGCGGCTGCAGCGAGGCTCCCGCTGCAGCCGCGGCGGCGTGTGGATACGGGGTCCAGCTTGGGACGCCGTGGGAGAGGGGGCCGCCGGTTCCCTGTCCCAGGGCCAAACCCCCAGCAATCCCGCCCTCAGGATCCCCTTGAGCCGACTTCCACCGAGGGAAGGGGAGCTTCAGGACGCCTGCTGTGTTCTGGGGACTCCCGTTCATATCCGATTTTGGCCCCCTCCCAGTGAGATAGGATGGGCTCATCACATCTGGTGAGGCAGGCAGGGCCTCGCTGCAGCACAGAATGATCCCATAGGTCTCAAGGCGCAGCGTCAGCTGAAACTTCACTGATCCATCAGCCCTCTGCCTCCCTCCTCCTTCGAAAGAGCAGTGGCCTGCCCCGTTTCTATAAACCCTGGGGCTCCGGAAAGCCGACCGCGCTTTACAGGACACGTGCGGGCAGGAACGGGGGGAAGCCGAGGTGGAGACCATGTGACCACGCGTGGCACTGGCGTATCCCACAGCACATGGTGTGAATGTGTGTCACCGGGGGCATATCGGGAGACGGCGAAACCAACGGTGGTGTGCAGGTATGTGCCAGTGGAAGGGGGGAACAAGTGACCTTTCTGTCAATGCCAAGGGAAATCAAAGAACACCTGGGATTCCGTGGGTGGGGGCCCAGTGCCTGACCCAAGCCAGGTTTTCAAATGCCTATCAGAGGAGCAAAGAAGTTTCTGCAGAATTCGCCCCACCCGCAACCCTCCTCCTCCCTGGTAGCCCTGACACAACTTCCCCTGCACCCAGCCCCAGCCCCAGCCCCAGCCCCAGCCCAGTCCCTCTGGTTCCCTGACTTTCGTTTCGGCCACAAGATCAAGGGAGTCAGTCCACCCAGGAGCAGAGGAGAGGATGTCCCTCAACAATGAGACAGGAAGTGCAGAGGAAATGCGACACCACCTATCCTAGAAGACAAGGCCAGTCACGGTCGCCTAGCGCTCATTCTAGGCAATCCACCCACCCATGAGGAGAAACCTGGAGAACAAGGAAGCTTCCCTGTCTGAGACACGTATGGAAGCCAAGAAATCCAGGGTCATGAGACCTGCCCAATGGAGCAGAAAGACGCTTGGAGAGAGATACAATCATGACACGGATCTGCAGTAAGTGTGTCCCTGACTCACTGGGAAGTCATCCTTGCACAAGGGCACACACACACTAACCGACAGAGAGAGGGAAAGAAAGACACAGAGACTGAGAGACAGAGAGAGAAGAGAGAATGGGAGACACACACACACACACACACACACACACACACACACACACACACACACGCAGAGTCATACAGCAGAGGCATTGAAACACACCCCTCCAGGCAACCTCTGAGGCTGCGGGGTTCTGCTGTCGACGAGAACGACCCTCGGGTGAGAGAACAGCCCAGGGGCACGCAGGCCGACCTGTCCTCGAGATGACGGCGGCACGACATTTGGGGAGACTCACCCCAACAGCGTCCGGGCAGGCCTGAGGCTGGAATGCCGTGCTGCTTCCCCCGGACTCCGCCTGGGGTTTGCTCATCCTGGTCGGCCCTTTGCGAATCCTGCCAACCGGAGACGTTCCCGTCGACCCTGTAGAGATGTCAGGCCGGAGCCTCAGAGCCCCGCCACCCAAGCACTGCCGCGGAGGGCTCCTGCTTTGCCGAGCCTCAGGGACCGGTTTCTAAGACAACCGTGGGAAGCACTGTGACGGCAGAAGCCGCTCGCGCCTCGCGCATGCGCATTGGCTGGACCGACTCGCGCTCCGCTCCTGGCAGACAGGGTGCGTCCCCTTTAAATAATGCCCCCTCTGCGCGGCTGCAGCGAGGCTCCCTCTGCAGCCGTGGCGGCGTGTGGATACGGGGTCCAGCTTGGGACGCCGTGGGAGAGGGGGCCGCCAGTTCACTGTCCCAGGGCCAAACCCCCAGCAGTCCGCCCTCAGGATCCCCTTGAGCCGACTTCCACCGAGGGAAGGGGAGCTTCAAGACGCGTGCTGTGTTCTGGGGACTCCCGTTCAGATCCGATTTTGGCCCCCTCCCAGTGAGATAGGATGGGCTCAGCACATCTGGTGAGGCAGGCAGGGCCTCGCTGCAGCACAGAATGATCCCATAGGTCTCAAGGCGCAGCGTCAGGTGAACCTTCACTGAGCCATCAGCCCTCGGCCTCGCTCCTCCTTCGGAAGAGCAGGGGCCTGCCCCGCTTCTAAAAGCCCTGGGGCTCCGGAAAGCCGACCGCGCTTTACAGGACACGTGCAGGCAGGAACAGGGGCGAAGCCGAGGTGGAGACCATGTGACCACGCGTGGCACTGGCGTATCCCACAGCAGATGGTGTGAATGTGTGTCACCGGAGGCATATTGGGAGACGGCGAAACAAACGGTGGTGTCCAGGTATGGGCCAGTGGAAGGCGGGAACAAGTGACCCTTCGGTCAATGCCAAGGGAAATCAAAGAACACCTGGGATTCGGTGGGTGGGGGGCCTGTGCCTGACCCAAGCCAGGTTTTCAAATGCCTATCAGAGGAGCAAAGAAGTTTCTGCAGAATTCGCCCCACACCCAACCCTCCTCCTCCCTGGTAGCCCTGACGCAACTTCCCCTGCACCCAGCCCCAGCCCCAGCCCCAGCCCCAGCCCCAGCCCCAGCCCCAGCCCAGTCCCTCTGGTTCCCTGACATTCGTTTCGGCCACAAGATCAAGGGAATCAGTCCACCCAGGAGCAGAGGACAGGAGGTCCCTCAAGAATGAGACAGGAAGTGCAGAGGAAATGCGACACCACCTGTCCTAGAAGACAAGGCCAGTCACGCTCGCCTAGCGCTCATTCTAGGCAATCCACCCACCCATGAGGAGAAACCTGGAGAACAAGGAAGCTTCCCTGTCTGAGACACGTATGGAAGCCAAGAAATCCAGGGTCATGAGACCTGCCCAATGAAGCAGAAAGACGTTTGGAGAGAGATACAATCATGACACGGATCTGCAGGAAGTGTGTCCCTGACGCACTGGGAAGTCATCTTTGTTGAAGACATTTGGCCAGAGCGAGAGGCATCCAGGCCCCTGAGAAACACGTGAGGCAGAGCAAGAGGAAGGATAGAGCAGAGGCCAGAGCCCCGGCAGGATACAGCGCCGTGCCACCGCCAGGGGCATAAGTGGAGGGGTTCCAAAAGGGTGGCTTGTCCAGAGAGGCCAGCATTCCAGGGACAGGGATTGTTGCCATCTCCCATTCCCGGCTTCTTCTTCTACACGGTATCGTGGTGTGGCTTCATTCCTCAGAGAAGAACCGTGAAAAGATACAGCCATCTTCTCTGATGTGGTTCTGCTCCGCTACTGCAGGACAAAGAGCTCTGGTGGGGCTCTTTTCCTTGGTTGCTGTGTGGTCATCTTGATCTTAGAAAAGAGGCAGCTCATGATGGGGATGAGATTTCAATTGCTCCGTGACCGATACATCTCCTCACGTGGGCCAGGCCTTCACACACCCAAAGTGGATCCGCGGCGGCGAAAACGATTGACAACCGGCCTCATGACCCAGGCAGAGACGCAGAAAGAGGCTCAGCAAAGACAGGCCGACATGCCAGAAATCGCTTTGTGGTGCACAGGGCACATTCGTCCAAAGACACACAAGCAAAAGGGCACACACACACTAACCGACAGAGAGAGGGAAAGAAAGACACAGAGACTGAGAGACAGAGAGAGAAGAGAGAATGGGAGACACACACACACACACACACACACACACACACACACACACACACACACAGACAGAGTCATACAGCAAAGGCATTGAAACACAACCCTCCAGGCAACCCCTGAGGCTGCGGGGTTCTGCTCTCGACGAGAACGACCCTCGGGTGAGAGAACAGCCCAGGGGCACGCAGGCCGACCTGTCCTCGAGATGACGGCGGCATGACTTTTGGGGAGACTCACCCCAACAGCGTCCGGGCAGGCCTGAGGCTAGGATGCCGTGCTGCTTCCCCCGGACTCTGCCTGGGGTTTCCTCATCCTGGTCGGCCCTTTGCGACTCCTGGCATCCGGAGACGTTCCCGTCGACCCCGTAGAGATGTCAGGCCGGAGCCTCAGAGCCCCGCCACCCAAGCACTGCCGCGAAGGGCTCCTGCTTTGCCGAGCCTCAGGGACCGGTTTCTAAGACAACCGTGGGAAGCACTGTGACGGCAGAAGCCGCTCGCGCCTCGCGCATGCGCATTGGCTGGATCGAATCGCGCTCCGCTCCTGGCAGTCAGGCTGCGTCCCCTTTAAATAATGAACCCTCTGCGCGGCTGCAGCGAGGCTCCCGCTGCAGCCGCGGCGGCGTGTGGATACGGGGTCCAGCTTGGGACGCCGTGGGAGAGGGGGCCGCCGGTTCCCTGTCCCAGGGCCAAACCCCCAGCAATCCCGCCCTCAGGATCCCCTTGAGCCGACTTCCACCGAGGGAAGGGGAGCTTCAGGACGCCTGCTGTGTTCTGGGGACTCCCGTTCATATCCGATTTTGGCCCCCTCCCAGTGAGATAGGATGGGCTCATCACATCTGGTGAGGCAGGCAGGGCCTCGCTGCAGCACAGAATGATCCCATAGGTCTCAAGGCGCAGCGTCAGCTGAAACTTCACTGATCCATCAGCCCTCTGCCTCCCTCCTCCTTCGAAAGAGCAGTGGCCTGCCCCGCTTCTATAAGCCCTGGGGCTCCGGAAAGCCGACCGCGCTTTACAGGACACATGCGCGCAGGAACGGGGGAATCCGAGGTGGAGACCATGTGACCACGCGTGGCACTGGCGTATCCCACAGCACATGGTGTGAATGTGTGTCACCGGGGGCATATCGGGAGATGGCGAAACCAACGGTGGTGTGCAGGTATGGGCCAGTGGAAAGGGGGAACAAGTGACCTTTCTGTCAATGCCAAGGGAAATCAAAGAACACCTGGGATTCCGTGGGTGGGGGCCCAGTGCCTGACCCAAGCCAGGTTTTCAAATGCCTATCAGAGGAGCAAAGAAGTTTCTGCAGAATTCGCCCCACCCGCAACCCTCCTCCTCCCTGGTAGCCCTGACACAACTTCCCCTGCACCCAGCCCCAGCCCCAGCCCCAGCCCCAGCCCCAGCCCCAGCCCCAGCCCCAGCCCCAGCCCAGTCCCTCTGGTTCCCTGACTTTCGTTTCGGCCACAAGATCAAGGGAGTCAGTCCACCCAGGAGCAGAGGAGAGGATGTCCCTCAACAATGAGACAGGAAGTGCAGAGGAAATGCGACACCACCTATCCTAGAAGACAAGGCCAGTCACGGTCGCCTAGCGCTCATTCTAGGCAATCCACCCACCCATGAGGAGAAACCTGGAGAACAAGGAAGCTTCCCTGTCTGAGACACGTATGGAAGCCATGAAATCCAGGGTCATGAGACCTGCCCAATGGAGCAGAAAGACGCTTGGAGAGAGATACAATCATGACACGGATCTGCAGGAAGTGTGTCCCTGACGCACTGGGAAGTCATCTTTGCACAAGGGCACACACACACTAACCGACAGAGAGAGGGAAAGAAAGACACAGAGACTGAGAGACAGAGAGAGAAGAGAGAATGGGAGACACACACACACACACACACACACACACACACACACACACACACACACACGCAGAGTCATACAGCAGAGGCATTGAAACACACCCCTCCAGGCAACCTCTGAGGCTGCGGGGTTCTGCTGTCGACGAGAACGACCCTCGGGTGAGAGAACAGCCCAGGGGCACGCAGGCCGACCTGTCCTCGAGATGACGGCGGCACGACATTTGGGGAGACTCACCCCAACAGCGTCCGGGCAGGCCTGAGGCTGGAATGCCGTGCTGCTTCCCCCGGACTCCGCCTGGGGTTTGCTCATCCTGGTCGGCCCTTTGCGAATCCTGCCAACCGGAGACGTTCCCGTCGACCCTGTAGAGATGTCAGGCCGGAGCCTCAGAGCCCCGCCACCCAAGCACTGCCGCGGAGGGCTCCTGCTTTGCCGAGCCTCAGGGACCGGTTTCTAAGACAACCGTGGGAAGCACTGTGACGGCAGAAGCCGCTCGCGCCTCGCGCATGCGCATTGGCTGGACCGACTCGCGCTCCGCTCCTGGCAGACAGGGTGCGTCCCCTTTAAATAATGCCCCCTCTGCGCGGCTGCAGCGAGGCTCCCTCTGCAGCCGTGGCGGCGTGTGGATACGGGGTCCAGCTTGGGACGCCGTGGGAGAGGGGGCCGCCAGTTCACTGTCCCAGGGCCAAACCCCCAGCAGTCCGCCCTCAGGATCCCCTTGAGCCGACTTCCACCGAGGGAAGGGGAGCTTCAAGACGCGTGCTGTGTTCTGGGGACTCCCGTTCAGATCCGATTTTGGCCCCCTCCCAGTGAGATAGGATGGGCTCAGCACATCTGGTGAGGCAGGCAGGGCCTCGCTGCAGCACAGAATGATCCCATAGGTCTCAAGGCGCAGCGTCAGGTGAACCTTCACTGATCCATCAGCCCTCGGCCTCGCTCCTCCTTCGAAAGAGCAGGGGCCTGCCCCGCTTCTAAAAGCCCTGGGGCTCCGGAAAGCCGACCACGCTTTACAGGACACGTGCAGGCAGGAACAGGGGCGAAGCCGAGGTGGAGACCATGTGACCACGCGTGGCACTGGCGTATCCCACAGCACATGGTGTGAATGTGTGTCACCGGAGGCATATTGGGAGACGGCGAAACAAACGGTGGTGTCCAGGTATGGGCCAGTGGAAGGCGGGAACAAGTGACCCTTCGGTCAATGCCAAGGGAAATCAAAGAACACCTGGGATTCGGTGGGTGGGGGGCCTGTGCCTGACCCAAGCCAGGTTTTCAAATGCCTATCAGAGGAGCAAAGAAGTTTCTGCAGAATTCGCCCCACACCCAACCCTCCTCCTCCCTGGTAGCCCTGACGCAACTTCCCCTGCACCCAGTCCCAGCCACAGCCCCAGCCCCAGCCCCAGACCCAGCCCCAGCCCCAGCCCCAGCCCCAGCCCCAGCCCAGTCCCTCTGGTTCCCTGACATTCGTTTCGGCCACAAGATCAAGGGAATCAGTCCACCCAGGAGCAGAGGACAGGAGGTCCCTCAAGAATGAGACAGGAAGTGCAGAGGAAATGCGACACCACCTGTCCTAGAAGACAAGGCCAGTCACGCTCGCCTAGCGCTCATTCTAGGCAATCCACCCACCCATGAGGAGAAACCTGGAGAACAAGGAAGCTTCCCTGTCTGAGACACGTATGGAAGCCAAGAAATCCAGGGTCATGAGACCTGCCCAATGAAGCAGAAAGACGTTTGGAGAGAGATACAATCATGACACGGATCTGCAGGAAGTGTGTCCCTGACGCACTGGGAAGTCATCTTTGTTGAAGACATTTGGCCAGAGCGAGAGGCATCCAGGCCCCTGAGAAACACGTGAGGCAGAGCAAGAGGAAGGATAGAGCAGAGGCCAGAGCCCCGGCAGGATACAGCGCCGTGCCACCGCCAGGGGCATAAGTGGAGGGGTTCCAAAAGGGTGGCTTGTCCAGAGAGGCCAGCATTCCAGGGACAGGGATTGTTGCCATCTCCCATTCCCGGCTTCTTCTTCTACACGGTATCGTGGTGTGGCTTCATTCCTCAGAGAAGAACCGTGAAAAGATACAGCCATCTTCTCTGATGTGGTTCTGCTCCGCTACTGCAGGACAAAGAGCTCTGGTGGGGCTCTTTTCCTTGGTTGCTGTGTGGTCATCTTGATCTTAGAAAAGAGGCAGCTCATGATGGGGATGAGATTTCAATTGCTCCGTGACCGATACATCTCCTCACGTGGGCCAGGCCTTCACACACCCAAAGTGGATCCGCGGCGGCGAAAACGATTGACAACCGGCCTCATGACCCAGGCAGAGACGCAGAAAGAGGCTCAGCAAAGACAGGCCGACATGCCAGAAATCGCTTTGTGGTGCACAGGGCACATTCGTCCAAAGACACACAAGCACAAGGGCACACACACACTAACCGACAGAGAGAGGGAAAGAAAGACACAGAGACTGAGAGACAGAGAGAGAAGAGAGAATGGGAGACACACACACACACACACACACACACACACACACACACACACAGACAGAGTCATACAGCAAAGGCATTGAAACACAACCCTCCAGGCAACCCCTGAGGCTGCGGGGTTCTGCTCTCGACGAGAACGACCCTCGGGTGAGAGAACAGCCCAGGGGCACGCAGGCCGACCTGTCCTCGAGATGACGGCGGCATGACTTTTGGGGAGACTCACCCCAACAGCGTCCGGGCAGGCCTGAGGCTAGGATGCCGTGCTGCTTCCCCCGGACTCTGCCTGGGGTTTCCTCATCCTGGTCGGCCCTTTGCGACTCCTGGCATCCGGAGACGTTCCCGTCGACCCCGTAGAGATGTCAGGCCGGAGCCTCAGAGCCCCGCCACCCAAGCACTGCCGCGAAGGGCTCCTGCTTTGCCGAGCCTCAGGGACCGGTTTCTAAGACAACCGTGGGAAGCACTGTGACGGCAGAAGCCGCTCGCGCCTCGCGCATGCGCATTGGCTGGATCGAATCGCGCTCCGCTCCTGGCAGTCAGGCTGCGTCCCCTTTAAATAATGAACCCTCTGCGCGGCTGCAGCGAGGCTCCCGCTGCAGCCGCGGCGGCGTGTGGATACGGGGTCCAGCTTGGGACGCCGTGGGAGAGGGGGCCGCCGGTTCCCTGTCCCAGGGCCAAACCCCCAGCAATCCCGCCCTCAGGATCCCCTTGAGCCGACTTCCACCGAGGGAAGGGGAGCTTCAGGACGCCTGCTGTGTTCTGGGGACTCCCGTTCATATCCGATTTTGGCCCCCTCCCAGTGAGATAGGATGGGCTCATCACATCTGGTGAGGCAGGCAGGGCCTCGCTGCAGCACAGAATGATCCCATAGGTCTCAAGGCGCAGCGTCAGCTGAAACTTCACTGATCCATCAGCCCTCTGCCTCCCTCCTCCTTCGAAAGAGCAGTGGCCTGCCCCGCTTCTATAAGCCCTGGGGCTCCGGAAAGCCGACCGCGCTTTACAGGACACATGCGCGCAGGAACGGGGGAATCCGAGGTGGAGACCATGTGACCACGCGTGGCACTGGCGTATCCCACAGCACATGGTGTGAATGTGTGTCACCGGGGGCATATCGGGAGATGGCGAAACCAACGGTGGTGTGCAGGTATGGGCCAGTGGAAAGGGGGAACAAGTGACCTTTCTGTCAATGCCAAGGGAAATCAAAGAACACCTGGGATTCCGTGGGTGGGGGCCCAGTGCCTGACCCAAGCCAGGTTTTCAAATGCCTATCAGAGGAGCAAAGAAGTTTCTGCAGAATTCGCCCCACCCGCAACCCTCCTCCTCCCTGGTAGCCCTGACACAACTTCCCCTGCACCCAGCCCCAGCCCCAGCCCCAGCCCCAGCCCCAGCCCCAGCCCCAGCCCCAGCCCCAGCCCAGTCCCTCTGGTTCCCTGACTTTCGTTTCGGCCACAAGATCAAGGGAGTCAGTCCACCCAGGAGCAGAGGAGA
This sequence comes from Pongo pygmaeus, assembly GCF_028885625.2. Lineage (NCBI taxonomy): Eukaryota > Metazoa > Chordata > Mammalia > Primates > Hominidae > Pongo > Pongo pygmaeus. The sequence continues at coordinate 27,925,807 of NC_072392.2, read as the reverse complement.
GGATGTCCCTCAACAATGAGACAGGAAGTGCAGAGGAAATGCGACACCACCTATCCTAGAAGACAAGGCCAGTCACGGTCGCCTAGCGCTCATTCTAGGCAATCCACCCACCCATGAGGAGAAACCTGGAGAACAAGGAAGCTTCCCTGTCTGAGACACGTATGGAAGCCATGAAATCCAGGGTCATGAGACCTGCCCAATGGAGCAGAAAGACGCTTGGAGAGAGATACAATCATGACACGGATCTGCAGGAAGTGTGTCCCTGACGCACTGGGAAGTCATCTTTGCACAAGGGCACACACACACTAACCGACAGAGAGAGGGAAAGAAAGACACAGAGACTGAGAGACAGAGAGAGAAGAGAGAATGGGAGACACACACACACACACACACACACACACACACACACACACACACACACACGCAGAGTCATACAGCAGAGGCATTGAAACACACCCCTCCAGGCAACCTCTGAGGCTGCGGGGTTCTGCTGTCGACGAGAACGACCCTCGGGTGAGAGAACAGCCCAGGGGCACGCAGGCCGACCTGTCCTCGAGATGACGGCGGCACGACATTTGGGGAGACTCACCCCAACAGCGTCCGGGCAGGCCTGAGGCTGGAATGCCGTGCTGCTTCCCCCGGACTCCGCCTGGGGTTTGCTCATCCTGGTCGGCCCTTTGCGAATCCTGCCAACCGGAGACGTTCCCGTCGACCCTGTAGAGATGTCAGGCCGGAGCCTCAGAGCCCCGCCACCCAAGCACTGCCGCGGAGGGCTCCTGCTTTGCCGAGCCTCAGGGACCGGTTTCTAAGACAACCGTGGGAAGCACTGTGACGGCAGAAGCCGCTCGCGCCTCGCGCATGCGCATTGGCTGGACCGACTCGCGCTCCGCTCCTGGCAGACAGGGTGCGTCCCCTTTAAATAATGCCCCCTCTGCGCGGCTGCAGCGAGGCTCCCTCTGCAGCCGTGGCGGCGTGTGGATACGGGGTCCAGCTTGGGACGCCGTGGGAGAGGGGGCCGCCAGTTCACTGTCCCAGGGCCAAACCCCCAGCAGTCCGCCCTCAGGATCCCCTTGAGCCGACTTCCACCGAGGGAAGGGGAGCTTCAAGACGCGTGCTGTGTTCTGGGGACTCCCGTTCAGATCCGATTTTGGCCCCCTCCCAGTGAGATAGGATGGGCTCAGCACATCTGGTGAGGCAGGCAGGGCCTCGCTGCAGCACAGAATGATCCCATAGGTCTCAAGGCGCAGCGTCAGGTGAACCTTCACTGATCCATCAGCCCTCGGCCTCGCTCCTCCTTCGAAAGAGCAGGGGCCTGCCCCGCTTCTAAAAGCCCTGGGGCTCCGGAAAGCCGACCACGCTTTACAGGACACGTGCAGGCAGGAACAGGGGCGAAGCCGAGGTGGAGACCATGTGACCACGCGTGGCACTGGCGTATCCCACAGCACATGGTGTGAATGTGTGTCACCGGAGGCATATTGGGAGACGGCGAAACAAACGGTGGTGTCCAGGTATGGGCCAGTGGAAGGCGGGAACAAGTGACCCTTCGGTCAATGCCAAGGGAAATCAAAGAACACCTGGGATTCGGTGGGTGGGGGGCCTGTGCCTGACCCAAGCCAGGTTTTCAAATGCCTATCAGAGGTGCAAAGAAGTTTCTGCAGAATTCGCCCCACACCCAACCCTCCTCCTCCCTGGTAGCCCTGACGCAACTTCCCCTGCACCCAGTCCCAGCCACAGCCCCAGCCCCAGCCCCAGACCCAGCCCCAGCCCCAGCCCCAGCCCCAGCCCCAGCCCAGTCCCTCTGGTTCCCTGACATTCGTTTCGGCCACAAGATCAAGGGAATCAGTCCACCCAGGAGCAGAGGACAGGAGGTCCCTCAAGAATGAGACAGGAAGTGCAGAGGAAATGCGACACCACCTGTCCTAGAAGACAAGGCCAGTCACGCTCGCCTAGCGCTCATTCTAGGCAATCCACCCACCCATGAGGAGAAACCTGGAGAACAAGGAAGCTTCCCTGTCTGAGACACGTATGGAAGCCAAGAAATCCAGGGTCATGAGACCTGCCCAATGAAGCAGAAAGACGTTTGGAGAGAGATACAATCATGACACGGATCTGCAGGAAGTGTGTCCCTGACGCACTGGGAAGTCATCTTTGTTGAAGACATTTGGCCAGAGCGAGAGGCATCCAGGCCCCTGAGAAACACGTGAGGCAGAGCAAGAGGAAGGATAGAGCAGAGGCCAGAGCCCCGGCAGGATACAGCGCCGTGCCACCGCCAGGGGCATAAGTGGAGGGGTTCCAAAAGGGTGGCTTGTCCAGAGAGGCCAGCATTCCAGGTACAGGGATTGTTGCCATCTCCCATTCCCGGCTTCTTCTTCTACACGGTATCGTGGTGTGGCTTCATTCCTCAGAGAAGAACCGTGAAAAGATACAGCCATCTTCTCTGATGTGGTTCTGCTCCGCTACTGCAGGACAAAGAGCTCTGGTGGGGCTCTTTTCCTTGGTTGCTGTGTGGTCATCTTGATCTTAGAAAAGAGGCAGCTCATGATGGGGATGAGATTTCAATTGCTCCGTGACCGATACATCTCCTCACGTGGGCCAGGCCTTCACACACCGAAAGTGGAACCGCGGCGGCGAAAACGATTGACAACCGGCCTCATGACCCAGGCAGAGACGCAGAAAGAGGCTCAGCAAAGACAGGCCGACATGCCAGAAATCGCTTTGTGGTGCACAGGGCACATTCGTCCAAAGACACACAAGCACAAGGGCACACACACACTAACCGACAGAGAGAGGGAAAGAAAGACACAGAGACTGAGAGACAGAGAGAGAAGACAGAATGGGAGACACACACACACACACACACACACACACACACACACACACACACACAGAGTCATACAGCAAAGGCATTGAAACACAACCCTCCAGGCAACCCCTGAGGCTGCGGGGTTCTGCTCTCGACGAGAACGACCCTCGGGTGAGAGAACAGCCCAGGGGCACGCAGGCCGACCTGTCCTCGAGATGACGGCGGCATGACTTTTGGGGAGACTCACCCCAACAGCGTCCGGGCAGGCCTGAGGCTAGGATGCCGTGCTGCTTCCCCCGGACTCCGCCTGGGGTTTCCTCATCCTGGTCGGCCCTTTGCGACTCCTGGCATCCGGAGACGTTCCCGTCGACCCCGTAGAGATGTCAGGCCGGAGTCTCAGAGCCCCGCCACCCAAGCACTGCCGCGAAGGGCTCCTGCTTTGCCGAGCCTCAGGGACCGGTTTCTAAGACAACCGTGGGAAGCACTGTGACGGCAGAAGCCGCTCGCGCCTCGCGCATGCGCATTGGCTGGATCGAATCGCGCTCCGCTCCTGGCAGTCAGGCTGCGTCCCCTTTAAATAATGAACCCTCTGCGCGGCTGCAGCGAGGCTCCCGCTGCAGCCGCGGCGGCGTGTGGATACGGGGTCCAGCTTGGGACGCCGTGGGAGAGGGGGCCGCCGGTTCCCTGTCCCAGGGCCAAACCCCCAGCAATCCCGCCCTCAGGATCCCCTTGAGCCGACTTCCACCGAGGGAAGGGGAGCTTCAGGACGCCTGCTGTGTTCTGGGGACTCCCGTTCATATCCGATTTTGGCCCCCTCCCAGTGAGATAGGATGGGCTCATCACATCTGGTGAGGCAGGCAGGGCCTCGCTGCAGCACAGAATGATCCCATAGGTCTCAAGGCGCAGCGTCAGCTGAAACTTCACTGATCCATCAGCCCTCTGCCTCCCTCCTCCTTCGAAAGAGCAGTGGCCTGCCCCGTTTCTATAAACCCTGGGGCTCCGGAAAGCCGACCGCGCTTTACAGGACACGTGCGGGCAGGAACGGGGGGAAGCCGAGGTGGAGACCATGTGACCACGCGTGGCACTGGCGTATCCCACAGCACATGGTGTGAATGTGTGTCACCGGGGGCATATCGGGAGACGGCGAAACCAACGGTGGTGTGCAGGTATGTGCCAGTGGAAGGGGGGAACAAGTGACCTTTCTGTCAATGCCAAGGGAAATCAAAGAACACCTGGGATTCCGTGGGTGGGGGCCCAGTGCCTGACCCAAGCCAGGTTTTCAAATGCCTATCAGAGGAGCAAAGAAGTTTCTGCAGAATTCGCCCCACCCGCAACCCTCCTCCTCCCTGGTAGCCCTGACACAACTTCCCCTGCACCCAGCCCCAGCCCCAGCCCCAGCCCCAGCCCAGTCCCTCTGGTTCCCTGACTTTCGTTTCGGCCACAAGATCAAGGGAGTCAGTCCACCCAGGAGCAGAGGAGAGGATGTCCCTCAACAATGAGACAGGAAGTGCAGAGGAAATGCGACACCACCTATCCTAGAAGACAAGGCCAGTCACGGTCGCCTAGCGCTCATTCTAGGCAATCCACCCACCCATGAGGAGAAACCTGGAGAACAAGGAAGCTTCCCTGTCTGAGACACGTATGGAAGCCAAGAAATCCAGGGTCATGAGACCTGCCCAATGGAGCAGAAAGACGCTTGGAGAGAGATACAATCATGACACGGATCTGCAGGAAGTGTGTCCCTGACGCACTGGGAAGTCATCCTTGCACAAGGGCACACACACACTAACCGACAGAGAGAGGGAAAGAAAGACACAGAGACTGAGAGACAGAGAGAGAAGAGAGAATGGGAGACACACACACACACACACACACACACACACACACACACACACACGCAGAGTCATACAGCAGAGGCATTGAAACACACCCCTCCAGGCAACCTCTGAGGCTGCGGGGTTCTGCTGTCGACGAGAACGACCCTCGGGTGAGAGAACAGCCCAGGGGCACGCAGGCCGACCTGTCCTCGAGATGACGGCGGCACGACATTTGGGGAGACTCACCCCAACAGCGTCCGGGCAGGCCTGAGGCTGGAATGCCGTGCTGCTTCCCCCGGACTCCGCCTGGGGTTTGCTCATCCTGGTCGGCCCTTTGCGAATCCTGCCAACCGGAGACGTTCCCGTCGACCCTGTAGAGATGTCAGGCCGGAGCCTCAGAGCCCCGCCACCCAAGCACTGCCGCGGAGGGCTCCTGCTTTGCCGAGCCTCAGGGACCGGTTTCTAAGACAACCGTGGGAAGCACTGTGACGGCAGAAGCCGCTCGCGCCTCGCGCATGCGCATTGGCTGGACCGACTCGCGCTCCGCTCCTGGCAGACAGGGTGCGTCCCCTTTAAATAATGCCCCCTCTGCGCGGCTGCAGCGAGGCTCCCTCTGCAGCCGTGGCGGCGTGTGGATACGGGGTCCAGCTTGGGACGCCGTGGGAGAGGGGGCCGCCAGTTCACTGTCCCAGGGCCAAACCCCAGCAGTCCGCCCTCAGGATCCCCTTGAGCCGACTTCCACCGAGGGAAGGGGAGCTTCAAGACGCGTGCTGTGTTCTGGGGACTCCCGTTCAGATCCGATTTTGGCCCCCTCCCAGTGAGATAGGATGGGCTCAGCACATCTGGTGAGGCAGGCAGGGCCTCGCTGCAGCACAGAATGATCCCATAGGTCTCAAGGCGCAGCGTCAGGTGAACCTTCACTGAGCCATCAGCCCTCGGCCTCGCTCCTCCTTCGGAAGAGCAGGGGCCTGCCCCGCTTCTAAAAGCCCTGGGGCTCCGGAAAGCCGACCGCGCTTTACAGGACACGTGCAGGCAGGAACAGGGGCGAAGCCGAGGTGGAGACCATGTGACCACGCGTGGCACTGGCGTATCCCACAGCACATGGTGTGAATGTGTGTCACCGGAGGCATATTGGGAGACGGCGAAACAAACGGTGGTGTCCAGGTATGGGCCAGTGGAAGGCGGGAACAAGTGACCCTTCGGTCAATGCCAAGGGAAATCAAAGAACACCTGGGATTCGGTGGGTGGGGGGCCTGTGCCTGACCCAAGCCAGGTTTTCAAATGCCTATCAGAGGAGCAAAGAAGTTTCTGCAGAATTCGCCCCACACCCAACCCTCCTCCTCCCTGGTAGCCCTGACGCAACTTCCCCTGCACCCAGCCCCAGCCCCAGCCCCAGCCCCAGACCCAGCCCCAGCCCCAGCCCAGTCCCTCTGGTTCCCTGACATTCGTTTCGGCCACAAGATCAAGGGAATCAGTCCACCCAGGAGCAGAGGACAGGAGGTCCCTCAAGAATGAGACAGGAAGTGCAGAGGAAATGCGACACCACCTGTCCTAGAAGACAAGGCCAGTCACGCTCGCCTCGCGCTCATTCTAGGCAATCCACCCACCCATGAGGAGAAACCTGGAGAACAAGGAAGCTTCCCTGTCTGAGACACGTATGGAAGCCAAGAAATCCAGGGTCATGAGACCTGCCCAATGAAGCAGAAAGACGTTTGGAGAGAGATACAATCATGACACGGATCTGCAGGAAGTGTGTCCCTGACGCACTGGGAAGTCATCTTTGTTGAAGACATTTGGCCAGAGCGAGAGGCATCCAGGCCCCTGAGAAACACGTGAGGCAGAGCAAGAGGAAGGATAGAGCAGAGGCCAGAGCCCCGGCAGGATACAGCGCCGTGCCACCGCCAGGGGCATAAGTGGAGGGGTTCCAAAAGGGTGGCTTGTCCAGAGAGGCCAGCATTCCAGGGACAGGGATTGTTGCCATCTCCCATTCCCGGCTTCTTCTTCTACACGGTATCGTGGTGTGGCTTCATTCCTCAGAGAAGAACCGTGAAAAGATACAGCCATCTTCTCTGATGTGGTTCTGCTCCGCTACTGCAGGACAAAGAGCTCTGGTGGGGCTCTTTTCCTTGGTTGCTGTGTGGTCATCTTGATCTTAGAAAAGAGGCAGCTCATGATGGGGATGAGATTTCAATTGCTCCGTGACCGATACATCTCCTCACGTGGGCCAGGCCTTCACACACCCAAAGTGGATCCGCGGCGGCGAAAACGATTGACAACCGGCCTCATGACCCAGGCAGAGACGCAGAAAGAGGCTCAGCAAAGACAGGCCGACATGCCAGAAATCGCTTTGTGGTGCACAGGGCACATTCGTCCAAAGACACACAAGCACAAGGGCACACACACACTAACCGACAGAGAGAGGGAAAGAAAGACACAGAGACTGAGAGACAGAGAGAGAAGAGAGAATGGGAGACACACACACACACACACACACACACACACACACACACACACACACACAGACAGAGTCATACAGCAAAGGCATTGAAACACAACCCTCCAGGCAACCCCTGAGGCTGCGGGGTTCTGCTCTCGACGAGAACGACCCTCGGGTGAGAGAACAGCCCAGGGGCACGCAGGCCGACCTGTCCTCGAGATGACGGCGGCATGACTTTTGGGGAGACTCACCCCAACAGCGTCCGGGCAGGCCTGAGGCTAGGATGCCGTGCTGCTTCCCCCGGACTCTGCCTGGGGTTTCCTCATCCTGGTCGGCCCTTTGCGACTCCTGGCATCCGGAGACGTTCCCGTCGACCCCATAGAGATGTCAGGCCGGAGCCTCAGAGCCCCGCCACCCAAGCACTGCCGCGAAGGGCTCCTGCTTTGCCGAGCCTCAGGGACCGGTTTCTAAGACAACCGTGGGAAGCACTGTGACGGCAGAAGCCGCTCGCGCCTCGCGCATGCGCATTGGCTGGATCGAATCGCGCTCCGCTCCTGGCAGTCAGGCTGCGTCCCCTTTAAATAATGAACCCTCTGCGCGGCTGCAGCGAGGCTCCCGCTGCAGCCGCGGCGGCGTGTGGATACGGGGTCCAGCTTGGGACGCCGTGGGAGAGGGGGCCGCCGGTTCCCTGTCCCAGGGCCAAACCCCCAGCAATCCCGCCCTCAGGATCCCCTTGAGCCGACTTCCACCGAGGGAAGGGGAGCTTCAGGACGCCTGCTGTGTTCTGGGGACTCCCGTTCATATCCGATTTTGGCCCCCTCCCAGTGAGATAGGATGGGCTCATCACATCTGGTGAGGCAGGCAGGGCCTCGCTGCAGCACAGAATGATCCCATAGGTCTCAAGGCGCAGCGTCAGCTGAAACTTCACTGATCCATCAGCCCTCTGCCTCCCTCCTCCTTCGAAAGAGCAGTGGCCTGCCCCGCTTCTATAAGCCCTGGGGCTCCGGAAAGCCGACCGCGCTTTACAGGACACATGCGCGCAGGAACGGGGGAATCCGAGGTGGAGACCATGTGACCACGCGTGGCACTGGCGTATCCCACAGCACATGGTGTGAATGTGTGTCACCGGGGGCATATCGGGAGATGGCGAAACCAACGGTGGTGTGCAGGTATGGGCCAGTGGAAAGGGGGAACAAGTGACCTTTCTGTCAATGCCAAGGGAAATCAAAGAACACCTGGGATTCCGTGGGTGGGGGCCCAGTGCCTGACCCAAGCCAGGTTTTCAAATGCCTATCAGAGGAGCAAAGAAGTTTCTGCAGAATTCGCCCCACCCGCAACCCTCCTCCTCCCTGGTAGCCCTGACACAACTTCCCCTGCACCCAGCCCCAGCCCCAGCCCCAGCCCCAGCCCCAGCCCCAGCCCCAGCCCCAGCCCCAGCCCAGTCCCTCTGGTTCCCTGACTTTCGTTTCGGCCACAAGATCAAGGGAGTCAGTCCACCCAGGAGCAGAGGAGAGGATGTCCCTCAACAATGAGACAGGAAGTGCAGAGGAAATGCGACACCACCTATCCTAGAAGACAAGGCCAGTCACGGTCGCCTAGCGCTCATTCTAGGCAATCCACCCACCCATGAGGAGAAACCTGGAGAACAAGGAAGCTTCCCTGTCTGAGACACGTATGGAAGCCATGAAATCCAGGGTCATGAGACCTGCCCAATGGAGCAGAAAGACGCTTGGAGAGAGATACAATCATGACACGGATCTGCAGGAAGTGTGTCCCTGACGCACTGGGAAGTCATCTTTGCACAAGGGCACACACACACTAACCGACAGAGAGAGGGAAAGAAAGACACAGAGACTGAGAGACAGAGAGAGAAGAGAGAATGGGAGACACACACACACACACACACACACACACACACACACACACACACACACACACACGCAGAGTCATACAGCAGAGGCATTGAAACACACCCCTCCAGGCAACCTCTGAGGCTGCGGGGTTCTGCTGTCGACGAGAACGACCCTCGGGTGAGAGAACAGCCCAGGGGCACGCAGGCCGACCTGTCCTCGAGATGACGGCGGCACGACATTTGGGGAGACTCACCCCAACAGCGTCCGGGCAGGCCTGAGGCTGGAATGCCGTGCTGCTTCCCCCGGACTCCGCCTGGGGTTTGCTCATCCTGGTCGGCCCTTTGCGAATCCTGCCAACCGGAGACGTTCCCGTCGACCCTGTAGAGATGTCAGGCCGGAGCCTCAGAGCCCCGCCACCCAAGCACTGCCGCGGAGGGCTCCTGCTTTGCCGAGCCTCAGGGACCGGTTTCTAAGACAACCGTGGGAAGCACTGTGACGGCAGAAGCCGCTCGCGCCTCGCGCATGCGCATTGGCTGGACCGACTCGCGCTCCGCTCCTGGCAGACAGGGTGCGTCCCCTTTAAATAATGCCCCCTCTGCGCGGCTGCAGCGAGGCTCCCTCTGCAGCCGTGGCGGCGTGTGGATACGGGGTCCAGCTTGGGACGCCGTGGGAGAGGGGGCCGCCAGTTCACTGTCCCAGGGCCAAACCCCCAGCAGTCCGCCCTCAGGATCCCCTTGAGCCGACTTCCACCGAGGGAAGGGGAGCTTCAAGACGCGTGCTGTGTTCTGGGGACTCCCGTTCAGATCCGATTTTGGCCCCCTCCCAGTGAGATAGGATGGGCTCAGCACATCTGGTGAGGCAGGCAGGGCCTCGCTGCAGCACAGAATGATCCCATAGGTCTCAAGGCGCAGCGTCAGGTGAACCTTCACTGATCCATCAGCCCTCGGCCTCGCTCCTCCTTCGAAAGAGCAGGGGCCTGCCCCGCTTCTAAAAGCCCTGGGGCTCCGGAAAGCCGACCACGCTTTACAGGACACGTGCAGGCAGGAACAGGGGCGAAGCCGAGGTGGAGACCATGTGACCACGCGTGGCACTGGCGTATCCCACAGCACATGGTGTGAATGTGTGTCACCGGAGGCATATTGGGAGACGGCGAAACAAACGGTGGTGTCCAGGTATGGGCCAGTGGAAGGCGGGAACAAGTGACCCTTCGGTCAATGCCAAGGGAAATCAAAGAACACCTGGGATTCGGTGGGTGGGGGGCCTGTGCCTGACCCAAGCCAGGTTTTCAAATGCCTATCAGAGGAGCAAAGAAGTTTCTGCAGAATTCGCCACACACCCAACCCTCCTCCTCCCTGGTAGCCCTGACGCAACTTCCCCTGCACCCAGTCCCAGCCACAGCCCCAGCCCCAGCCCCAGACCCAGCCCCAGCCCCAGCCCCAGCCCCAGCCCCAGCCCAGTCCCTCTGGTTCCCTGACATTCGTTTCGGCCACAAGATCAAGGGAATCAGTCCACCCAGGAGCAGAGGACAGGAGGTCCCTCAAGAATGAGACAGGAAGTGCAGAGGAAATGCGACACCACCTGTCCTAGAAGACAAGGCCAGTCACGCTCGCCTAGCGCTCATTCTAGGCAATCCACCCACCCATGAGGAGAAACCTGGAGAACAAGGAAGCTTCCCTGTCTGAGACACGTATGGAAGCCAAGAAATCCAGGGTCATGAGACCTGCCCAATGAAGCAGAAAGACGTTTGGAGAGAGATACAATCATGACACGGATCTGCAGGAAGTGTGTCCCTGACGCACTGGGAAGTCATCTTTGTTGAAGACATTTGGCCAGAGCGAGAGGCATCCAGGCCCCTGAGAAACACGTGAGGCAGAGCAAGAGGAAGGATAGAGCAGAGGCCAGAGCCCCGGCAGGATACAGCGCCGTGCCACCGCCAGGGGCATAAGTGGAGGGGTTCCAAAAGGGTGGCTTGTCCAGAGAGGCCAGCATTCCAGGGACAGGGATTGTTGCCATCTCCCATTCCCGGCTTCTTCTTCTACACGGTATCGTGGTGTGGCTTCATTCCTCAGAGAAGAACCGTGAAAAGATACAGCCATCTTCTCTGATGTGGTTCTGCTCCGCTACTGCAGGACAAAGAGCTCTGGTGGGGCTCTTTTCCTTGGTTGCTGTGTGGTCATCTTGATCTTAGAAAAGAGGCAGCTCATGATGGGGATGAGATTTCAATTGCTCCGTGACCGATACATCTCCTCACGTGGGCCAGGCCTTCACACACCCAAAGTGGATCCGCGGCGGCGAAAACGATTGACAACCGGCCTCATGACCCAGGCAGAGACGCAGAAAGAGGCTCAGCAAAGACAGGCCGACATGCCAGAAATCGCTTTGTGGTGCACAGGGCACATTCGTCCAAAGACACACAAGCACAAGGGCACACACACACTAACCGACAGAGAGAGGGAAAGAAAGACACAGAGACTGAGAGACAGAGAGAGAAGAGAGAATGGGAGACACACACACACACACACACACACACACACACACACACACACACACACAGACAGAGTCATACAGCAAAGGCATTGAAACACAACCCTCCAGGCAACCCCTGAGGCTGCGGGGTTCTGCTCTCGACGAGAACGACCCTCGGGTGAGAGAAGAGCCCAGGGGCACGCAGGCCGACCTGTCCTCGAGATGACGGCGGCATGACTTTTGGGGAGACTCACCCCAACAGCGTCCGGGCAGGCCTGAGGCTAGGATGCCGTGCTGCTTCCCCCGGACTCTGCCTGGGGTTTCCTCATCCTGGTCGGCCCTTTGCGACTCCTGGCATCCGGAGACGTTCCCGTCGACCCCGTAGAGATGTCAGGCCGGAGCCTCAGAGCCCCGCCACCCAAGCACTGCCGCGAAGGGCTCCTGCTTTGCCGAGCCTCAGGGACCGGTTTCTAAGACAACCGTGGGAAGCACTGTGACGGCAGAAGCCGCTCGCGCCTCGCGCATGCGCATTGGCTGGATCGAATCGCGCTCCGCTCCTGGCAGTCAGGCTGCGTCCCCTTTAAATAATGAACCCTCTGCGCGGCTGCAGCGAGGCTCCCGCTGCAGCCGCGGCGGCGTGTGGATACGGGGTCCAGCTTGGGACGCCGTGGGAGAGGGGGCCGCCGGTTCCCTGTCCCAGGGCCAAACTCCCAGCAATCCCGCCCTCAGGATCCCCTTGAGCCGACTTCCACCGAGGGAAGGGGAGCTTCAGGACGCCTGCTGTGTTCTGGGGACTCCCGTTCATATCCGATTTTGGCCCCCTCCCAGTGAGATAGGATGGGCTCATCACATCTGGTGAGGCAGGCAGGGCCTCGCTGCAGCACAGAATGATCCCATAGGTCTCAAGGCGCAGCGTCAGCTGAAACTTCACTGATCCATCAGCCCTCTGCCTCCCTCCTCCTTCGAAAGAGCAGTGGCCTGCCCCGCTTCTATAAGCCCTGGGGCTCCGGAAAGCCGACCGCGCTTTACAGGACACATGCGCGCAGGAACGGGGGAATCCGAGGTGGAGACCATGTGACCACGCGTGGCACTGGCGTATCCCACAGCACATGGTGTGAATGTGTGTCACCGGGGGCATATCGGGAGATGGCGAAACCAACGGTGGTGTGCAGGTATGGGCCAGTGGAAAGGGGGAACAAGTGACCTTTCTGTCAATGCCAAGGGAAATCAAAGAACACCTGGGATTCCGTGGGTGGGGGCCCAGTGCCTGACCCAAGCCAGGTTTTCAAATGCCTATCAGAGGAGCAAAGAAGTTTCTGCAGAATTCGCCCCACCCGCAACCCTCCTCCTCCCTGGTAGCCCTGACACAACTTCCCCTGCACCCAGCCCCAGCCCCAGCCCCAGCCCCAGCCCCAGCCCCAGCCCCAGCCCCAGCCCCAGCCCAGTCCCTCTGGTTCCCTGACTTTCGTTTCGGCCACAAGATCAAGGGAGTCAGTCCACCCAGGAGCAGAGGAGAGGATGTCCCTCAACAATGAGACAGGAAGTGCAGAGGAAATGCGACACCACCTATCCTAGAAGACAAGGCCAGTCACGGTCGCCTAGCGCTCATTCTAGGCAATCCACCCACCCATGAGGAGAAACCTGGAGAACAAGGAAGCTTCCCTGTCTGAGACACGTATGGAAGCCATGAAATCCAGGGTCATGAGACCTGCCCAATGGAGCAGAAAGACGCTTGGAGAGAGATACAATCATGACACGGATCTGCAGGAAGTGTGTCCCTGACGCACTGGGAAGTCATCTTTGCACAAGGGCACACACACACTAACCGACAGAGAGAGGGAAAGAAAGACACAGAGACTGAGAGACAGAGAGAGAAGAGAGAATGGGAGACACACACACACACACACACACACACACACACACACACACACACACGCAGAGTCATACAGCAGAGGCATTGAAACACACCCCTCCAGGCAACCTCTGAGGCTGCGGGGTTCTGCTGTCGACGAGAACGACCCTCGGGTGAGAGAACAGCCCAGGGGCACGCAGGCCGACCTGTCCTCGAGATGACGGCGGCACGACATTTGGGGAGACTCACCCCAACAGCGTCCGGGCAGGCCTGAGGCTGGAATGCCGTGCTGCTTCCCCCGGACTCCGCCTGGGGTTTGCTCATCCTGGTCGGCCCTTTGCGAATCCTGCCAACCGGAGACGTTCCCGTCGACCCTGTAGAGATGTCAGGCCGGAGCCTCAGAGCCCCGCCACCCAAGCACTGCCGCGGAGGGCTCCTGCTTTGCCGAGCCTCAGGGACCGGTTTCTAAGACAACCGTGGGAAGCACTGTGACGGCAGAAGCCGCTCGCGCCTCGCGCATGCGCATTGGCTGGACCGACTCGCGCTCCGCTCCTGGCAGACAGGGTGCGTCCCCTTTAAATAATGCCCCCTCTGCGCGGCTGCAGCGAGGCTCCCTCTGCAGCCGTGGCGGCGTGTGGATACGGGGTCCAGCTTGGGACGCCGTGGGAGAGGGGGCCGCCAGTTCACTGTCCCAGGGCCAAACCCCCAGCAGTCCGCCCTCAGGATCCCCTTGAGCCGACTTCCACCGAGGGAAGGGGAGCTTCAAGACGCGTGCTGTGTTCTGGGGACTCCCGTTCAGATCCGATTTTGGCCCCCTCCCAGTGAGATAGGATGGGCTCAGCACATCTGGTGAGGCAGGCAGGGCCTCGCTGCAGCACAGAATGATCCCATAGGTCTCAAGGCGCAGCGTCAGGTGAACCTTCACTGATCCATCAGCCCTCGGCCTCGCTCCTCCTTCGAAAGAGCAGGGGCCTGCCCCGCTTCTAAAAGCCCTGGGGCTCCGGAAAGCCGACCACGCTTTACAGGACACGTGCAGGCAGGAACAGGGGCGAAGCCGAGGTGGAGACCATGTGACCACGCGTGGCACTGGCGTATCCCACAGCACATGGTGTGAATGTGTGTCACCGGAGGCATATTGGGAGACGGCGAAACAAACGGTGGTGTCCAGGTATGGGCCAGTGGAAGGCGGGAACAAGTGACCCTTCGGTCAATGCCAAGGGAAATCAAAGAACACCTGGGATTCGGTGGGTGGGGGGCCTGTGCCTGACCCAAGCCAGGTTTTCAAATGCCTATCAGAGGTGCAAAGAAGTTTCTGCAGAATTCGCCCCACACCCAACCCTCCTCCTCCCTGGTAGCCCTGACGCAACTTCCCCTGCACCCAGTCCCAGCCACAGCCCCAGCCCCAGCCCCAGACCCAGCCCCAGCCCCAGCCCCAGCCCCAGCCCCAGCCCAGTCCCTCTGGTTCCCTGACATTCGTTTCGGCCACAAGATCAAGGGAATCAGTCCACCCAGGAGCAGAGGACAGGAGGTCCCTCAAGAATGAGACAGGAAGTGCAGAGGAAATGCGACACCACCTGTCCTAGAAGACAAGGCCAGTCACGCTCGCCTAGCGCTCATTCTAGGCAATCCACCCACCCATGAGGAGAAACCTGGAGAACAAGGAAGCTTCCCTGTCTGAGACACGTATGGAAGCCAAGAAATCCAGGGTCATGAGACCTGCCCAATGAAGCAGAAAGACGTTTGGAGAGAGATACAATCATGACACGGATCTGCAGGAAGTGTGTCCCTGACGCACTGGGAAGTCATCTTTGTTGAAGACATTTGGCCAGAGCGAGAGGCATCCAGGCCCCTGAGAAACACGTGAGGCAGAGCAAGAGGAAGGATAGAGCAGAGGCCAGAGCCCCGGCAGGATACAGCGCCGTGCCACCGCCAGGGGCATAAGTGGAGGGGTTCCAAAAGGGTGGCTTGTCCAGAGAGGCCAGCATTCCAGGGACAGGGATTGTTGCCATCTCCCATTCCCGGCTTCTTCTTCTACACGGTATCGTGGTGTGGCTTCATTCCTCAGAGAAGAACCGTGAAAAGATACAGCCATCTTCTCTGATGTGGTTCTGCTCCGCTACTGCAGGACAAAGAGCTCTGGTGGGGCTCTTTTCCTTGGTTGCTGTGTGGTCATCTTGATCTTAGAAAAGAGGCAGCTCATGATGGGGATGAGATTTCAATTGCTCCGTGACCGATACATCTCCTCACGTGGGCCAGGCCTTCACACACCCAAAGTGGATCCGCGGCGGCGAAAACGATTGACAACCGGCCTCATGACCCAGGCAGAGACGCAGAAAGAGGCTCAGCAAAGACAGGCCGACATGCCAGAAATCGCTTTGTGGTGCACAGGGCACATTCGTCCAAAGACACACAAGCACAAGGGCACACACACACTAACCGACAGAGAGAGGGAAAGAAAGACACAGAGACTGAGAGACAGAGAGAGAAGAGAGAATGGGAGACACACACACACACACACACACACACACACACACACACACACACACACAGACAGAGTCATACAGCAAAGGCATTGAAACACAACCCTCCAGGCAACCCCTGAGGCTGCGGGGTTCTGCTCTCGACGAGAACGACCCTCGGGTGAGAGAAGAGCCCAGGGGCACGCAGGCCGACCTGTCCTCGAGATGACGGCGGCATGACTTTTGGGGAGACTCACCCCAACAGCGTCCGGGCAGGCCTGAGGCTAGGATGCCGTGCTGCTTCCCCCGGACTCTGCCTGGGGTTTCCTCATCCTGGTCGGCCCTTTGCGACTCCTGGCATCCGGAGACGTTCCCGTCGACCCCGTAGAGATGTCAGGCCGGAGCCTCAGAGCCCCGCCACCCAAGCACTGCCGCGAAGGGCTCCTGCTTTGCCGAGCCTCAGGGACCGGTTTCTAAGACAACCGTGGGAAGCACTGTGACGGCAGAAGCCGCTCGCGCCTCGCGCATGCGCATTGGCTGGATCGAATCGCGCTCCGCTCCTGGCAGTCAGGCTGCGTCCCCTTTAAATAATGAACCCTCTGCGCGGCTGCAGCGAGGCTCCCGCTGCAGCCGCGGCGGCGTGTGGATACGGGGTCCAGCTTGGGACGCCGTGGGAGAGGGGGCCGCCGGTTCCCTGTCCCAGGGCCAAACTCCCAGCAATCCCGCCCTCAGGATCCCCTTGAGCCGACTTCCACCGAGGGAAGGGGAGCTTCAGGACGCCTGCTGTGTTCTGGGGACTCCCGTTCATATCCGATTTTGGCCCCCTCCCAGTGAGATAGGATGGGCTCATCACATCTGGTGAGGCAGGCAGGGCCTCGCTGCAGCACAGAATGATCCCATAGGTCTCAAGGCGCAGCGTCAGCTGAAACTTCACTGATCCATCAGCCCTCTGCCTCCCTCCTCCTTCGAAAGAGCAGTGGCCTGCCCCGCTTCTATAAGCCCTGGGGCTCCGGAAAGCCGACCGCGCTTTACAGGACACATGCGCGCAGGAACGGGGGAATCCGAGGTGGAGACCATGTGACCACGCGTGGCACTGGCGTATCCCACAGCACATGGTGTGAATGTGTGTCACCGGGGGCATATCGGGAGATGGCGAAACCAACGGTGGTGTGCAGGTATGGGCCAGTGGAAAGGGGGAACAAGTGACCTTTCTGTCAATGCCAAGGGAAATCAAAGAACACCTGGGATTCCGTGGGTGGGGGCCCAGTGCCTGACCCAAGCCAGGTTTTCAAATGCCTATCAGAGGAGCAAAGAAGTTTCTGCAGAATTCGCCCCACCCGCAACCCTCCTCCTCCCTGGTAGCCCTGACACAACTTCCCCTGCACCCAGCCCCAGCCCCAGCCCCAGCCCCAGCCCCAGCCCCAGCCCCAGCCCCAGCCCCAGCCCAGTCCCTCTGGTTCCCTGACTTTCGTTTCGGCCACAAGATCAAGGGAGTCAGTCCACCCAGGAGCAGAGGAGAGGATGTCCCTCAACAATGAGACAGGAAGTGCAGAGGAAATGCGACACCACCTATCCTAGAAGACAAGGCCAGTCACGGTCGCCTAGCGCTCATTCTAGGCAATCCACCCACCCATGAGGAGAAACCTGGAGAACAAGGAAGCTTCCCTGTCTGAGACACGTATGGAAGCCATGAAATCCAGGGTCATGAGACCTGCCCAATGGAGCAGAAAGACGCTTGGAGAGAGATACAATCATGACACGGATCTGCAGGAAGTGTGTCCCTGACGCACTGGGAAGTCATCTTTGCACAAGGGCACACACACACTAACCGACAGAGAGAGGGAAAGAAAGACACAGAGACTGAGAGACAGAGAGAGAAGAGAGAATGGGAGACACACACAAACACACACACACACACACACACACACACACACACACGCAGAGTCATACAGCAGAGGCATTGAAACACACCCCTCCAGGCAACCTCTGAGGCTGCGGGGTTCTGCTGTCGACGAGAACGACCCTCGGGTGAGAGAACAGCCCAGGGGCACGCAGGCCGACCTGTCCTCGAGATGACGGCGGCACGACATTTGGGGAGACTCACCCCAACAGCGTCCGGGCAGGCCTGAGGCTGGAATGCCGTGCTGCTTCCCCCGGACTCCGCCTGGGGTTTGCTCATCCTGGTCGGCCCTTTGCGAATCCTGCCAACCGGAGACGTTCCCGTCGACCCTGTAGAGATGTCAGGCCGGAGCCTCAGAGCCCCGCCACCCAAGCACTGCCGCGGAGGGCTCCTGCTTTGCCGAGCCTCAGGGACCGGTTTCTAAGACAACCGTGGGAAGCACTGTGACGGCAGAAGCCGCTCGCGCCTCGCGCATGCGCATTGGCTGGACCGACTCGCGCTCCGCTCCTGGCAGACAGGGTGCGTCCCCTTTAAATAATGCCCCCTCTGCGCGGCTGCAGCGAGGCTCCCTCTGCAGCCGTGGCGGCGTGTGGATACGGGGTCCAGCTTGGGACGCCGTGGGAGAGGGGGCCGCCAGTTCACTGTCCCAGGGCCAAACCCCCAGCAGTCCGCCCTCAGGATCCCCTTGAGCCGACTTCCACCGAGGGAAGGGGAGCTTCAAGACGCGTGCTGTGTTCTGGGGACTCCCGTTCAGATCCGATTTTGGCCCCCTCCCAGTGAGATAGGATGGGCTCAGCACATCTGGTGAGGCAGGCAGGGCCTCGCTGCAGCACAGAATGATCCCATAGGTCTCAAGGCGCAGCGTCAGGTGAACCTTCACTGATCCATCAGCCCTCGGCCTCGCTCCTCCTTCGAAAGAGCAGGGGCCTGCCCCGCTTCTAAAAGCCCTGGGGCTCCGGAAAGCCGACCACGCTTTACAGGACACGTGCAGGCAGGAACAGGGGCGAAGCCGAGGTGGAGACCATGTGACCACGCGTGGCACTGGCGTATCCCACAGCACATGGTGTGAATGTGTGTCACCGGAGGCATATTGGGAGACGGCGAAACAAACGGTGGTGTCCAGGTATGGGCCAGTGGAAGGCGGGAACAAGTGACCCTTCGGTCAATGCCAAGGGAAATCAAAGAACACCTGGGATTCGGTGGGTGGGGGGCCTGTGCCTGACCCAAGCCAGGTTTTCAAATGCCTATCAGAGGTGCAAAGAAGTTTCTGCAGAATTCGCCCCACACCCAACCCTCCTCCTCCCTGGTAGCCCTGACGCAACTTCCCCTGCACCCAGTCCCAGCCACAGCCCCAGCCCCAGCCCCAGACCCAGCCCCAGCCCCAGCCCCAGCCCCAGCCCCAGCCCAGTCCCTCTGGTTCCCTGACATTCGTTTCGGCCACAAGATCAAGGGAATCAGTCCACCCAGGAGCAGAGGACAGGAGGTCCCTCAAGAATGAGACAGGAAGTGCAGAGGAAATGCGACACCACCTGTCCTAGAAGACAAGGCCAGTCACGCTCGCCTAGCGCTCATTCTAGGCAATCCACCCACCCATGAGGAGAAACCTGGAGAACAAGGAAGCTTCCCTGTCTGAGACACGTATGGAAGCCAAGAAATCCAGGGTCATGAGACCTGCCCAATGAAGCAGAAAGACGTTTGGAGAGAGATACAATCATGACACGGATCTGCAGGAAGTGTGTCCCTGACGCACTGGGAAGTCATCTTTGTTGAAGACATTTGGCCAGAGCGAGAGGCATCCAGGCCCCTGAGAAACACGTGAGGCAGAGCAAGAGGAAGGATAGAGCAGAGGCCAGAGCCCCGGCAGGATACAGCGCCGTGCCACCGCCAGGGGCATAAGTGGAGGGGTTCCAAAAGGGTGGCTTGTCCAGAGAGGCCAGCATTCCAGGTACAGGGATTGTTGCCATCTCCCATTCCCGGCTTCTTCTTCTACACGGTATCGTGGTGTGGCTTCATTCCTCAGAGAAGAACCGTGAAAAGATACAGCCATCTTCTCTGATGTGGTTCTGCTCCGCTACTGCAGGACAAAGAGCTCTGGTGGGGCTCTTTTCCTTGGTTGCTGTGTGGTCATCTTGATCTTAGAAAAGAGGCAGCTCATGATGGGGATGAGATTTCAATTGCTCCGTGACCGATACATCTCCTCACGTGGGCCAGGCCTTCACACACCGAAAGTGGAACCGCGGCGGCGAAAACGATTGACAACCGGCCTCATGACCCAGGCAGAGACGCAGAAAGAGGCTCAGCAAAGACAGGCCGACATGCCAGAAATCGCTTTGTGGTGCACAGGGCACATTCGTCCAAAGACACACAAGCACAAGGGCACACACACACTAACCGACAGAGAGAGGGAAAGAAAGACACAGAGACTGAGAGACAGAGAGAGAAGAGAGAATGGGAGACACACACACACACACACACACACACACACACACACACACACACACACACAGACAGAGTCATACAGCAAAGGCATTGAAACACAACCCTCCAGGCAACCCCTGAGGCTGCGGGGTTCTGCTCTCGACGAGAACGACCCTCGGGTGAGAGAACAGCCCAGGGGCACGCAGGCCGACCTGTCCTCGAGATGACGGCGGCATGACTTTTGGGGAGACTCACCCCAACAGCGTCCGGGCAGGCCTGAGGCTAGGATGCCGTGCTGCTTCCCCCGGACTCTGCCTGGGGTTTCCTCATCCTGGTCGGCCCTTTGCGACTCCTGGCATCCGGAGACGTTCCCGTCGACCCCGTAGAGATGTCAGGCCGGAGCCTCAGAGCCCCGCCACCCAAGCACTGCCGCGAAGGGCTCCTGCTTTGCCGAGCCTCAGGGACCGGTTTCTAAGACAACCGTGGGAAGCACTGTGACGGCAGAAGCCGCTCGCGCCTCGCGCATGCGCATTGGCTGGATCGAATCGCGCTCCGCTCCTGGCAGTCAGGCTGCGTCCCCTTTAAATAATGAACCCTCTGCGCGGCTGCAGCGAGGCTCCCGCTGCAGCCGCGGCGGCGTGTGGATACGGGGTCCAGCTTGGGACGCCGTGGGAGAGGGGGCCGCCGGTTCCCTGTCCCAGGGCCAAACCCCCAGCAATCCCGCCCTCAGGATCCCCTTGAGCCGACTTCCACCGAGGGAAGGGGAGCTTCAGGACGCCTGCTGTGTTCTGGGGACTCCCGTTCATATCCGATTTTGGCCCCCTCCCAGTGAGATAGGATGGGCTCATCACATCTGGTGAGGCAGGCAGGGCCTCGCTGCAGCACAGAATGATCCCATAGGTCTCAAGGCGCAGCGTCAGCTGAAACTTCACTGATCCATCAGCCCTCTGCCTCCCTCCTCCTTCGAAAGAGCAGTGGCCTGCCCCGCTTCTATAAGCCCTGGGGCTCCGGAAAGCCGACCGCGCTTTACAGGACACATGCGCGCAGGAACGGGGGAATCCGAGGTGGAGACCATGTGACCACGCGTGGCACTGGCGTATCCCACAGCACATGGTGTGAATGTGTGTCACCGGGGGCATATCGGGAGATGGCGAAACCAACGGTGGTGTGCAGGTATGGGCCAGTGGAAAGGGGGAACAAGTGACCTTTCTGTCAATGCCAAGGGAAATCAAAGAACACCTGGGATTCCGTGGGTGGGGGCCCAGTGCCTGACCCAAGCCAGGTTTTCAAATGCCTATCAGAGGAGCAAAGAAGTTTCTGCAGAATTCGCCCCACCCGCAACCCTCCTCCTCCCTGGTAGCCCTGACACAACTTCCCCTGCACCCAGCCCCAGCCCCAGCCCCAGCCCCAGCCCCAGCCCCAGCCCCAGCCCCAGCCCCAGCCCAGTCCCTCTGGTTCCCTGACTTTCGTTTCGGCCACAAGATCAAGGGAGTCAGTCCACCCAGGAGCAGAGGAGAGGATGTCCCTCAACAATGAGACAGGAAGTGCAGAGGAAATGCGACACCACCTATCCTAGAAGACAAGGCCAGTCACGGTCGCCTAGCGCTCATTCTAGGCAATCCACCCACCCATGAGGAGAAACCTGGAGAACAAGGAAGCTTCCCTGTCTGAGACACGTATGGAAGCCATGAAATCCAGGGTCATGAGACCTGCCCAATGGAGCAGAAAGACGCTTGGAGAGAGATACAATCATGACACGGATCTGCAGGAAGTGTGTCCCTGACGCACTGGGAAGTCATCTTTGCACAAGGGCACACACACACTAACCGACAGAGAGAGGGAAAGAAAGACACAGAGACTGAGAGACAGAGAGAGAAGAGAGAATGGGAGACACACACACACACACACACACACACACACACACACACACACACACACACACGCAGAGTCATACAGCAGAGGCATTGAAACACACCCCTCCAGGCAACCTCTGAGGCTGCGGGGTTCTGCTGTCGACGAGAACGACCCTCGGGTGAGAGAACAGCCCAGGGGCACGCAGGCCGACCTGTCCTCGAGATGACGGCGGCACGACATTTGGGGAGACTCACCCCAACAGCGTCCGGGCAGGCCTGAGGCTGGAATGCCGTGCTGCTTCCCCCGGACTCCGCCTGGGGTTTGCTCATCCTGGTCGGCCCTTTGCGAATCCTGCCAACCGGAGACGTTCCCGTCGACCCTGTAGAGATGTCAGGCCGGAGCCTCAGAGCCCCGCCACCCAAGCACTGCCGCGGAGGGCTCCTGCTTTGCCGAGCCTCAGGGACCGGTTTCTAAGACAACCGTGGGAAGCACTGTGACGGCAGAAGCCGCTCGCGCCTCGCGCATGCGCATTGGCTGGACCGACTCGCGCTCCGCTCCTGGCAGACAGGGTGCGTCCCCTTTAAATAATGCCCCCTCTGCGCGGCTGCAGCGAGGCTCCCTCTGCAGCCGTGGCGGCGTGTGGATACGGGGTCCAGCTTGGGACGCCGTGGGAGAGGGGGCCGCCAGTTCACTGTCCCAGGGCCAAACCCCCAGCAGTCCGCCCTCAGGATCCCCTTGAGCCGACTTCCACCGAGGGAAGGGGAGCTTCAAGACGCGTGCTGTGTTCTGGGGACTCCCGTTCAGATCCGATTTTGGCCCCCTCCCAGTGAGATAGGATGGGCTCAGCACATCTGGTGAGGCAGGCAGGGCCTCGCTGCAGCACAGAATGATCCCATAGGTCTCAAGGCGCAGCGTCAGGTGAACCTTCACTGATCCATCAGCCCTCGGCCTCGCTCCTCCTTCGAAAGAGCAGGGGCCTGCCCCGCTTCTAAAAGCCCTGGGGCTCCGGAAAGCCGACCACGCTTTACAGGACACGTGCAGGCAGGAACAGGGGCGAAGCCGAGGTGGAGACCATGTGACCACGCGTGGCACTGGCGTATCCCACAGCACATGGTGTGAATGTGTGTCACCGGAGGCATATTGGGAGACGGCGAAACAAACGGTGGTGTCCAGGTATGGGCCAGTGGAAGGCGGGAACAAGTGACCCTTCGGTCAATGCCAAGGGAAATCAAAGAACACCTGGGATTCGGTGGGTGGGGGGCCTGTGCCTGACCCAAGCCAGGTTTTCAAATGCCTATCAGAGGAGCAAAGAAGTTTCTGCAGAATTCGCCCCACACCCAACCCTCCTCCTCCCTGGTAGCCCTGACGCAACTTCCCCTGCACCCAGTCCCAGCCACAGCCCCAGCCCCAGCCCCAGCCCCAGCCCCAGCCCCAGCCCCAGCCCCAGCCCCAGCCCAGTCCCTCTGGTTCCCTGACATTCGTTTCGGCCACAAGATCAAGGGAATCAGTCCACCCAGGAGCAGAGGACAGGAGGTCCCTCAAGAATGAGACAGGAAGTGCAGAGGAAATGCGACACCACCTGTCCTAGAAGACAAGGCCAGTCACGCTCGCCTAGCGCTCATTCTAGGCAATCCACCCACCCATGAGGAGAAACCTGGAGAACAAGGAAGCTTCCCTGTCTGAGACACGTATGGAAGCCAAGAAATCCAGGGTCATGAGACCTGCCCAATGAAGCAGAAAGACGTTTGGAGAGAGATACAATCATGACACGGATCTGCAGGAAGTGTGTCCCTGACGCACTGGGAAGTCATCTTTGTTGAAGACATTTGGCCAGAGCGAGAGGCATCCAGGCCCCTGAGAAACACGTGAGGCAGAGCAAGAGGAAGGATAGAGCAGAGGCCAGAGCCCCGGCAGGATACAGCGCCGTGCCACCGCCAGGGGCATAAGTGGAGGGGTTCCAAAAGGGTGGCTTGTCCAGAGAGGCCAGCATTCCAGGGACAGGGATTGTTGCCATCTCCCATTCCCGGCTTCTTCTTCTACACGGTATCGTGGTGTGGCTTCATTCCTCAGAGAAGAACCGTGAAAAGATACAGCCATCTTCTCTGATGTGGTTCTGCTCCGCTACTGCAGGACAAAGAGCTCTGGTGGGGCTCTTTTCCTTGGTTGCTGTGTGGTCATCTTGATCTTAGAAAAGAGGCAGCTCATGATGGGGATGAGATTTCAATTGCTCCGTGACCGATACATCTCCTCACGTGGGCCAGGCCTTCACACACCGAAAGTGGAACCGCGGCGGCGAAAACGATTGACAACCGGCCTCATGACCCAGGCAGAGACGCAGAAAGAGGCTCAGCAAAGACAGGCCGACATGCCAGAAATCGCTTTGTGGTGCACAGGGCACATTCGTCCAAAGACACACAAGCACAAGGGCACACACACACTAACCGACAGAGAGAGGGAAAGAAAGACACAGAGACTGAGAGACAGAGAGAGAAGACAGAATGGGAGACACACACACACACACACACACACACACACACACACACACACAGAGTCATACAGCAAAGGCATTGAAACACAACCCTCCAGGCAACCCCTGAGGCTGCGGGGTTCTGCTCTCGACGAGAACGACCCTCGGGTGAGAGAACAGCCCAGGGGCACGCAGGCCGACCTGTCCTCGAGATGACGGCGGCATGACTTTTGGGGAGACTCACCCCAACAGCGTCCGGGCAGGCCTGAGGCTAGGATGCCGTGCTGCTTCCCCCGGACTCTTCCTGGGGTTTCCTCATCCTGGTCGGCCCTTTGCGACTCCTGGCATCCGGAGACGTTCCCGTCGACCCCGTAGAGATGTCAGGCCGGAGTCTCAGAGCCCCGCCACCCAAGCACTGCCGCGAAGGGCTCCTGCTTTGCCGAGCCTCAGGGACCGGTTTCTAAGACAACCGTGGGAAGCACTGTGACGGCAGAAGCCGCTCGCGCCTCGCGCATGCGCATTGGCTGGATCGAATCGCGCTCCGCTCCTGGCAGTCAGGCTGCGTCCCCTTTAAATAATGAACCCTCTGCGCGGCTGCAGCGAGGCTCCCGCTGCAGCCGCGGCGGCGTGTGGATACGGGGTCCAGCTTGGGACGCCGTGGGAGAGGGGGCCGCCGGTTCCCTGTCCCAGGGCCAAACCCCCAGCAATCCCGCCCTCAGGATCCCCTTGAGCCGACTTCCACCGAGGGAAGGGGAGCTTCAGGACGCCTGCTGTGTTCTGGGGACTCCCGTTCATATCCGATTTTGGCCCCCTCCCAGTGAGATAGGATGGGCTCATCACATCTGGTGAGGCAGGCAGGGCCTCGCTGCAGCACAGAATGATCCCATAGGTCTCAAGGCGCAGCGTCAGCTGAAACTTCACTGATCCATCAGCCCTCTGCCTCCCTCCTCCTTCGAAAGAGCAGTGGCCTGCCCCGTTTCTATAAACCCTGGGGCTCCGGAAAGCCGACCGCGCTTTACAGGACACGTGCGGGCAGGAACGGGGGGAAGCCGAGGTGGAGACCATGTGACCACGCGTGGCACTGGCGTATCCCACAGCACATGGTGTGAATGTGTGTCACCGGGGGCATATCGGGAGACGGCGAAACCAACGGTGGTGTGCAGGTATGTGCCAGTGGAAGGGGGGAACAAGTGACCTTTCTGTCAATGCCAAGGGAAATCAAAGAACACCTGGGATTCCGTGGGTGGGGGCCCAGTGCCTGACCCAAGCCAGGTTTTCAAATGCCTATCAGAGGAGCAAAGAAGTTTCTGCAGAATTCGCCCCACCCGCAACCCTCCTCCTCCCTGGTAGCCCTGACACAACTTCCCCTGCACCCAGCCCCAGCCCCAGCCCCAGCCCCAGCCCAGTCCCTCTGGTTCCCTGACTTTCGTTTCGGCCACAAGATCAAGGGAGTCAGTCCACCCAGGAGCAGAGGAGAGGATGTCCCTCAACAATGAGACAGGAAGTGCAGAGGAAATGCGACACCACCTATCCTAGAAGACAAGGCCAGTCACGGTCGCCTAGCGCTCATTCTAGGCAATCCACCCACCCATGAGGAGAAACCTGGAGAACAAGGAAGCTTCCCTGTCTGAGACACGTATGGAAGCCAAGAAATCCAGGGTCATGAGACCTGCCCAATGGAGCAGAAAGACGCTTGGAGAGAGATACAATCATGACACGGATCTGCAGGAAGTGTGTCCCTGACGCACTGGGAAGTCATCCTTGCACAAGGGCACACACACACTAACCGACAGAGAGAGGGAAAGAAAGACACAGAGACTGAGAGACAGAGAGAGAAGAGAGAATGGGAGACACACACACACACACACACACACACACACACACACACACGCAGAGTCATACAGCAGAGGCATTGAAACACACCCCTCCAGGCAACCTCTGAGGCTGCGGGGTTCTGCTGTCGACGAGAACGACCCTCGGGTGAGAGAACAGCCCAGGGGCACGCAGGCCGACCTGTCCTCGAGATGACGGCGGCACGACATTTGGGGAGACTCACCCCAACAGCGTCCGGGCAGGCCTGAGGCTGGAATGCCGTGCTGCTTCCCCCGGACTCCGCCTGGGGTTTGCTCATCCTGGTCGGCCCTTTGCGAATCCTGCCAACCGGAGACGTTCCCGTCGACCCTGTAGAGATGTCAGGCCGGAGCCTCAGAGCCCCGCCACCCAAGCACTGCCGCGGAGGGCTCCTGCTTTGCCGAGCCTCAGGGACCGGTTTCTAAGACAACCGTGGGAAGCACTGTGACGGCAGAAGCCGCTCGCGCCTCGCGCATGCGCATTGGCTGGACCGACTCGCGCTCCGCTCCTGGCAGACAGGGTGCGTCCCCTTTAAATAATGCCCCCTCTGCGCGGCTGCAGCGAGGCTCCCTCTGCAGCCGTGGCGGCGTGTGGATACGGGGTCCAGCTTGGGACGCCGTGGGAGAGGGGGCCGCCAGTTCACTGTCCCAGGGCCAAACCCCCAGCAGTCCGCCCTCAGGATCCCCTTGAGCCGACTTCCACCGAGGGAAGGGGAGCTTCAAGACGCGTGCTGTGTTCTGGGGACTCCCGTTCAGATCCGATTTTGGCCCCCTCCCAGTGAGATAGGATGGGCTCAGCACATCTGGTGAGGCAGGCAGGGCCTCGCTGCAGCACAGAATGATCCCATAGGTCTCAAGGCGCAGCGTCAGGTGAACCTTCACTGAGCCATCAGCCCTCGGCCTCGCTCCTCCTTCGGAAGAGCAGGGGCCTGCCCCGCTTCTAAAAGCCCTGGGGCTCCGGAAAGCCGACCGCGCTTTACAGGACACGTGCAGGCAGGAACAGGGGCGAAGCCGAGGTGGAGACCATGTGACCACGCGTGGCACTGGCGTATCCCACAGCAGATGGTGTGAATGTGTGTCACCGGAGGCATATTGGGAGACGGCGAAACAAACGGTGGTGTCCAGGTATGGGCCAGTGGAAGGCGGGAACAAGTGACCCTTCGGTCAATGCCAAGGGAAATCAAAGAACACCTGGGATTCGGTGGGTGGGGGGCCTGTGCCTGACCCAAGCCAGGTTTTCAAATGCCTATCAGAGGAGCAAAGAAGTTTCTGCAGAATTCGCCCCACACCCAACCCTCCTCCTCCCTGGTAGCCCTGACGCAACTTCCCCTGCACCCAGCCCCAGCCCCAGCCCCAGCCCCAGCCCCAGCCCCAGCCCCAGCCCAGTCCCTCTGGTTCCCTGACATTCGTTTCGGCCACAAGATCAAGGGAATCAGTCCACCCAGGAGCAGAGGACAGGAGGTCCCTCAAGAATGAGACAGGAAGTGCAGAGGAAATGCGACACCACCTGTCCTAGAAGACAAGGCCAGTCACGCTCGCCTAGCGCTCATTCTAGGCAATCCACCCACCCATGAGGAGAAACCTGGAGAACAAGGAAGCTTCCCTGTCTGAGACACGTATGGAAGCCAAGAAATCCAGGGTCATGAGACCTGCCCAATGAAGCAGAAAGACGTTTGGAGAGAGATACAATCATGACACGGATCTGCAGGAAGTGTGTCCCTGACGCACTGGGAAGTCATCTTTGTTGAAGACATTTGGCCAGAGCGAGAGGCATCCAGGCCCCTGAGAAACACGTGAGGCAGAGCAAGAGGAAGGATAGAGCAGAGGCCAGAGCCCCGGCAGGATACAGCGCCGTGCCACCGCCAGGGGCATAAGTGGAGGGGTTCCAAAAGGGTGGCTTGTCCAGAGAGGCCAGCATTCCAGGGACAGGGATTGTTGCCATCTCCCATTCCCGGCTTCTTCTTCTACACGGTATCGTGGTGTGGCTTCATTCCTCAGAGAAGAACCGTGAAAAGATACAGCCATCTTCTCTGATGTGGTTCTGCTCCGCTACTGCAGGACAAAGAGCTCTGGTGGGGCTCTTTTCCTTGGTTGCTGTGTGGTCATCTTGATCTTAGAAAAGAGGCAGCTCATGATGGGGATGAGATTTCAATTGCTCCGTGACCGATACATCTCCTCACGTGGGCCAGGCCTTCACACACCCAAAGTGGATCCGCGGCGGCGAAAACGATTGACAACCGGCCTCATGACCCAGGCAGAGACGCAGAAAGAGGCTCAGCAAAGACAGGCCGACATGCCAGAAATCGCTTTGTGGTGCACAGGGCACATTCGTCCAAAGACACACAAGCACAAGGGCACACACACACTAACCGACAGAGAGAGGGAAAGAAAGACACAGAGACTGAGAGACAGAGAGAGAAGAGAGAATGGGAGACACACACACACACACACACACACACACACACACACACACACACACAGACAGAGTCATACAGCAAAGGCATTGAAACACAACCCTCCAGGCAACCCCTGAGGCTGCGGGGTTCTGCTCTCGACGAGAACGACCCTCGGGTGAGAGAACAGCCCAGGGGCACGCAGGCCGACCTGTCCTCGAGATGACGGCGGCATGACTTTTGGGGAGACTCACCCCAACAGCGTCCGGGCAGGCCTGAGGCTAGGATGCCGTGCTGCTTCCCCCGGACTCTGCCTGGGGTTTCCTCATCCTGGTCGGCCCTTTGCGACTCCTGGCATCCGGAGACGTTCCCGTCGACCCCATAGAGATGTCAGGCCGGAGCCTCAGAGCCCCGCCACCCAAGCACTGCCGCGAAGGGCTCCTGCTTTGCCGAGACTCAGGGACCGGTTTCTAAGACAACCGTGGGAAGCACTGTGACCGCAGAAGCCGCTCGCGCCTCGCGCATGCGCATTGGCTGGATCGAATCGCGCTCCGCTCCTGGCAGTCAGGCTGCGTCCCCTTTAAATAATGAACCCTCTGCGCGGCTGCAGCGAGGCTCCCGCTGCAGCCGCGGCGGCGTGTGGATACGGGGTCCAGCTTGGGACGCCGTGGGAGAGGGGGCCGCCGGTTCCCTGTCCCAGGGCCAAACCCCCAGCAATCCCGCCCTCAGGATCCCCTTGAGCCGACTTCCACCGAGGGAAGGGGAGCTTCAGGACGCCTGCTGTGTTCTGGGGACTCCCGTTCATATCCGATTTTGGCCCCCTCCCAGTGAGATAGGATGGGCTCATCACATCTGGTGAGGCAGGCAGGGCCTCGCTGCAGCACAGAATGATCCCATAGGTCTCAAGGCGCAGCGTCAGCTGAAACTTCACTGATCCATCAGCCCTCTGCCTCCCTCCTCCTTCGAAAGAGCAGTGGCCTGCCCCGCTTCTATAAGCCCTGGGGCTCCGGAAAGCCGACCGCGCTTTACAGGACACATGCGCGCAGGAACGGGGGAATCCGAGGTGGAGACCATGTGACCACGCGTGGCACTGGCGTATCCCACAGCACATGGTGTGAATGTGTGTCACCGGGGGCATATCGGGAGATGGCGAAACCAACGGTGGTGTGCAGGTATGGGCCAGTGGAAAGGGGGAACAAGTGACCTTTCGGTCAATGCCAAGGGAAATCAAAGAACACCTGGGATTCCGTGGGTGGGGGCCCAGTGCCTGACCCAAGCCAGGTTTTCAAATGCCTATCAGAGGAGCAAAGAAGTTTCTGCAGAATTCGCCCCACCCGCAACCCTCCTCCTCCCTGGTAGCCCTGACACAACTTCCCCTGCACCCAGCCCCAGCCCCAGCCCCAGCCCCAGCCCCAGCCCCAGCCCCAGCCCCAGCCCAGTCCCTCTGGTTCCCTGACTTTCGTTTCGGCCACAAGATCAAGGGAGTCAGTCCACCCAGGAGCAGAGGAGAGGATGTCCCTCAACAATGAGACAGGAAGTGCAGAGGAAATGCGACACCACCTATCCTAGAAGACAAGGCCAGTCACGGTCGCCTAGCGCTCATTCTAGGCAATCCACCCACCCATGAGGAGAAACCTGGAGAACAAGGAAGCTTCCCTGTCTGAGACACGTATGGAAGCCAAGAAATCCAGGGTCATGAGACCTGCCCAATGGAGCAGAAAGACGCTTGGAGAGAGATACAATCATGACACGGATCTGCAGGAAGTGTGTCCCTGACGCACTGGGAAGTCATCTTTGCACAAGGGCACACACACACTAACCGACAGAGAGAGGGAAAGAAAGACACAGAGACTGAGAGACAGAGAGAGAAGAGAGAATGGGAGACACACACACACACACACACACACACACACACACACACACACACACGCAGAGTCATACAGCAGAGGCATTGAAACACACCCCTCCAGGCAACCTCTGAGGCTGCGGGGTTCTGCTGTCGACGAGAACGACCCTCGGGTGAGAGAACAGCCCAGGGGCACGCAGGCCGACCTGTCCTCGAGATGACGGCGGCACGACATTTGGGGAGACTCACCCCAACAGCGTCCGGGCAGGCCTGAGGCTGGAATGCCGTGCTGCTTCCCCCGGACTCCGCCTGGGGTTTGCTCATCCTGGTCGGCCCTTTGCGAATCCTGCCAACCGGAGACGTTCCCGTCGACCCTGTAGAGATGTCAGGCCGGAGCCTCAGAGCCCCGCCACCCAAGCACTGCCGCGGAGGGCTCCTGCTTTGCCGAGCCTCAGGGACCGGTTTCTAAGACAACCGTGGGAAGCACTGTGACGGCAGAAGCCGCTCGCGCCTCGCGCATGCGCATTGGCTGGACCGACTCGCGCTCCGCTCCTGGCAGACAGGGTGCGTCCCCTTTAAATAATGCCCCCTCTGCGCGGCTGCAGCGAGGCTCCCTCTGCAGCCGTGGCGGCGTGTGGATACGGGGTCCAGCTTGGGACGCCGTGGGAGAGGGGGCCGCCAGTTCACTGTCCCAGGGCCAAACCCCCAGCAGTCCGCCCTCAGGATCCCCTTGAGCCGACTTCCACCGAGGGAAGGGGAGCTTCAAGACGCGTGCTGTGTTCTGGGGACTCCCGTTCAGATCCGATTTTGGCCCCCTCCCAGTGAGATAGGATGGGCTCAGCACATCTGGTGAGGCAGGCAGGGCCTCGCTGCAGCACAGAATGATCCCATAGGTCTCAAGGCGCAGCGTCAGGTGAACCTTCACTGAGCCATCAGCCCTCGGCCTCGCTCCTCCTTCGGAAGAGCAGGGGCCTGCCCCGCTTCTAAAAGCCCTGGGGCTCCGGAAAGCCGACCGCGCTTTACAGGACACGTGCAGGCAGGAACAGGGGCGAAGCCGAGGTGGAGACCATGTGACCACGCGTGGCACTGGCGTATCCCACAGCAGATGGTGTGAATGTGTGTCACCGGAGGCATATTGGGAGACGGCGAAACAAACGGTGGTGTCCAGGTATGGGCCAGTGGAAGGCGGGAACAAGTGACCCTTCGGTCAATGCCAAGGGAAATCAAAGAACACCTGGGATTCGGTGGGTGGGGGGCCTGTGCCTGACCCAAGCCAGGTTTTCAAATGCCTATCAGAGGAGCAAAGAAGTTTCTGCAGAATTCGCCCCACACCCAACCCTCCTCCTCCCTGGTAGCCCTGACGCAACTTCCCCTGCACCCAGCCCCAGCCCCAGCCCCAGCCCCAGCCCCAGCCCCAGGCCCAGCCCTGTCCCTCTGGTTCCCTGACATTCGTTTCGGCCACAAGATCAAGGGAATCAGTCCACCCAGGAGCAGAGGACAGGAGGTCCCTCAAGAATGAGACAGGAAGTGCAGAGGAAATGCGACACCACCTGTCCTAGAAGACAAGGCCAGTCACGCTCGCCTAGCGCTCATTCTAGGCAATCCACCCACCCATGAGGAGAAACCTGGAGAACAAGGAAGCTTCCCTGTCTGAGACACGTATGGAAGCCAAGAAATCCAGGGTCATGAGACCTGCCCAATGAAGCAGAAAGACGTTTGGAGAAAGATACAATCATGACACGGATCTGCAGGAAGTGTGTCCCTGACGCACTGGGAAGTCATCTTTGTTGAAGACATTTGGCCAGAGCGAGAGGCATCCAGGCCCCTGAGAAACACGTGAGGCAGAGCAAGAGGAAGGATAGAGCAGAGGCCAGAGCCCCGGCAGGATACAGCGCCGTGCCACCGCCAGGGGCATAAGTGGAGGGGTTCCAAAAGGGTGGCTTGTCCAGAGAGGCCAGCATTCCAGGGACAGGGATTGTTGCCATCTCCCATTCCCGGCTTCTTCTTCTACACGGTATCGTGGTGTGGCTTCATTCCTCAGAGAAGAACCGTGAAAAGATACAGCCATCTTCTCTGATGTGGTTCTGCTCCGCTACTGCAGGACAAAGAGCTCTGGTGGGGCTCTTTTCCTTGGTTGCTGTGTGGTCATCTTGATCTTAGAAAAGAGGCAGCTCATGATGGGGATGAGATTTCAATTGCTCCGTGACCGATACATCTCCTCACGTGGGCCAGGCCTTCACACACCCAAAGTGGATCCGCGGCGGCGAAAACGATTGACAACCGGCCTGATGACCCAGGCAGAGACGCAGAAAGAGGCTCAGCAAAGACAGGCCGACATGCCAGAAATCGCTTTGTGGTGCACAGGGCACATTCGTCCAAAGACACACAAGCACAAGGGCACACACACACTAACCGACAGAGAGAGGGAAAGAAAGACACAGAGACTGAGAGACAGAGAGAGAAGAGAGAATGGGAGACACACACACACACACACACACACACACACACACACACACACACACAGACAGAGTCATACAGCAAAGGCATTGAAACACAACCCTCCAGGCAACCCCTGAGGCTGCGGGGTTCTGCTCTCGACGAGAACGACCCTCGGGTGAGAGAACAGCCCAGGGGCACACAGGCCGACCTGTCCTCGAGATGACGGCGGCATGACTTTTGGGGAGACTCACCCCAACAGCGTCCGGGCAGGCCTGAGGCTAGGATGCCGTGCTGCTTCCCCCGGACTCTGCCTGGGGTTTCCTCATCCTGGTCGGCCCTTTGCGACTCCTGGCATCCGGAGACGTTCCCGTCGACCCCGTAGAGATGTCAGGCCGGAGCCTCAGAGCCCCGCCACCCAAGCATTGCCGCGAAGGGCTCCTGCTTTGCCGAGCCTCAGGGACCAGTTTCTAAGACAACCGTGGGAAGCACTGTGACGGCAGAAGCCGCTCGCGCCTCGCGCATGCGCATTGGCTGGATCGAATCGCGCTCCGCTCCTGGCAGTCAGGCTGCGTCCCCTTTAAATAATGAACCCTCTGCGCGGCTGCAGCGAGGCTCCCGCTGCAGCCGCGGCGGCGTGTGGATACGGGGTCCAGCTTGGGACGCCGTGGGAGAGGGGGCCGCCGGTTCCCTGTCCCAGGGCCAAACCCCCAGCAATCCCGCCCTCAGGATCCCCTTGAGCCGACTTCCACCGAGGGAAGGGGAGCTTCAGGACGCCTGCTGTGTTCTGGGGGCTCCCGTTCATATCCGATTTTGGCCCCCTCCCAGTGAGATAGGATGGGCTCATCACATCTGGTGAGGCAGGCAGGGCCTCGCTGTAGCACAGAATGATCCCATAGGTCTCAAGGCGCAGCGTCAGCTGAAACTTCACTGATCCATCAGCCCTCTGCCTCCCTCCTCCTTCGAAAGAGCAGTGGCCTGCCCCGCTTCTATAAGCCCTGGGGCTCCGGAAAGCCGACCGCGCTTTACAGGACACGTGCGGGCAGGAACGGGGGAATCCGAGGTGGAGACCATGTGACCACGCGTGGCACTGGCGTATCCCACAGCACATGGTGTGAATGTGTGTCACCGGGGGCATATCGGGAGACGGCGAAACCAACGGTGGTGTGCAGGTATGTGCCAGTGGAAGGGGGGAACAAGTGACCTTTCTGTCAATGCCAAGGGAAATCAAAGAACACCTGGGATTCCGTGGGTGGGGGCCCAGTGCCTGACCCAAGCCAGGTTTTCAAATGCCTATCAGAGGAGCAAAGAAGTTTCTGCAGAATTCGCCCCACCCGCAACCCTCCTCCTCCCTGGTAGCCCTGACACAACTTCCCCTGCACCCAGCCCCAGCCCCAGCCCCAGCCCCAGCCCAGTCCCTCTGGTTCCCTGACTTTCGTTTCGGCCACAAGATCAAGGGAGTCAGTCCACCCAGGAGCAGAGGAGAGGATGTCCCTCAACAATGAGACAGGAAGTGCAGAGGAAATGCGACACCACCTATCCTAGAAGACAAGGCCAGTCACGGTCGCCTAGCGCTCATTCTAGGCAATCCACCCACCCATGAGGAGAAACCTGGAGAACAAGGAAGCTTCCCTGTCTGAGACACGTATGGAAGCCAAGAAATCCAGGGTCATGAGACCTGCCCAATGGAGCAGAAAGACGCTTGGAGAGAGATACAATCATGACACGGATCTGCAGTAAGTGTGTCCCTGACTCACTGGGAAGTCATCCTTGCACAAGGGCACACACACACTAACCGACAGAGAGAGGGAAAGAAAGACACAGAGACTGAGAGACAGAGAGAGAAGAGAGAATGGGAGACACACACACACACACACACACACACACACACACACACACACACACGCAGAGTCATACAGCAGAGGCATTGAAACACACCCCTCCAGGCAACCTCTGAGGCTGCGGGGTTCTGCTGTCGACGAGAACGACCCTCGGGTGAGAGAACAGCCCAGGGGCACGCAGGCCGACCTGTCCTCGAGATGACGGCGGCACGACATTTGGGGAGACTCACCCCAACAGCGTCCGGGCAGGCCTGAGGCTGGAATGCCGTGCTGCTTCCCCCGGACTCCGCCTGGGGTTTGCTCATCCTGGTCGGCCCTTTGCGAATCCTGCCAACCGGAGACGTTCCCGTCGACCCTGTAGAGATGTCAGGCCGGAGCCTCAGAGCCCCGCCACCCAAGCACTGCCGCGGAGGGCTCCTGCTTTGCCGAGCCTCAGGGACCGGTTTCTAAGACAACCGTGGGAAGCACTGTGACGGCAGAAGCCGCTCGCGCCTCGCGCATGCGCATTGGCTGGACCGACTCGCGCTCCGCTCCTGGCAGACAGGGTGCGTCCCCTTTAAATAATGCCCCCTCTGCGCGGCTGCAGCGAGGCTCCCTCTGCAGCCGTGGCGGCGTGTGGATACGGGGTCCAGCTTGGGACGCCGTGGGAGAGGGGGCCGCCAGTTCACTGTCCCAGGGCCAAACCCCCAGCAGTCCGCCCTCAGGATCCCCTTGAGCCGACTTCCACCGAGGGAAGGGGAGCTTCAAGACGCGTGCTGTGTTCTGGGGACTCCCGTTCAGATCCGATTTTGGCCCCCTCCCAGTGAGATAGGATGGGCTCAGCACATCTGGTGAGGCAGGCAGGGCCTCGCTGCAGCACAGAATGATCCCATAGGTCTCAAGGCGCAGCGTCAGGTGAACCTTCACTGAGCCATCAGCCCTCGGCCTCGCTCCTCCTTCGGAAGAGCAGGGGCCTGCCCCGCTTCTAAAAGCCCTGGGGCTCCGGAAAGCCGACCGCGCTTTACAGGACACGTGCAGGCAGGAACAGGGGCGAAGCCGAGGTGGAGACCATGTGACCACGCGTGGCACTGGCGTATCCCACAGCAGATGGTGTGAATGTGTGTCACCGGAGGCATATTGGGAGACGGCGAAACAAACGGTGGTGTCCAGGTATGGGCCAGTGGAAGGCGGGAACAAGTGACCCTTCGGTCAATGCCAAGGGAAATCAAAGAACACCTGGGATTCGGTGGGTGGGGGGCCTGTGCCTGACCCAAGCCAGGTTTTCAAATGCCTATCAGAGGAGCAAAGAAGTTTCTGCAGAATTCGCCCCACACCCAACCCTCCTCCTCCCTGGTAGCCCTGACGCAACTTCCCCTGCACCCAGCCCCAGCCCCAGCCCCAGCCCCAGCCCCAGCCCCAGCCCCAGCCCAGTCCCTCTGGTTCCCTGACATTCGTTTCGGCCACAAGATCAAGGGAATCAGTCCACCCAGGAGCAGAGGACAGGAGGTCCCTCAAGAATGAGACAGGAAGTGCAGAGGAAATGCGACACCACCTGTCCTAGAAGACAAGGCCAGTCACGCTCGCCTAGCGCTCATTCTAGGCAATCCACCCACCCATGAGGAGAAACCTGGAGAACAAGGAAGCTTCCCTGTCTGAGACACGTATGGAAGCCAAGAAATCCAGGGTCATGAGACCTGCCCAATGAAGCAGAAAGACGTTTGGAGAGAGATACAATCATGACACGGATCTGCAGGAAGTGTGTCCCTGACGCACTGGGAAGTCATCTTTGTTGAAGACATTTGGCCAGAGCGAGAGGCATCCAGGCCCCTGAGAAACACGTGAGGCAGAGCAAGAGGAAGGATAGAGCAGAGGCCAGAGCCCCGGCAGGATACAGCGCCGTGCCACCGCCAGGGGCATAAGTGGAGGGGTTCCAAAAGGGTGGCTTGTCCAGAGAGGCCAGCATTCCAGGGACAGGGATTGTTGCCATCTCCCATTCCCGGCTTCTTCTTCTACACGGTATCGTGGTGTGGCTTCATTCCTCAGAGAAGAACCGTGAAAAGATACAGCCATCTTCTCTGATGTGGTTCTGCTCCGCTACTGCAGGACAAAGAGCTCTGGTGGGGCTCTTTTCCTTGGTTGCTGTGTGGTCATCTTGATCTTAGAAAAGAGGCAGCTCATGATGGGGATGAGATTTCAATTGCTCCGTGACCGATACATCTCCTCACGTGGGCCAGGCCTTCACACACCCAAAGTGGATCCTCGGCGGCGAAAACGATTGACAACCGGCCTCATGACCCAGGCAGAGACGCAGAAAGAGGCTCAGCAAAGACAGGCCGACATGCCAGAAATCGCTTTGTGGTGCACAGGGCACATTCGTCCAAAGACACACAAGCACAAGGGCACACACACACTAACCGACAGAGAGAGGGAAAGAAAGACACAGAGACTGAGAGACAGAGAGAGAAGAGAGAATGGGAGACACACACACACACACACACACACACACACACACACACACACACAGACAGAGTCATACAGCAAAGGCATTGAAACACAACCCTCCAGGCAACCCCTGAGGCTGCGGGGTTCTGCTCTCGACGAGAACGACCCTCGGGTGAGAGAACAGCCCAGGGGCACGCAGGCCGACCTGTCCTCGAGATGACGGCGGCATGACTTTTGGGGAGACTCACCCCAACAGCGTCCGGGCAGGCCTGAGGCTAGGATGCCGTGCTGCTTCCCCCGGACTCTGCCTGGGGTTTCCTCATCCTGGTCGGCCCTTTGCGACTCCTGGCATCCGGAGACGTTCCCGTCGACCCCGTAGAGATGTCAGGCCGGAGCCTCAGAGCCCCGCCACCCAAGCATTGCCGCGAAGGGCTCCTGCTTTGCCGAGCCTCAGGGACCAGTTTCTAAGACAACCGTGGGAAGCACTGTGACGGCAGAAGCCGCTCGCGCCTCGCGCATGCGCATTGGCTGGATCGACTCGCGCTCCGCTCCTGGCAGTCAGGCTGCGTCCCCTTTAAATAATGAACCCTCTGCGCGGCTGCAGCGAGGCTCCCGCTGCAGCCGCGGCGGCGTGTGGATACGGGGTCCAGCTTGGGACGCCGTGGGAGAGGGGGCCGCCGGTTCCCTGTCCCAGGGCCAAACCCCCAGCAATCCCGCCCTCAGGATCCCCTTGAGCCGACTTCCACCGAGGGAAGGGGAGCTTCAGGACGCCTGCTGTGTTCTGGGGGCTCCCGTTCATATCCGATTTTGGCCCCCTCCCAGTGAGATAGGATGGGCTCATCACATCTGGTGAGGCAGGCAGGGCCTCGCTGCAGCACAGAATGATCCCATAGGTCTCAAGGCGCAGCGTCAGCTGAAACTTCACTGATCCATCAGCCCTCTGCCTCCCTCCTCCTTCGAAAGAGCAGTGGCCTGCCCCGCTTCTATAAGCCCTGGGGCTCCGGAAAGCCGACCGCGCTTTACAGGACACGTGCGGGCAGGAACGGGGGAATCCGAGGTGGAGACCATGTGACCACGCGTGGCACTGGCGTATCCCACAGCACATGGTGTGAATGTGTGTCACCGGGGGCATATCGGGAGACGGCGAAACCAACGGTGGTGTGCAGGTATGTGCCAGTGGAAGGGGGGAACAAGTGACCTTTCTGTCAATGCCAAGGGAAATCAAAGAACACCTGGGATTCCGTGGGTGGGGGCCCAGTGCCTGACCCAAGCCAGGTTTTCAAATGCCTATCAGAGGAGCAAAGAAGTTTCTGCAGAATTCGCCCCACCCGCAACCCTCCTCCTCCCTGGTAGCCCTGACACAACTTCCCCTGCACCCAGCCCCAGCCCCAGCCCCAGCCCCAGCCCAGTCCCTCTGGTTCCCTGACTTTCGTTTCGGCCACAAGATCAAGGGAGTCAGTCCACCCAGGAGCAGAGGAGAGGATGTCCCTCAACAATGAGACAGGAAGTGCAGAGGAAATGCGACACCACCTATCCTAGAAGACAAGGCCAGTCACGGTCGCCTAGCGCTCATTCTAGGCAATCCACCCACCCATGAGGAGAAACCTGGAGAACAAGGAAGCTTCCCTGTCTGAGACACGTATGGAAGCCAAGAAATCCAGGGTCATGAGACCTGCCCAATGGAGCAGAAAGACGCTTGGAGAGAGATACAATCATGACACGGATCTGCAGGAAGTGTGTCCCTGACGCACTGGGAAGTCATCCTTGCACAAGGGCACACACACACTAACCGACAGAGAGAGGGAAAGAAAGACACAGAGACTGAGAGACAGAGAGAGAAGAGAGAATGGGAGACACACACACACACACACACACACACACACACACACACACACACACACACGCAGAGTCATACAGCAGAGGCATTGAAACACACCCCTCCAGGCAACCTCTGAGGCTGCGGGGTTCTGCTGTCGACGAGAACGACCCTCGGGTGAGAGAACAGCCCAGGGGCACGC
The DNA here is from genome assembly GCF_028885625.2 of Pongo pygmaeus. Lineage (NCBI taxonomy): Eukaryota > Metazoa > Chordata > Mammalia > Primates > Hominidae > Pongo > Pongo pygmaeus. The sequence goes on along the minus strand of NC_072392.2, from coordinate 27,886,676 downwards.
AGGCCGACCTGTCCTCGAGATGACGGCGGCACGACATTTGGGGAGACTCACCCCAACAGCGTCCGGGCAGGCCTGAGGCTGGAATGCCGTGCTGCTTCCCCCGGACTCCGCCTGGGGTTTGCTCATCCTGGTCGGCCCTTTGCGAATCCTGCCAACCGGAGACGTTCCCGTCGACCCTGTAGAGATGTCAGGCCGGAGCCTCAGAGCCCCGCCACCCAAGCACTGCCGCGGAGGGCTCCTGCTTTGCCGAGCCTCAGGGACCGGTTTCTAAGACAACCGTGGGAAGCACTGTGACGGCAGAAGCCGCTCGCGCCTCGCGCATGCGCATTGGCTGGACCGACTCGCGCTCCGCTCCTGGCAGACAGGGTGCGTCCCCTTTAAATAATGCCCCCTCTGCGCGGCTGCAGCGAGGCTCCCTCTGCAGCCGTGGCGGCGTGTGGATACGGGGTCCAGCTTGGGACGCCGTGGGAGAGGGGGCCGCCAGTTCACTGTCCCAGGGCCAAACCCCCAGCAGTCCGCCCTCAGGATCCCCTTGAGCCGACTTCCACCGAGGGAAGGGGAGCTTCAAGACGCGTGCTGTGTTCTGGGGACTCCCGTTCAGATCCGATTTTGGCCCCCTCCCAGTGAGATAGGATGGGCTCAGCACATCTGGTGAGGCAGGCAGGGCCTCGCTGCAGCACAGAATGATCCCATAGGTCTCAAGGCGCAGCGTCAGGTGAACCTTCACTGAGCCATCAGCCCTCGGCCTCGCTCCTCCTTCGGAAGAGCAGGGGCCTGCCCCGCTTCTAAAAGCCCTGGGGCTCCGGAAAGCCGACCGCGCTTTACAGGACACGTGCAGGCAGGAACAGGGGCGAAGCCGAGGTGGAGACCATGTGACCACGCGTGGCACTGGCGTATCCCACAGCAGATGGTGTGAATGTGTGTCACCGGAGGCATATTGGGAGACGGCGAAACAAACGGTGGTGTCCAGGTATGGGCCAGTGGAAGGCGGGAACAAGTGACCCTTCGGTCAATGCCAAGGGAAATCAAAGAACACCTGGGATTCGGTGGGTGGGGGGCCTGTGCCTGACCCAAGCCAGGTTTTCAAATGCCTATCAGAGGAGCAAAGAAGTTTCTGCAGAATTCGCCCCACACCCAACCCTCCTCCTCCCTGGTAGCCCTGACGCAACTTCCCCTGCACCCAGCCCCAGCCCCAGCCCCAGCCCCAGCCCCAGCCCCAGCCCCAGCCCAGTCCCTCTGGTTCCCTGACATTCGTTTCGGCCACAAGATCAAGGGAATCAGTCCACCCAGGAGCAGAGGACAGGAGGTCCCTCAAGAATGAGACAGGAAGTGCAGAGGAAATGCGACACCACCTGTCCTAGAAGACAAGGCCAGTCACGCTCGCCTAGCGCTCATTCTAGGCAATCCACCCACCCATGAGGAGAAACCTGGAGAACAAGGAAGCTTCCCTGTCTGAGACACGTATGGAAGCCAAGAAATCCAGGGTCATGAGACCTGCCCAATGAAGCAGAAAGACGTTTGGAGAGAGATACAATCATGACACGGATCTGCAGGAAGTGTGTCCCTGACGCACTGGGAAGTCATCTTTGTTGAAGACATTTGGCCAGAGCGAGAGGCATCCAGGCCCCTGAGAAACACGTGAGGCAGAGCAAGAGGAAGGATAGAGCAGAGGCCAGAGCCCCGGCAGGATACAGCGCCGTGCCACCGCCAGGGGCATAAGTGGAGGGGTTCCAAAAGGGTGGCTTGTCCAGAGAGGCCAGCATTCCAGGGACAGGGATTGTTGCCATCTCCCATTCCCGGCTTCTTCTTCTACACGGTATCGTGGTGTGGCTTCATTCCTCAGAGAAGAACCGTGAAAAGATACAGCCATCTTCTCTGATGTGGTTCTGCTCCGCTACTGCAGGACAAAGAGCTCTGGTGGGGCTCTTTTCCTTGGTTGCTGTGTGGTCATCTTGATCTTAGAAAAGAGGCAGCTCATGATGGGGATGAGATTTCAATTGCTCCGTGACCGATACATCTCCTCACGTGGGCCAGGCCTTCACACACCCAAAGTGGATCCGCGGCGGCGAAAACGATTGACAACCGGCCTCATGACCCAGGCAGAGACGCAGAAAGAGGCTCAGCAAAGACAGGCCGACATGCCAGAAATCGCTTTGTGGTGCACAGGGCACATTCGTCCAAAGACACACAAGCACAAGGGCACACACACACTAACCGACAGAGAGAGGGAAAGAAAGACACAGAGACTGAGAGACAGAGAGAGAAGAGAGAATGGGAGACACACACACACACACACACACACACACACACACACACACACACACAGACAGAGTCATACAGCAAAGGCATTGAAACACAACCCTCCAGGCAACCCCTGAGGCTGCGGGGTTCTGCTCTCGACGAGAACGACCCTCGGGTGAGAGAACAGCCCAGGGGCACGCAGGCCGACCTGTCCTCGAGATGACGGCGGCATGACTTTTGGGGAGACTCACCCCAACAGCGTCCGGGCAGGCCTGAGGCTAGGATGCCGTGCTGCTTCCCCCGGACTCTGCCTGGGGTTTCCTCATCCTGGTCGGCCCTTTGCGACTCCTGGCATCCGGAGACGTTCCCGTCGACCCCGTAGAGATGTCAGGCCGGAGCCTCAGAGCCCCGCCACCCAAGCATTGCCGCGAAGGGCTCCTGCTTTGCCGAGCCTCAGGGACCAGTTTCTAAGACAACCGTGGGAAGCACTGTGACGGCAGAAGCCGCTCGCGCCTCGCGCATGCGCATTGGCTGGATCGAATCGCGCTCCGCTCCTGGCAGTCAGGCTGCGTCCCCTTTAAATAATGAACCCTCTGCGCGGCTGCAGCGAGGCTCCCGCTGCAGCCGCGGCGGCGTGTGGATACGGGGTCCAGCTTGGGACGCCGTGGGAGAGGGGGCCGCCGGTTCCCTGTCCCAGGGCCAAACCCCCAGCAATCCCGCCCTCAGGATCCCCTTGAGCCGACTTCCACCGAGGGAAGGGGAGCTTCAGGACGCCTGCTGTGTTCTGGGGGCTCCCGTTCATATCCGATTTTGGCCCCCTCCCAGTGAGATAGGATGGGCTCATCACATCTGGTGAGGCAGGCAGGGCCTCGCTGCAGCACAGAATGATCCCATAGGTCTCAAGGCGCAGCGTCAGCTGAAACTTCACTGATCCATCAGCCCTCTGCCTCCCTCCTCCTTCGAAAGAGCAGTGGCCTGCCCCGCTTCTATAAGCCCTGGGGCTCCGGAAAGCCGACCGCGCTTTACAGGACACGTGCGGGCAGGAACGGGGGAATCCGAGGTGGAGACCATGTGACCACGCGTGGCACTGGCGTATCCCACAGCACATGGTGTGAATGTGTGTCACCGGGGGCATATCGGGAGACGGCGAAACCAACGGTGGTGTGCAGGTATGTGCCAGTGGAAGGGGGGAACAAGTGACCTTTCGGTCAATGCCAAGGGAAATCAAAGAACACCTGGGATTCCGTGGGTGGGGGCCCAGTGCCTGACCCAAGCCAGGTTTTCAAATGCCTATCAGAGGAGCAAAGAAGTTTCTGCAGAATTCGCCCCACCCGCAACCCTCCTCCTCCCTGGTAGCCCTGACACAACTTCCCCTGCACCCAGCCCCAGCCCCAGCCCCAGCCCCAGCCCAGTCCCTCTGGTTCCCTGACTTTCGTTTCGGCCACAAGATCAAGGGAGTCAGTCCACCCAGGAGCAGAGGAGAGGATGTCCCTCAACAATGAGACAGGAAGTGCAGAGGAAATGCGACACCACCTATCCTAGAAGACAAGGCCAGTCACGGTCGCCTAGCGCTCATTCTAGGCAATCCACCCACCCATGAGGAGAAACCTGGAGAACAAGGAAGCTTCCCTGTCTGAGACACGTATGGAAGCCAAGAAATCCAGGGTCATGAGACCTGCCCAATGGAGCAGAAAGACGCTTGGAGAGAGATACAATCATGACACGGATCTGCAGTAAGTGTGTCCCTGACTCACTGGGAAGTCATCCTTGCACAAGGGCACACACACACTAACCGACAGAGAGAGGGAAAGAAAGACACAGAGACTGAGAGACAGAGAGAGAAGAGAGAATGGGAGACACACACACACACACACACACACACACACACACACACACACACGCAGAGTCATACAGCAGAGGCATTGAAACACACCCCTCCAGGCAACCTCTGAGGCTGCGGGGTTCTGCTGTCGACGAGAACGACCCTCGGGTGAGAGAACAGCCCAGGGGCACGCAGGCCGACCTGTCCTCGAGATGACGGCGGCACGACATTTGGGGAGACTCACCCCAACAGCGTCCGGGCAGGCCTGAGGCTGGAATGCCGTGCTGCTTCCCCCGGACTCCGCCTGGGGTTTGCTCATCCTGGTCGGCCCTTTGCGAATCCTGCCAACCGGAGACGTTCCCGTCGACCCTGTAGAGATGTCAGGCCGGAGCCTCAGAGCCCCGCCACCCAAGCACTGCCGCGGAGGGCTCCTGCTTTGCCGAGCCTCAGGGACCGGTTTCTAAGACAACCGTGGGAAGCACTGTGACGGCAGAAGCCGCTCGCGCCTCGCGCATGCGCATTGGCTGGACCGACTCGCGCTCCGCTCCTGGCAGACAGGGTGCGTCCCCTTTAAATAATGCCCCCTCTGCGCGGCTGCAGCGAGGCTCCCTCTGCAGCCGTGGCGGCGTGTGGATACGGGGTCCAGCTTGGGACGCCGTGGGAGAGGGGGCCGCCAGTTCACTGTCCCAGGGCCAAACCCCCAGCAGTCCGCCCTCAGGATCCCCTTGAGCCGACTTCCACCGAGGGAAGGGGAGCTTCAAGACGCGTGCTGTGTTCTGGGGACTCCCGTTCAGATCCGATTTTGGCCCCCTCCCAGTGAGATAGGATGGGCTCAGCACATCTGGTGAGGCAGGCAGGGCCTCGCTGCAGCACAGAATGATCCCATAGGTCTCAAGGCGCAGCGTCAGGTGAACCTTCACTGAGCCATCAGCCCTCGGCCTCGCTCCTCCTTCGGAAGAGCAGGGGCCTGCCCCGCTTCTAAAAGCCCTGGGGCTCCGGAAAGCCGACCGCGCTTTACAGGACACGTGCAGGCAGGAACAGGGGCGAAGCCGAGGTGGAGACCATGTGACCACGCGTGGCACTGGCGTATCCCACAGCAGATGGTGTGAATGTGTGTCACCGGAGGCATATTGGGAGACGGCGAAACAAACGGTGGTGTCCAGGTATGGGCCAGTGGAAGGCGGGAACAAGTGACCCTTCGGTCAATGCCAAGGGAAATCAAAGAACACCTGGGATTCGGTGGGTGGGGGGCCTGTGCCTGACCCAAGCCAGGTTTTCAAATGCCTATCAGAGGAGCAAAGAAGTTTCTGCAGAATTCGCCCCACACCCAACCCTCCTCCTCCCTGGTAGCCCTGACGCAACTTCCCCTGCACCCAGCCCCAGCCCCAGCCCCAGCCCCAGCCCCAGCCCCAGCCCCAGCCCAGTCCCTCTGGTTCCCTGACATTCGTTTCGGCCACAAGATCAAGGGAATCAGTCCACCCAGGAGCAGAGGACAGGAGGTCCCTCAAGAATGAGACAGGAAGTGCAGAGGAAATGCGACACCACCTGTCCTAGAAGACAAGGCCAGTCACGCTCGCCTAGCGCTCATTCTAGGCAATCCACCCACCCATGAGGAGAAACCTGGAGAACAAGGAAGCTTCCCTGTCTGAGACACGTATGGAAGCCAAGAAATCCAGGGTCATGAGACCTGCCCAATGAAGCAGAAAGACGTTTGGAGAGAGATACAATCATGACACGGATCTGCAGGAAGTGTGTCCCTGACGCACTGGGAAGTCATCTTTGTTGAAGACATTTGGCCAGAGCGAGAGGCATCCAGGCCCCTGAGAAACACGTGAGGCAGAGCAAGAGGAAGGATAGAGCAGAGGCCAGAGCCCCGGCAGGATACAGCGCCGTGCCACCGCCAGGGGCATAAGTGGAGGGGTTCCAAAAGGGTGGCTTGTCCAGAGAGGCCAGCATTCCAGGGACAGGGATTGTTGCCATCTCCCATTCCCGGCTTCTTCTTCTACACGGTATCGTGGTGTGGCTTCATTCCTCAGAGAAGAACCGTGAAAAGATACAGCCATCTTCTCTGATGTGGTTCTGCTCCGCTACTGCAGGACAAAGAGCTCTGGTGGGGCTCTTTTCCTTGGTTGCTGTGTGGTCATCTTGATCTTAGAAAAGAGGCAGCTCATGATGGGGATGAGATTTCAATTGCTCCGTGACCGATACATCTCCTCACGTGGGCCAGGCCTTCACACACCCAAAGTGGATCCGCGGCGGCGAAAACGATTGACAACCGGCCTCATGACCCAGGCAGAGACGCAGAAAGAGGCTCAGCAAAGACAGGCCGACATGCCAGAAATCGCTTTGTGGTGCACAGGGCACATTCGTCCAAAGACACACAAGCACAAGGGCACACACACACTAACCGACAGAGAGAGGGAAAGAAAGACACAGAGACTGAGAGACAGAGAGAGAAGAGAGAATGGGAGACACACACACACACACACACACACACACACACACACACACACACAGACAGAGTCATACAGCAAAGGCATTGAAACACAACCCTCCAGGCAACCCCTGAGGCTGCGGGGTTCTGCTCTCGACGAGAACGACCCTCGGGTGAGAGAACAGCCCAGGGGCACGCAGGCCGACCTGTCCTCGAGATGACGGCGGCATGACTTTTGGGGAGACTCACCCCAACAGCGTCCGGGCAGGCCTGAGGCTAGGATGCCGTGCTGCTTCCCCCGGACTCTGCCTGGGGTTTCCTCATCCTGGTCGGCCCTTTGCGACTCCTGGCATCCGGAGACGTTCCCGTCGACCCCGTAGAGATGTCAGGCCGGAGCCTCAGAGCCCCGCCACCCAAGCATTGCCGCGAAGGGCTCCTGCTTTGCCGAGCCTCAGGGACCAGTTTCTAAGACAACCGTGGGAAGCACTGTGACGGCAGAAGCCGCTCGCGCCTCGCGCATGCGCATTGGCTGGATCGAATCGCGCTCCGCTCCTGGCAGTCAGGCTGCGTCCCCTTTAAATAATGAACCCTCTGCGCGGCTGCAGCGAGGCTCCCGCTGCAGCCGCGGCGGCGTGTGGATACGGGGTCCAGCTTGGGACGCCGTGGGAGAGGGGGCAACCGGTTCCCTGTCCCAGGGCCAAACCCCCAGCAATCCCGCCCTCAGGATCCCCTTGAGCCGACTTCCACCGAGGGAAGGGGAGCTTCAGGACGCCTGCTGTGTTCTGG